>NC_089988.1:23021492-23323641 GCF_036417845.1 Apteryx mantelli
CATTGCCCAGGAGGGCAGCCAGGTAGATGCCCAGGAAGAGTGCGAACTGCAAGAGCTGCAGCTCCCATGTGTCTGCAAATGCCAGGAGGAGGAACTCGTTGAGGGAGCTGCTGTTGGACATTTTGCTGTCTCCAGGCATGGGGGACTGTGCAAAGACATTGAGAAGTTAGGAGAGACTTTTCAAGCAAAGAAACACCCAAATGTTGCAGGTCTCATACAAACCCCCACATTGCCTCTCTCTTTACTGAGAGGATCTTTGTGCAGCTCCCTTGCTGGAGATCCGCTTTGCACTGGCTGAGTGTGCTGTGAGGAGCAGGGACCTCTGCCCATGGGCTCCACAGGAGTCAGTCCTGCTGTAAAGCAGTGGGCACAGGGCAACGGGGGTGACCTGCTCTCACAGTCACAAGTTCTGTCAGGTGAAATCCACTCATCGTGTAGAAGGGCTTTTCAGCATTGTCACTCCCAATTCTAAAGAATGAGGTTTGAGGAACAGAGTTTCAGGGATTTTTTATTTTCTTTGAGATGGTCTTGTCACCGCTGGGGAGTGTTCCTCAAAGGTAGAAATCCTTGGCATTTGTACTGAATCCTGAGAAAAAAGGATTCACTGTCCCTTGTTGCAGAGTGAGGACAGCTAGCCTGTCTGTTAGTCTCATTCCCAGCTGCCTTGTGCTTGCCACTGTCGGACCTGGAGGATGATCACACTCATATGTTGCCCTAGAAAGAAACCAGACCCTGCTGAGAGCACATGAGTCCAGCTTCAAAGTGCACAGCTCCAAACTTCTCATCCTTTCTCAGGGCAGCTGAGGGAGCTCTCCACACTCCCCTTCTAGCCAAGGACACACAGGGCTCTTTTCAGATGCCCACATACAGCCTCCCACCACCATCTCCATGCTCTCACCATCTCGGCACCTTCCTCATGGGTCTCTCAGATATCACAGAGGTGCTACAAGGCAGCTGTGCCTTTCTAGAGGGCAGCATGCAGTCTGCCAGGACACCACAGGGAAATGGTCAAAGGACTGTTAGGACTGGAGATGGGCTCTCCCTAAGAGAGGGTCAGCTCATTTCCCAGCCCCACAGACTGCATTACCTGGAGCTCCACAGGTTAGAAGGGGGCTGGGGCCACCTCATACCCATGCAGACCCCTCTGTTCCACAACTTGCAGCATCAATGTCTGAACTCCAGCTGAAAACCCCCAACCCCAGAAAACCCCCCAAAAAGAACAGGAGCATCATGGAGAGGAGGGGAAACAAGGAGCAGCACCATGATCCTGCTGCCAAGGGAGGCAAGGAGAGAGATAGAGAGGCATTCTAGAAAGCCTTTACCTTACTCAGCTGGGCATGCCACCTCGCAGATGGTGACATCGCAGGGCAGTCGCTCTCAGTCCCTTTGTCAGGCAACATGAAATGGGGCCATAGCAGGAGAGATGCCCCTCTCTTCTGCTGGAGGTCTGGCTGCAGAGGAGGTGGCTCATGCCCTGCAGTTCCCTCTCATTCCCTGCCCATCCCTGCTGCATGGAGCTGTCCCTGCTGGCACCTCTTTCTCTGTCACAACATCTTTTCCCAGTCAGTGCTCACAGACCCCATCCCACCTGCTGTGTGCTCAGTTCTGCCCTAAGGAAACCTCCCGGATCAGGGCACTGTCTAGGGGCATCTCTGTGCATGCACGTCCTAAGCAGCAGGTCACGTAAACTCGTATGACGCCACAAAGGTGATGTTGATGCTCTCTGTAAATGAAGGTGGGAATGAAGCAGCTTCCTGAGGTTTCTCACAGACCAATTAATCTCGGAGAGTGAAGGTTTAGGACTCCCACTTCCTTCTCAAAAAAGAAAACCTGTTTCTTCATTCTCCCTGTCAAAATTAGGAAACTGAAAATGCAGACACCTGAAGAAAAGCTCCTTCCCTTTCAAGAAGCCCTTTTCCTGATCTCCTCTTGAAAAGACCCCTTGCACATTTCCTATGCATGAGTGAGAGCTGTGAGCAGCCCTGACCCACACAGCACCCTCTCAGCAGGAGAATGAACCTGCCCTGCTGGGGGTCTCTCCTATCTCCTAGAGGTTCTCCCCACAGTGCTGTGGGGAGCTCCCCAGGCAGGCTGAGGGCTGACCCTCACAGGCAGCACAGTCACTGTCCCAGGCACACAGCACCCTGGGGTGCACAGACACTGCTCTGAATCACGGCACTGCACAGACCTGTGTGTGCTCCCTGGCTTCACACCCCTGCAGCCACCCCTGGCAGAAGGGAGCTGCACGCCCTGTCCCTGTGATGGTGTGGCGGGGAATCCCTGCTCTGAAGCATCTCCTCCTCTGCCTATACACTGGAGGAGCCGGGAGAGTGATCCTTAAAAAGCCTATCAGTTATGGGATGGGCTGGGTTCAGAAGACCCCTCCAGGAACCTCTACAGCATTGCCCTGCAGCCAGAGACTTACCACGTCAAGGGCTGTGAAGATTTCTCCCACAAGGATCTCTCCTCTGTCCTCCCACTCCGCACTGCCTTGTACTTCTCTCTGTCATGTCACCTCTCATGTCAGCAGCAGCAGGCAGTGCCCGGAGCCCTGCTGCTCTTTGCAGAGGAGCTGCTCCTGCACACAGCTGTCTCTGGGCAGTGCTGCCAGGTTGCCATAAGCTCCCTCCATCCCTGGAGCCTGGCCCCACTCAGGAGCAGAGGCCCAGCTGAGCTCATGAATTTCTCTGTCCCTTGTGCTCCCTCCTCCTGGGAAATGTTCACTCCAATAAACTAAAATAATTACTCATGATCACCCTCTAAACACTGAAGGAAGACTGATTCCATCATTGCAATTTGTCTCATCAGAGGATGGTTATCTATGAGAGGTGGATACTTCCCACTCTGGAGGCCCCTATTCCTATCCCTTCACTAAGCAGGAACCGAGGCAGGGACAAGAAGGGAGTTCATTTATCCATGGTTCAGGTGTTGATTCAGATTCATAAACACACAGGAGGTGGGATTCCCTTTGCCAAAACTGAAGTGTGCACAACAGAGGTGTCTGCATGGGAGCTCCTTGTCTAAGTTCCTGTTGTAATCACTGGAGATGGAGGGTGGGAGTCAGCTGGTCACACACAAACACCTGGTGACATTGGAAGAGACAGAGGTGGTCCAAGGCATGTGCCAGTGTCTGCTTGTTCTGACGGAGCAACTATGACGCCCAAAACCTTCTTGAGTCTGAGGTGGGGGCGAGTGGGGAATTCCCTTGGCCATCTGAAATGACCCTAGATGCCTAGTGCAGCTAGAGCTCCACTCATGATGAAGCTGAGACACAAGCAGATCTGTACAATGCAAACACTGAATGCAATTCAGTGCAGACTCTAGATTCAGTGTCATAAAGATAGGCCATAGGCAGGGTCATGTCCGATGCCTGGAGTGTCCAGCACAATCCCAGGTCTCTAGCAAATACAGCATGGGACCTACAGAAAAGGCATGTCCTTTTGCAGTGGTTGCTGCGAAAGCACCCCAGGGCCTCTCAGGTTTCCTACCAGGGCCCAAATAACTGAATCCCACCACTGCCTTTAGGCCAAGTCCATCCCATCTACATCCAACAGTGTTGCATAGATGGGAGGCACATCACACCAAGGTCTCTGCTCTAGTCTCTGCACTCTCAAACACTTCTTTCTCTTCTCTCCATGAACAACTTCTCACCCCCAGATCATGCGAACAGGGAATTTGCTAGTGGTGTCCACAGGTTGGTTGGATCACAGGACATCCAGGCCCAGGGATTTTTTCAGTGGCACTTGTCCTTCCTGGAGATTGGTCCACCTCTGTCACAGGCCCCATGGTGCCTCAAAGTCAGTTCAGGCAGCAAACACCTCTCCTGACATTTCTGCCAGCCCAGCTCTGTTTCTGCCTGGCCATGGGCACTGCAGGCTTTGCTCTCTTTGTGGGAAGCTCATTCCACCATTACATTGCCACCTGCTATCTATGCCGGTGTGTCTCTGCTCTGGAGTAGGGCCATTGCACACACGGTGTCCTTGGCCCTTGGTAACATGTTTCACCATGACCGGTCTGCACTCTGTGCCACAGCTGAGGCTCTGCAGCCCAAATATACACAAGTGCATGCAGCCTGGGGCATAGGCTTGGCAGATGGAGATGCAGAAACAGGATAAGGGTGATGCTTTCCTGGATCTGGAAACTGTACATGAGGAGGAAGTGATCAGGGATGGGATAGTGTCAGCCTTGCCTACAGTGACCATGAGAAAGTAGAGTCCCAAATCCTGAGGGGAGTGAGGAAGGACACTAGCAGAGTACAGAGCCTGGACCTCAGAGGAGCAGACTTTGATCTGTTCAAGGGACTGCTGGGGGAATTCAAGGGAGGCAGCCCTCAAGGGCCCAGGAGATCAGGAAAGCCAGCAGGTCTTTAAGGACAGCACCTGCCAAGCACAAGGATGGTCCATGGTGATACTCAGTAAAACCAGCAGATTTCTCAGGGGACCAACTTGGCTAAACAGGGACCTCACACCTTAGCTCCAGGGTGATAGGGCAGCATACAGAAGGGGCAAGAAGGGAGAGGCAAAGGAGGCATTTAGAAATACTGTCCAGGGTCATAGCCTTGGTGTTAGGGAAGAAAAAGCTCCCTAGCACTGACACTTGCAGGGGATGTCAAGGGCATGAGGATGAGCTGCTACTGCTTCCGTAAGAATGAAAGAATAGAAAGGAAAATGTGGCCTCACTGCTAAATGGGACAGGGAATCTTGTAGCAGCAGCTGCAGACAGGTTTGAGCAACTCAACCCCTTGTTAGCTTCCGTTTCCACAAGCAAGGTCTCCTGGAGTGTTGTGCCTTGAGCCAGGACTCCAGAGGGGAAAAACAGCCAACAGTGGACGAAGTTCATGAGGGATTACTTGTGAAAACTCAAACTACACAAGTCAAAGAGGTTGGATGGGCTGCAACCAGAGCTACTGTGAGAGCTGAGTACTGTCCCTGCAGGGCCACTCTCTATCACCTTTGAAAGGTTGTGGAGATGAGGTGAAGTCCCAATGACTGCAGAAAGGCAATTGTTACATCCGTCTCCCAAAAAGGCCACAAGGGCAACCTGGGGAGCTGCAGGCAGTTCAGCCTCCCTTGGGTGAGCAGTGAATCATGCAGTGAATCCTCTCAGATCTCATTTCTGGGCACATGAAGGAGAAGCAGGTGCCTGGGAAGAGTTAGCATGCATTTACCCAGGGTAAATGGTGCCTTGCCAACCTTAATGCCTGCTATGAATATGTAACTGTATTTGTGGATGGAGAAGAGTAAATGTCCTTTACCTAGACTTTAGCAAGGTGTTTGACACAGTCTCCCACAATATTCTTGCATGCACGTTAGAATGTTACAGTCTAGAAGAGCAGACAACTGGATGGGTTGTAGATGAGGGCTGCCATTCAGAGGGAGCTAGACAGGCAGGAGGAATGGGCTGTCAGGAACCTCATGGAATTCAACAAGGACAAATGCCAGGGCTTGCACCTGCGATAAACCAACACCCCACTGTGTCACAGGCTGGGGCCTGAGGGCCTGGGGAACAGCTCTGTGGAAAAGGACGTGAGGGTGCTGGGGGACAGGAGGCAAAACATGAGCCAGCAGCATTCCCTGGCAGCAAAGAAGGCCAGAAGCATCGTGAGCTGTATGAGCAAGAGCACAGGCAGGAGGTGGAGGGAAATGGTGATCGCCTTCTAGTCAGTATTCATTAGAGCACATCTAGAACCCTGCATCCAGGTTTGGGTTCCCAGAACAAGACAGAGGTTGATAACTGGGAGCAAGTTTTGCTGAGGGCCCTCACAACAGTCAGGGAGCTGGAGCACTTGCTTTGTGAGGAAGCACTGGAACTTGTTGCCCTGACAGCGCTGTGCAGTCTCCTCCTTTGGAGGTTGCCAAGACCAGACTGGATGAAGCTTAGAGGAACCTGCTCTGACCCCAGAGCTGATCCTGCTACAGCTTGTTAGGAGCAAGGAGATTGGGCTGGAGACCCCCTGAGGTCCCTTCCACCCTGAAGGTGTCCATGGATCTTCCCACTCTCAATCGTCTCTTGTGGATGTCAGGGAAAGCATGCAGGTGCCCTGTGACAGTGGAAGAAGGCCAGCTTTCTTGTCCTCCTCCAGTCAGAATTCTTCAGATGCAGGGCTTCTTGGCAGGAACTCCCAAGACAGTCCTGATCAATCCCTGGCTTCACTTTTAATTTCCTTTTTTTTTTTTTCTTCCACCCCTCCTAAGTCTGTCTTTTTTACCATTCTGATCCCATTCCATACAGCGCATACCACCCTGATCAACCTAAGCTCATTGGCACCGTTTTGTTTTGTTTTTTGTTGCTGTTGTTTTGTTTTGTTTTGTTCTGACAAAGCGGAGCTTCAGTCCCAAAGGATCTTCAGAAACTCAAGTGATTCGGACAACAGATATCTCATGAAGATTTGCAAAAGAAGAGTCAAATCATGTGCCTAGGTGGGAATAACCGCATCCATGAGAAGAGGTTGAGGGACCTGGGCTTCTTTATGCTGCTGAAGTGGAGGCAAAGGGCAGTAGAGTAGGAGCCTGATTGCATGAAGGGTGGTTTCAGAGATGATGGAGCTTTTCTTGTTAGGGGGAAAGAGCACGAGAAGGGGAAAGAGCTGCATACTGCATCTTGAGAGGTTCAGACTGGACTTCAGGTCAAAAGAATGTCACTCGTAGGGTAGTGCTGAGGTGCAACACGTCACCCAGAGGGAGTCTGTGATCAGCCCCTGGCTCGGTGTTTCAAGGAGAAGTAAGTGAGGACAGGAAGACATGAGGAGAGGTAGGGAGATCGCGGGGTGAAAGCCAAGATGGGGAAGCATCTTGGGTGTGTACATTCTGCAGGGAAACAGGCACAGGTGTGGGAAAGCATAGGACAGCCTGTGGTGGAGACGGTCGAGAGCACTGCCAAGGCTGAAAGCTCCCAGCACAGCTAGGTCTTTGTCTTCTTGGCTATGGCTGGTGTCTCTGCCACTGAGGTCCCCGAGAAGACGCCATTCCTTAAAGCACTGTGGCCTTGCTGCCTCCTTGTCCCTTGGGAGCCCAGAAGGTGCCGTATCATGGTCCTGCACTCGGCGTTGTGCACCCTCACCCTCACACTGGCCCCAGGAAGAGCCCTGAGCAATGTGTGATGGAAAGCATCACCCTTTCCCGGAGCTGGCTGTCAGTGCCTGGTCACTCTGCTTGATAACACACATCGAGGTTGACTTGGCATCACAGCCACCCTCACATTGCCTTTGCCTACCTGCAATCAGGGCCTCCAACTTTCTGCTCTAATCAGCCCCTGGGGAAAGTTTCTTGGTAATGGCCCTCTGTGGGACCTGTTAATGCTCCAAGAAACTTGGGATTTTCTTCTGAATTTAACTTTTTGAGAAGTTGCTTCAGTTACTTCTCAGCATCTGAAGTTCATGGGCTCAGCAACAAATACACCGAGGGGTCATTAAAATGAAAACATCCCTAAGGAGCCATGCCTCTTTCCATAATTTTCTTCAGCTCATCAATTCTTGTGTCGCTAATTGGAAAGTTTGCAGGAGTGTATTGAAATTAGGCAGATTTCAATGAGCACCTGAAAAAGAAAGATGTCTGCTTCTTAAGCTTTCTTGATTCTTCACTTTTCAGAATAAGTCATACCCACATTCCCCAATTCATACTGACCCACAGTGTCTCCCAATGAAGTCAGGGCATGTAGGCAAAGCAGTATTTTTGATAGGAGACCTGTATGGAGAACCTTCCTCCCCAGCTCCCCAGCCCTGCCATTGCCCTCATCAGCCACTGGGGACTTCACATCACTCTTGTGAAAATCGAACCTTTTGCCACTCAAGGCTGTAGCTGAATGTTACAGCTCATGTGCACCAATTCCCACCTGCTTTCCTTCGAGAACTAGCTGCAGACAGACACAGAAGGGTTTTTCTTAATTGCAAACAAACAAATTATAATTTGGAACAGTTTAATAAAAGATACAAAAAAAAAAACAACTTGTCAACTGTATGTCAAGTCCAAGCCGCCTCCAGTGAGGTCCACTGCCCACAAGGCATAACCTGCCTTGAAATGTTTTCCACAGATAGATAGGAAAGGATAGACAAGAAACACAACAAAGGAGCTGGCTAAAGAGACAAGGAGACTGCTGAAAGACGAGGCAAGCTTCAGACTCCCAGCAGCTCAGAGCAGCAACTGGAGAGTTGAGAGGTACCTGAACAGATAAAGAGCAAGGGGAAAAGGAAAACTGGGAAACTATGGAAAATTGGGAAACTATGGAAAATGCCTATGTCCAGAGAGTCTGATGCAAAGATGACTTCACAAATCACCAATTTAATCTTAATATGTAGAAATATGTGAGAGGTCACTGAGATTTTATCCACAGCCTAATAGACAGAGCAGTGGAAACACAAGGTCAAGGGCAGATCAATATTTCTTCTCCCAAGATTCATACCCTTCCTGAAGATTTCCACTCTTTCATCATAGAAAAACATTGACATTAAAATTAGCCAATCATTTGAGCTGAGGAAAGTGTGTTCCTATTTTTGAAGTGTTGAAAACAGTTCTTCACCTTTCCAGGCAGAGCTCAGTTGTCCAACCACAAGCACCCAGTGGCACTTGGAGAGGCCCCGGTGTCTCTGAGGGACCTGCCTGGGCCTGGCAGCTCTCGCAGGGGACCTGTGGGAGACTGGAACCCCTTGGAGCTGCAGAGGGAGTCTGTGCAGAGGGGACCAGGGCACCTGCAATGGCACCAGCTGTTCATGACCCTGTGACTGCATCCCACCCCAGCTCTGAAAATCACTTCCCCCCAAGAAAAAGAAAAGAAAAGAAAAACAAAAAGAATCTTCCCAAAAGACAAGTGTATCCAAAAAAGAACCAAAAAAACCCCATAGTAAGCAAAGACGAAAATAAGAACACAATGATAATAAGAATAATAAAATAAGAACACAAAGGAGTTGCAAAAGCTGAAAAGTGTAACAAAACATTTTTTGTTTGCTTTAGATAATTTATCTAATTTCTTTCTTTCATTTTTATTGACAGTTTCTAAAGATTTCGTCCACACTATTAAAAATGATAGTTTTGTGTCTGGCACAAGTCCAGTCACCCTCAAACCACTCCCTGCCCAGGATCCTCCTTGCTGCTCCTCAATATTTGCAAACAGCAAGTTGCACCATGAGGTGTCAAGCTCTCACAACTGATAGAGGAAAGCAGCCTGATCAGCTCTAGTAAAATGCTCTATTTATCAAAGGCCGAAATTGCACCAATCTCAATGTACCTGTGTTACAGTGACTCCTCTTAAAGGAGTCCCTACACATCTAGCCATAAACCCTTTTCGTTCCCTGCATGGTCATGAAGTGCGATTCCTTTTTAGGCAACAACAGGGATGGGAATTATTTCACCCGATGCCAGACCCTTTCTGTGCAGATGTCTCTGGCCAACCCAGCTGTCTGCACTTCCCTTTCTAGTCTATGGAAAGAAAAAAGTTGTCCCACTGAGAGGTCTTGAGATGCTTCTCCTGATGACCAGCCAATGCTCCAGAAACATTCCCATACATCCTGGGTCACATTTCCCGGCACCACATGGGAACACAGCTGCACAGGGCATCTCAGGCAGCAGTGGCCTCTAGATGTGTTTATAAGGGCCTGTATGTAAAGTTCTCGTCATTGGGTGAAATCTATGCAAAAAATAGCTCTATGCAAGAACTGAAAAAAATATTTGTTTTCAGATCTTCCAACATTCTTTCTCAATTCTAATATTTTATTTCTTTTTGATTGGCAGCACCATATGCATGCACTACAGAAATTACTCTGTGTGAGTTTACATGTTTATATAGATGTATATGTTATTCTTCATGAGACGTTTCCTGACAACACTCTGAATGGAGAAACTTGTTTCTGAGAAACTACCATGTTCAAATTGACATGTCTCCTCTCTCTTCTTCTGCCTCACTGCCTTCTCCTCCTCTGCCTAGTCTGTCTTTACAGAGACCTCATGGCCCCTCTGTCCTCCGGGGAAGTCTCTTGTGGGATCTTGCAAAACAGACCCTGAATGAGCTGAAACACTACCAGAATGTCACCCAGACTCGTGTGTCCTCTTATCCTTACTACAAGGGCTCAACTGGCTCATCACCTGCTCCAAGGCAAAGCCCTGTGCACTCCAGCCACCCCTTTGCACAGAGCACACCTGCACCTCCTCACCATCCCTGCCTGCCTTCCCCAGGAGCCCAGTTTCACCCTGACACGTGAGCTGTCCCATCACGTGTGTGTAATTCCACGGGGATAGGTGAGGAGGAGGTGCCATAAAGGGGACATGGCTGGGATGTTGAATGTGGAGCCCAGAAGAGATGACGACTCAGAAGAAGGACAGGGGAGAAAATCATAGAAGTGACACCTGTGCAGTGTTGATGGTGAGGTCACCTCTTGTACAGCAACCTCATGGGCTGGGTTCTGGTAGGAGCCATTCTGAGGACAAGAACAGAATCACACCACCACTCATCCCACCAGAGATGATATATGGGCAGGAGGATGGGGAGAGGCAGGCAAAGGGGACATGGCTGCAGTGCTGATTGTGAGGTCACTTCCACTGCAGCTGCCTGATTGGCCCTCAGCAGATGTGCTGGCCAGCAGGCTTTGGGATGTCACCCAGCACCTCAGAGAGTCCACCCAGCAGAAATGACTGCCTGGGGAGGGGAAGGGATGACGCAGGTGACAGGGACCCATCTGTGCAGTGATTGCAAGGGCACCTCTGCTGCATAAAACAACTGCATAAAACATCTGCATAAAATAACTTCAGCTTTGCAAGCTGATTCTCAGCTATGACCCATGAAGTATTTCCTGCTGACTTGCAGGCAAGTGCTGGAGCATCACTACTCACTGTAGTCACTGCACATCTGGGAGAAGTGTTTTCAAAGGCCAATTCTTTTCTGAAGAAATACTTTGTCTTTGGAAGTTTCCCTTATTTTGCCCATTTCAAAAGCTAATGTCTGTGGCACTGCTGCTTGAAAGGGCACCTCTGAGTGCTCCACCTTGGCAAGACCATTTCCTTGTTAACTGTGTGGGTGAAAAAAGTCCCATGTGATCCAAACTGCTCTCTGAGGCCTCCTGCTGGATGTCAGCCCCTGCATGTCTTGTGTCAGAGCCCAGGGGATGGTGCAGGGTTCAGGGTGCAGCAGGGAGCCCCAAAACAGCAAGGCCTTCAGCACAAAAAGCTCAAGACCCTCTCCAGAATTCACTGGATTGGAGGGGGGTTAATTGGATGGTTAAGTAAGGGCTAATTGGGGGATACTACTGCATTATAAGCAAAGAGTTTCTAGGGTCCTGCCACATGAGAAGAAAAGAGTGTCTGCACCAATTATGTATATGGGTAGTATCCCCATTAGCCTTTGCTCATAGGAAAGAGAGGCAACTGCCATGCCTCTAGCCTAAAAAACTTGCCTGCTATGGCTAAAAAAAATCTTGTGTTTGGACAGATCCCAGAAGGGTTAATGTCAAGAATCTCCAACAAGGAACCCTTTCTGAAAGATGACCTCTTCTACTCCAAATACTCTAAGCTGCATATTTCTATGTATTTCAGTCTATGTGGGATATCTGGCTGCACATCCTGAAAAGAGCTTTGGAAAGTCAAGGCCTCAACCTCAGCACACACAAGGCAGCAGGCTGCCAGCAACCTTGGCTCACACCACCAGGGCAGCCTGGGCCCTGTGAGCCAAGGCACCTCCTCACCTCTCAGTGCTCCCTAGCTCCCCAGCCTGGCAGGGCTCCCCACGCACAGCACTGCTCTCTCCAGACAGCTCTTCCTGCATGCAGCACCAAGACACTGGGGCCACCGCCTGTCCCCACCACAGGCCACCCCACCACTGGCACATGGTGGTGATGTGTGACTCCTATTTTATGCCCTGACAAATTGAGACATGGAGAAGGACTGCCTTCCAGTACATGAGGGGAAATCTCTCTGCTTTCTTCCTGGGTGCCGCATCTCCATGGTGGTGACCTGCTGAGCCCCCAGACGACACAAGCTGAGGTCACAGTGAGATGTGCTGCATCACAGGGAGGTCTCTCTGGTGCTTCCCTGCAATGCCCAGGCACTGCTGGGCACTGCTCACATGCTCCCCACCTCTGCCCTTCAGAGCTGCTCCACAGCATGGAGTGGGGACAGGAGGCAGCGGGACGATGCTGGGGCCCCTCACTGACAGGCAGAGGAGCAGGGACATGTTGGAGAGGAGTTTTACGGTAATGAGACGATAAGAGTGCCCTTCTTCCCCAGATGGACAGGTGAGCTGAGGGCAAGAGGGCAAGTGAGATAGATGGAGGACTGCTGGACTGAGACCATCACCCTGGACCACAGTTCCTTGTTCCCAGTGCTCCTGCAGCTCTCCACCAAGGGGAAGGGCTTCGGGAGCTCCTTCCTGAGGTGTTGCACACAGAGTGCTAATTTCAAAAATGGCTGTGGGTCCTGGGCTGTGGGGGTGACTGGACAGTGCTGGGGGCTGCCACAAGAGCTCTGCCTGAGGGTCCCGCCTGGCTCAGGGAACAATGTGCCAG
Source organism: Apteryx mantelli (assembly GCF_036417845.1). Classification (NCBI taxonomy): domain Eukaryota; kingdom Metazoa; phylum Chordata; class Aves; order Apterygiformes; family Apterygidae; genus Apteryx; species Apteryx mantelli. The sequence continues at coordinate 23,033,977 of NC_089988.1, forward strand.
CCAGGAATTCTGGGTCCTGGGGCTGTGGCTGCCCTGAGCACCATGGCTCTTCTGGGGCCAGCTCCATCCCCTCATGGCAGGGAGAAATCCAGGTCGAGGTATCCCTGGGAGTGGGTCCCCCTTTGGGATCTGGCTCTGGCAGGAAAGGGGTCCTGTGTCCTGGAGGTTGGGGTGTCCTGCAGCTCCTGTGGGGCTTTCAAGAGCCTGCTGGAAATGCCGATGTTGGAAATGGTTCCTTCACTTGTAATAACCCCAAGGCAACTACTTGTTTGGGAGAACCTCTCTTCCTTCCCCCTGCATCATTTTATGCTTTCAATTTGGCAGAGCATGGTTTGGGCTCAGAGATGTTGTCCTCAGATGGCCACAGCCCCTGTCCTCCTGCAAATGGGAGTCAAAACTCTGCACCCAAAAGAAAGCCTGTTTGGGGAAGCAGCTTGGAAACAGGTGGGGGTGCCATGGCCACCCCACAAGTCCCTGCTGACACCAAGCATTTTCCTCTGAGCCGTAGGGGGCAGTGCTGGGGGGAGTCCAGCAGGGCCACCTGCCCCAGCTCCCTCCCGGCCACACACCTCTGCTGCCCAGCACCGGCAGGCCCACAGCTGCTCTGCCCCTGGCTGCCCCGTGCCCTCAGAACTCCTCAGCCCTCCAGAGCGACCCCCAGGACCCAGCCCGGCCCCACAGAGAGCAGTCCCTGCCTGGCCGCGGCCCAGCCCTGCTGGGTGCAGTGCGAGGGCTGCCGAACTCCGGGGCTGCCGGGGCCCCAGGGGTGACAGGGCTCTGCCCTGCCCTGCACTGGGGGCAGCAGGACGCTGCCCGCTGGCTCTGGTGCCCCAGCCATGCCCAGGGCCCCCACGACAGCACCAGGGTCGGGACCAGCACAGGCCCTGGGGGGGGGGGGCGGCTGCTCCCCCGCACCTGGCACAGCTCCCGGAGCAGGGCAGCCAGGAGCCCCGCAGGGCCCCTGAGGCAGAACCCAGCCCCGGCAGGGCAATGGCCATGCCCCAGGGCCCCGCACTGCCCGGCCACATGGGGCCACGCTGCCCCCAGGCCCTGCGACGCATCGCACTGCCCTGCACTGCCGCCCACAACATGGCGCCTCACCGCGGGGGAGGGGGAGGAGCCGCCCATGGGGTCACACAGGGCTGCCATGTTGCCATGGCATCGCCCCCAGTGCTGCCCTCCAATTGGCCAGCAAGGGGAGGAGGGCGGGGCAGGGTTTGACTGACAGCTCTGTCAGCCAATCGAGGTGCAGCATGTGGAAAACGAGCCGTGAAAATGGAGCAGGAGCCAAGCCGGAGGGAGGGAGTGGGTGTGAGCAGGGCTGGCGGGGCTGCGGGCGCCTTCAGCTGCTGGCGGGTGCCCTCCCGCCGGGGCGGGGGCAGCAGTGCTGGCCCCGGGGCTGCTTTCCTGCAGGAGCTGCAGCAGGGGCTGGTGGGGCCGTGCGCATGGCACAGAGCGACCGGGGACAGAGCAGGGAGCTGCCCTGCGGCCAGATGTGGTGGCCTGCCCCGAGCAGCTGGGCCGGGGCGGCTGCTGGGGTTGGGGGGCAGGAAGCTTTGCCCCTGCCGGTGGTCGGAGACCCATGTTAAAGCATTTCCCTGAGCTGCTGCTGCCACCGCAGCCCCCAGGTGCTGCTCCGAGCTGCGTTTGGGAGCTGCTGGGCAAAGTGTGAGCAGGCTGCTGGTGTCCTCACGAGGGGCCCTTCCCAATGGTCTCTTTTGTTGTGAAAACGGCATTTCCGAGTGGCTCTGAGAGAGGCTGTCCCCGCATGTCATGCCATGCCTCAGCCATTGTTTTTGCTCCAGGTCTCTTGCTTTGCCCCGAGACCTGTGACCCTGGCAGCAGCGTGAAGGGTGTTTGCAGAGCAGCTCTGTAAGCGGAAGCTGTTTTGCTTGTCAGGGGCCTTGAAAGTGGATGAACGGCCAGTGCTTGCACTTGCCGTTGTTATTTCCATGCTCCTAGGTCAGGGTGGAGAGTTGCTGAATTGTGGCTCTGCTGGTTTCACCAGCTGAGATGCCCTGGCCTGAGTCCTTCCACATGTCTCCAGTTGTCAGGGCATAAAACAGGAGAATGCTGATTGTCCTGGATGTGTGGAGGATTTGCTTGGTCTGTTCAGCATTGGGGAAGGAACCAGACTTGTGAGTTGCGGGAAGGCTTCTCCCTCTGCCTGGACATGAGGCCCTGCTGTCTTCAGCCTCATAATTGCTCCTCCCTTGAAATCATCTTTTTCAAAAATGTTGCCAATAGTTGCTTGCAGGCCTTTTTCCAAATCCTGAGTTTTATGGTCTACGTGTAGAGACTCCCTAGGCAAAACCTAATCTTAGTTTGGGTTAGTAACTGGTCTGTAATGGGTGTTTTGCTGCACTCTGAGCATGGTGGTGAGGTCACTTCTGGGTTTGTTGCGTGTGCTCAGAGGAGGGATTGACCCCTGCAGAGCTCCACAGCAATACAGAAATGCAACTCATTAATCAAGCAGAAGTAGATGTTCCACATCATCTGGCACACATTTTATTCCACTCCGTCATCATGAGTTAGTACTGCTACGTTTAATGTGCGGATGATGTTCTGTGGTGAACGTGGACATGGAGTTGGACTTTCCACTTGTTGCTAAGTAGAAGCTTGCAACCTCCTCCTGGTCAGCTAGGGAGTCGAGCTAGACTTTTGAGGCTGCTAAATTCATCTAGTGGTGGTGTGAGCAGTGGTGTTAGTAATCTCTTATTGCTAGGGTGTGTGTGCTTTAGAACTTGCCCCTGCCAAACCAGCAGGGAGCTTGTGAGATTTTCCTGCCAGGTCTGAATGCTGTCTCTGTCTTTGAGGTGTGCACCTGCTTTTGTGACACATTTGGAACTGTAACACATTAGAGGTCTCTGATTTTCTGTCCACATATGCAATCATTGGAGAATGGGCGCAAAGGCTGTTGGAGGAGACAGAAGGAGTGTCACCCCCCCCCAAAAAAAAAAAAAAAGTATCAGCCACATTTTCAAAGAGATTTCTAGTTCAGAGGAGTTGAGGCACAAGAGAGAGGCAAGGGCTGGCCTGATCAGCTGCTGTGAGAGCACTTGCTCTGTGTGTCCTGGAGGTGGGAAGTGAGCAGGCCACGGGCTGTGAGTGGATGTTCAGAGGCAGAGCCTGTTGCAAGGCCTTGGAGGCCTAGAAGGGAATGGAAGGACTGGAGAGTTGGGCTTTGTGTGTTGTGGGGCGCTTGGGGGTGCCCTGTGTGCTGCCATGTGTGGAGCTGTGGCCTGTGTGTTGCTGATGCAGAGGCGCGTGTTGGCTGCCAACCCTCTGTGAGGTGCAGGGATAGCAGCGTGTCAGAGTGCGGGGTGCCTTGTGGTGGAGCCAGGTGGTGGCCCCAGTGTTTTGCTGCTCAGCATGGTTGGAGGTGGCTGGAGAGAGCAGTGCTGTGCTGCCAGAGCCCAGCCTGCCATCACGGTGTCCTTCTGGGAGACCTGGGTGAGGACTGTTGGTGACCGTGTTGCTTCCTTGGAGCATCGTGGTGCGAGGCAGGGCTGCTCACAGTTTGGTGGTTTCTGTCAGCTGAGGTTCAGGCTTGCAGTTTCGGAAGGTCTTGATGCTTCCGTGAGTCTTTGGGATTTTACTGACTCCCCTGGAGAAAGTCATCTTCTCCCTCCTTAAAGGCTTTGTGTTGCAGCTGGACCCTCATTGCATCTTCCCATCCCAGACCCTAATCCATTCCGATCCCTCAGAGAGACGGGTAGTTAATGAAAGCAGTCAGAGCCATTTCTCCACTTTGTGCCTACGCAGACCCTTGCAGACAGGGGAGATGCCACCTCACGAGAAGTCAGGCCTCTGAGGGCGATGGGTGGCACTGAGACACCTGTCCTTGGTGAGCGGTGGAGGTGGCATCTCCAAAGCCGCTGGTGTCTTTGGCAAGAGTCTCAGAAGAGCAGATTCCTTTAGGCTGCAATGGGGGAGATGTGGAGGTAGGGCTCCAACGGCCTGCTCAAGGCAGGTGCCAGTAGATGAGGTGTCTTGGGTCCTTTTCCAGGGAAGTTTTGATCAGGCTCTCACCAATACAGCTCAGCATGGAGGGGAGACATTTGCCCCTGCCTGTTGAGACTCTGTGAGGCCAGCAGAACTGACAGTAACACTCCGATTCTTTCTTTCTTTCTAGGTTGCTGCACTCCTGGAGGTTCCCAGTGCAGTGCGAGAGCCCCTGAGGGTGGAGGCAGGATGCCAGGGTGTGTCCCTGTGCCTGTCAACATCTTTGCCAACATCGTGAGCCCTCTGTGAAAGCAGCTGCAAGTGGATGAGGTGAGGCTACGTATGGATGCGAAGGCTTCCATAAATGCGCCTGGCTTTTTTGGGAGACTTTGGGTGTGGGTTCACCTCCTGGTACCTCTCCTCCCCCACAAATTCCGCCTCCCACAAATGCTGTTAGTGCTGGCCTGCTCAGCAAATGCTGTAGTGCCCCCTCCTTTTCCTAAATGATTGCGGTGCCATGTAGAACGAGTGCAAGACCCTTATAATAAATGCCCGTGTCTCTTGGGTGCCTTTGTGTGAGGGCCGCAAAGCCTCCATAGCTTGACCTGAGGAAGTCTGACAGCTCTTGGGCCCCTGGCTCTACGAGGGGTGAAGATGTGCCCAGGGCCGGGTTACCCGTGGCACCCAGCCCTCAGTGCTCTGTGAAGGCAGCTGTGGAGCCTGGACTGCTGCTGCAGAGCCTGCGCAGCCAGGACAGCTGGCATTTCAGCAGACCTGCAGGCTGGGGCAGTCTCATTGCTTGGGCCTCATGTCAAAGCCTCTGCACCCTTTTTCCCTTCCGTGGGGCTCCTTGTCCAAGTAAGTAAAGGGAAGGAACGAGGTTACTTTGGCTCAGGAGGTCTTCCGGACTCTCAGCTGTTTCTGCACTATATCTGTAACTTTTGTTTTTCTAAAGAAAATCTCCATCTCTGCCATCTCTAGGTGGAGGTTCGTGAAGGGATAGAGGTGGAAAGCAGCAGCCTGCTGTGCCCAAAGAAAGCAGGATCCTTCCCTCTGAAAAGAGCAGCATTGCCCAAGGAGGCAGCTCTGTGCCTGCCTGATCTTGTGCTGCTCATTTGCACAGGCCTTGTGAGCCCAGAGTGCCTTGGCCACCTTGTGGTGTCACCTCAAGAGCTTTGCTGTGTGTCTGGGTTGAGGAGCCAAGGGAAGGCAGCGAGCAGAGCAGTGGCTGGGGAGTGTGCAAGTGGCGAGTGTCCTGCATCCATGTCTTCTTGGTGGCACCTGGTTGTATCGAGCAGAAGAGGCAGCTCTGTGGGGCAGAGACAGTGTGTTTGTAGAGTAGGTGGCAGAGCAGAGGTCTGGCGTCAGGATGATGCCTGGTGCAGTGCTGAGTTGATGTGCCAGTGTCAGCAACCCTTTGCAGTGCAGCTGCTCCCTCAGCTGGTCTCTGTCCCTAGAAATGCACCAGAAATGGAAGTGGCGTCCTGCTGTCATTGTGCAGGTGCTGCAGTGCAAAGGCTCCCAGCTGGGACTTGATGGCACTAAAGGAAAAGCAAGACCAATCGTTCCCTTTTGATTTGTGTGCAGGGTGACAGAGTGGAGCTGTGGCAGGACCTGGAGAGAGTCTTGCCAGGAGATGACAGCCGTTTGCAGAAGACTGTTCTGTATGGAGTGATAACAGCTTAATCAAGGGACACGCAAGTGGCCCAGGTGAGCTTCTCCTCTCCTCTCTCTTCAGCCTCAGCACCTGACAGACCAGCTCGATGCATATTGCTGATGTCTATGTTTGTGAAGTCATTCGGGCTCAGGATCTGCTAGGCCACCAGCAGACACATTGCTTCTTTTTGTACAGGTGCAGGAGCACTTGGTAGAGCAGCAGTATGGAGATGAGTGTTGTTTGTGCTTCTGGGGATGGTGTGCCTCAGTCCATGCTAGGCCAGCAGCATGCACGTGGCTTCAATGCAGACTGTGAGGTCACTTTTGATTCAGTACTGAGAGGCCAGTGGTGGGCACATGGCTGCTGTTTTCGCTTGTGAGGTCAGTGGTGGCTCAGTGCCTGCTAGGCCAGTGCTAGGTGCGCGGGTGCTGTTTGTGGTTGTGAGGTCAGTGGTGGCTCAGTGCCTGCTAGGCCAGTGCTAGGTGCGTGGCTGCTGTTTTCAATTCTGAGGTCATTGGTGGCACAGTGCCTGCTAGGCCAGTAGTAGGTGCGTGGGTGCTGTTTGTGGTTGTGAGGTCAGTGGTGGCTCAGTGCCTGCTAGGCCAGTGCTAGGTGCGTGGCTGCTCTTTGTAGTTGTGAGGTCAGTGGTGGCTCAGTGCCTGCTAGGTCAGTGCTAGGTGCGTGGGTGCTGTTTGTGGTTGTGAGGTCAGTGGTGGCACAGTGCCGGCTAGGCCAGTGCTAGGTGCGTGGGTGCGGTTTGTGGTTGTGAGGTCAGTGGTGGCTCAGTGCCTGCTAGGCCAGTGCTAGGTGTGTGGCTGCTGTTTGTGGTTGTGTGGTCAGTGGTGGCTTAGTGCCTGCTAGGCCAGTGCTAGGTGCGTGGGTGCTGTTTGTGGTTGTGAGGTCAGTGGTGGCTCAGTGCCTGCTAGGCCAGTGCTAGGTGCGTGGGTGCTGTTTGTGCTTGTGAGGTCAGTGGTGGCTCAGTGCCTGCTGGGACAGTGCTAGGTGCGTGGGTGCTGTTTGTGGTTGTGAAGTCTGTGGTGGCTCAGTGCCTGCTAGGCCAGTGCTAGGTGCGTGGCTGCTGTTTGTGGTTGTGAGGTCAGTGGTGGCTCAGTGCCTGCTAGGCCAGTGCTAGGTGCGTGGCTGCTGTTTGTGGTTGTGAGGTCAGTGGTGGCTCAGTGCCTGTTAGGCCAGTGCTAGGTGCGTGGCTGCTGTTTGTGGTTGTGAGGTCAGTGGTGGCTCAGTGCCTGCTAGGCCAGTGCTAGGTGCGTGGGTGCTGTTTGTGGTTGTGAGGTCAGTGGTGGCTCAGTGCCTGCTAGGCCAGTGCTAGGTGCGTGGCTGCTGTTTTCAATTCTGAGGTCATTGGTGGCTCAGTGCCTGCTAGGCCAGTGCTAGGTGCGTGGGTGCTGTTTGTGGTTGTGAAGTCTGTGGTGGCTCAGTGCCTGCTAGGCCAGTGCTAGGTGCGTGGGTGCTGTTTGTGGTTGTGAGGTCAGTGGTGGCTCAGTGCCTGCTAGGCCAGTGCTAGGTGCGTGGCTGCTGTTTTCAATTCTGAGGTCATTGGTGGCTCAGTGCCTGCTAGGCCAGTGCTAGGTGCGTGGGTGCTGTTTGTGTCTGTGAGGTCAGTGGTGGCTCAGTGCCTGCTAGGCCAGTGCTAGGTGCGTGGCTGCTGGTTGTGGTTGTGAGGTCAGTGGTGGCTCAGTGCCTGCTAGGCCAGTGCTAGGTGCATGGCTGCTGTTTGTGGTTGTGAGGTCAGTGGTGGCTGAGTGCCTGCTAGGCCAGTGCTAGGTGCGTGGGTGCTGTTTGCGGTTGTGAGGTCAGTGGTGGCTCAGTGCCTGCTAGGCCAGTGCTAGGTGCGTGGCTGCTGTTTGTGGTTGTGAGGTCAGTGGTGGCTGAGTGCCTGCTAGGCCAGTGCTAGGTGCGTGGGTGCTGTTTGTGGTTGTGAGGTCAGTGGTGGCTCAGTGCCTGCTAGGCCAGTGCTAGGTGCGTGGCTGCTGTTTGTGCTTGTGAGGTCAGTGGTGGCTCAGTGCCTGCTAGGCCAGTGCTAGGTGTGTGGGTGCTGTTTGTGGTTGTGAGGTCAGTGGTGGCTCAGTGCCTGCTAGGCCAGTGCTAGGTGCGTGGCTGCTGTTTGTGGTTGTGAGGTCAGTGGTGGCTCAGTGCCTGCTAGGCCAGTGCTAGGTGCATGGCTGCTGCTTGTGGATGTGAGGTCAGTGGTGGCTCAGTGCCTGCTAGGCCAGTGCTAGGTGCGTGGCTGCTGTTTGTGGTTGTGAGGTCAGTGGTGGCTCAGTGCCTGGTAGGCCAGTGCTAGGCACATGGCTGCTGTTTGTGTCTGTGAGGTCAGTGGTGGCTCAGTGCCTGCTAGGCCAGTGCTAGGTGCGTGGCTGCTGTTTGTGGTTGTGAGGTCAGTGGTGGCTCAGTGCCTGCTAGGCCAGTGCTAGGTGCGTGGGTGCTGTTTGTGGTTGTGAGGTCAGTGGTGGCTCAGTGCCTGCTAGGCCAGTGCTAGGTGCGTGGGTGCTGTTTGTGGTTGTGAGGTCAGTGGTGGCTCAGTGCCTGCTAGGCCAGTGCTAGGTGCGTGGGTGCTGTTTGTGGTTGTGAGGTCAGTGGTGGCTCAGTGCCTGCTAGGCCAGTGCTAGGTGCGTGGCTGCTGTTTGTGGTTGTGAGGTCAGTGGTGGCTCAGTGCCTGCTAGGCCAGTGCTAGGTGCGTGGGTGCTGTTTGTGGTTGTGAGGTCAGTGGTGGCTCAGTGCCTGCTAGGCAAGTGCTAGGTGCGTGGCTGCTGTTTGTGGTTGTGAGGTCAGTGGTGGCTCAGTGCCTGCTAGGCCAGTGCTAGGTGCGTGGGTGCTGTTTGTGGTTGTGAGGTCAGTGGTGGCTCAGTGCCTGCTAGGCCAGTGCTAGGTGCATGGCTGCTGTTTGTGGTTGTGAGGTCAGTGGTGGCTCAGTGCCTGCAAGGCCAGTGCTAGGCGCGTGGGTGCTGTTTGTGTCTGTGAGGTCAGTGGTGGCTCAGTGCCTGCTAGGCCAGTGCTAGGTGCGTGGGTGCTGTTTGTGGTTGTGAGGTCAGTGGTGGCTCAGTGCCTGCTAGGCCAGTGCTAGGTGCGTGGCTGCTGTTTGTGGTTGTGAGGTCAGTGGTGGCTCAGTGCCTGATAGGCCAGTGCTAGGTGCGTGGCTGCTGCTTGTGGTTGTGAGGTCAGTGGTGGCTCAGTGCCTGATAGGCCAGTGTTAGGTGCGTGGGTGCTGTTTGTGGTTGTGAGGTCAGTGGTGGCTCAGTGCCTGCTAGGCCAGTGCTAGGTGCGTGAGTGCTGTTTGTGGTTGTGAGGTCAGTGGTGGCTCAGTTCCTGCTAGGCCAGTGCTACATGCGTGGGTGCTGTTTGTGCTTGTGAGGTCAGTGGTGTCTCAGTGCCTGCTAGGCCAGTGCTAGGTGCGTGGCTGCTGTTGGTGGTTGTGAGGTCAGTGGTGGCTCAGTGCCTGATAGGCCAGTGCTAGGTGCATGGCTGCTGTTTGTGGTTGTGAGGTCAGTGGTGGCTCAGTGCCTGATAGGCCAGTGCTAGGTGCGTGGCTGCTGTTTTCAATTCTGAGGTCATTGGTGGCTCAGTGCCTGCTAGGCCAGTGCTAGGTGCGTGGGTGCTGTTTGTGGTTGTGAGGTCAGTGGTGGCTCAGTGCCTGCTAGGCCAGTGCTAGGTGCGTGGGTGCTGTTTGTGGTTGTGAGGTCAGTGGTGGCTCAGTGCCTGCTAGGCCAGTGCTAGGTGCGTGGCTGCTGTTTGTGGTTGTGAGGTCAGTGGTGGCTCAGTGCCTGCTAGGCCAGTGCTAGGCACATGGCTGCTGTTTGTGTCTCTGAGGTCAGTGGTGGCTCAGTGCCTGCTAGGCCAGCGCTAGGTGCGTGGCTGCTGTTTGTGGTTGTGAGGTCAGTGGTGGCTCAGTGCCTGCTAGGCCAGTGCTAGGTGCGTGGGTGCTGTTTGTGGTTGTGAGGTCGGTGGTGGCTCAGTGCCTGCTAGGCCAGTGCTAGGTGCGTGGCTGCTGTTTGTGTCTGTGAGGTCAGTGGTGGCTCAGTGCCTGCTAGACCAGTGCTAGGTGCGTGGCTGCTGTTTGTGGTTGTGAGGTCAGTGGTGGCTCAGTGCCTGCTAGGCCAGTGCTAGGTGCGTGGCTGCTGTTTGTGGTTGTGAGGTCAGTGGTGGCTCAGTGCCTGCTAGGCCAGTGCTAGGCGCGTGGGTGCTGTTTGTGGTTGTGAGGTCAGTGGTGGCTCAGTGCCTGCTAGGCCAGTGCTAGGTGTGTGGCTGCTGTTTGTGGTTGTGAGGTCAGTGGTGGCTCAGTGCCTGCTAGGCCAGTTCTAGGTGCATGGCTGCTGTTTGTGGTTGTGAGGTCAGTGGTGGCTCAGTGCCTGCTAGGCCAGTGCTAGGTGCGTGGCTGCTCTTTTGAATTGCGAGGTCACTTGTGGCTCAGTGCCTGCTAGGCCAGTGCTAGGTGCGTGGGTGCTGTTTGTGGTTGTGAGGTCAGTGGTGGCTCAGTGCCTGCTAGGCCAGTGCTAGGTGCGTGGCTGCTGTTTGTGGTTGTGAGGTCAGTGGTGGCTCAGTGCCTGCTAGGCCAGTGCTAGGTGCGTGGCTGCTGTTTTCAATTGTGAGGTCAGTGGTGGCTCAGTGCCTGCTAGGCCAGTGCTAGGTGCGTGGGTGCTGTTTGTGGTTGTGAGGTCAGTGGTGGCTTGTGCCTGCTAGGCCAGTGCTAGGTGTGTGGCTGCTGTTTGTGGTTGTGAGGTCAGTGGTGGCTCAGTGCCTGCTAGGCCAGTGCTAGGTGCGTGGGTGCTGTTGGTGGTTGTGAGGTCAGTGGTGGCTCAGTGCCTGCTAGGCCAGTGCTAGGTGCGTGGCTGCTGTTTTCAATTGCGAGGTCACTTGTGTCTCAGTGCCTGCTAGGCCAGTGCTAGGTGCGTGGCTGCTCTTTTCAATTGCGAGGTCACTTGTGTCTCAGTGCCTGCTAGGCCAGTGCTAGGTGCGTGGCTGCTGGTTGTGGCTGTGAGTTCAGTGGTGGCTCAGTGCCTGCTAGGCCAGTTCTAGGTGCGTGGCTGCTGTTTGTGGTTGTGAGGTGACTTGTGGCTCAGTGCCTGCTAGGCCAGTGCTAGTTGCGTGGCTGCTGTTTGTGGTTGTGAGGTCAGTGGTGGCTTGTGCCTGCTAGGCCAGTGCTAGGTGTGTGGCTGCTGTTTTCAATTGTGAGGTCAGTGGTGGCTCAGTGCCTGCTAGGCCAGTGCTAGGTGCGTGGATGCTGTTTGTGGTTGTGAGGTCAGTGGTGTCTCAGTGCCTGCTAGGCCAGTGCTAGGTGCGTGGGTGCTGTTTGTGGTTGTGAGGTCAGTGGTGGCTCAGTGCCTGCTAGGCCAGTGCTAGGTGCGTGGCTGCTGTTTGTGGTTGTGAGGTCAGTGGTGGCTCAGTGCCTGCTAGGCCAGTGCTAGGTGTGTGGCTGCTGTTTTCAGTTGTGAGGTCAGTGGTGGCTCAGTGCCTGCTAGGCCAGTGCTAGGTGCGTGGCTGCTGTTTGTGGTTGTGAGGTCAGTGGTGGCTGAGTGCCTGCTAGGCCAGTGCTAGCTGCGTGGCTGCTCTTTTCAATTGCGAGTTCACTTGTGTCTCAGTGCCTGCAAGGCCAGTGCTAGGTGCGTGGCTGCTGTTTTCAATTGTGAGGTCACTTGTGGCTCAGTGCCTGCTAGGCCAGTGCTAGGTGCGTGGCTGCTGTTTGTGGTTGTGAGGTCAGTGGTGGCTCAGTGCCTGCTAGGCCAGTGCTAGTTGCGTGGCTGCTCTTTTCAATTGCGAGTTCACTTGTGTCTCAGTGCCTGCTAGGCCAGTGCTAGGTGCGTGGCTGCTGTTTTCAATTGCGAGGTCACTTGTGTCTCAGTGCCTGCTAGGCCAGTGCTAGGTGCGTGGCTGCTGTTGGTGGTTGTGAGGTCAGTGGTGGCTCAGTGCCTGCTAGGCCAGTGCTAGGTGCGTGGCTGCAGTTTGTGGTTGTGAGGTCAGTGGTGGCTCAGTGCCTGCTAGGCCAGTGCTAGTTGCGTGGCTGCTCTTTTCAATTGCGAGTTCACTTGTGTCTCAGTGCCTGCTAGGCCAGTGCTAGGTGCGTGGCTGCTGTTTTCAATTGCGAGGTCACTTGTGTCTCAGTGCCTGCTAGGCCAGTGCTAGGTGCGTGGCTGCTGTTTTCAGTTGTGAGGTCAGTGGTGTCTCAGTGCCTGCTAGGCCAGTGCTAGGTGCGTGGGTGCTCTTTGTGGTTGTGAGGTCCCTTGTGGCTCAGTGCCTGCTAGGCCAGTGCTAGGTGCGTGGCTGCTGTTTGTGGTTGTGAGGTCAGTGGTGGCTCAGTGCCTGCTAGGCCAGTGCTAGGTGCGTGGGTGCTGTTTGTGGTTGTGAGGTCAGTGGTGGCTCAGTGCCTGCTAGGCCAGTGCTAGGTGGGTGGCTGCTGTTTGTGGTTGTGAGGTCAGTGGTGGCTCAGTGCCTGCTAGGCCAGTGCTAGGTGGGTGGCTGCTGTTTGTGGTTGTGAGGTCAGTGGTGGCTCAGTGCCTGCTAGGCCAGTGCTAGGTGCGTGGCTGCTCTTTTCAATTGCGAGTTCACTTGTGTCTCAGTGCCTGCTAGGCCAGTGCTAGGTGCGTGGCTGCTGTTTTCAATTGCGAGGTCACTTGTGTCTCAGTGCCTGCTAGGCCAGTGCTAGGTGCGTGGCTGCTGTTTGTGGTTGTGAGGTCAGTGGTGGCTCAGTGCCTGCTAGGCCAGTGCTAGGTGCGTGGCTGCTGTTTGTGGTTGTGAGGTCAGTGGTGGCTCAGTGCCTGCTAGGCCAGTGCTAGGTGCGTGGCTGCTCTTTTCAATTGTGAGGTCAGTGGTGGCTCAGTGCCTGCTAGGCCAGTGCTAGGTGCGTGGCTGCTGGTTGTGGTTGTGAGGTCAGTGGTGGCTCAGTGCCTGCTAGGCCAGTGCTAGGTGCGTGGCTGCTGTTTGTGGTTGTGAGGTCAGTGGTGGCTCAGTGCCTGCTAGGCCAGTGCTAGGTGCGTGGGTGCTGTTTGTGGTTGTGAGTTCAGTGGTGGCTCAGTGCCTGCTAGGCCAGTGCTAGGTGCGTGGCTGCTGTTTGTTGTTGTGAGGTCAGTGGTGTCTCAGTGCCTGCTAGGCCAGTGCTGGGTGCGTGGCTGCTGTTTGTGGTTGTGAGGTCAGTGGTGGCTCAGTGCCTGCTAGGCCAGTGATGGGTATGTGGGTGCTGTTTTCAGTTGTGAGGTCAGTGGTGTCTCAGTGCCTGCTAGGCCAGTGCTAGGTGCGTGGCTGCTGTTTGTGGTTGTGAGGTCAGTGGTGTCTCAGTGCCTGCTAGGCCAGTGCTAGGTGCGTGGCTGCTGTTTGTGGTTGTGAGGTCAGTGGTGTCTCAGTGCCTGCTAGGCCAGTGCTAGGTGCGTGGCTGCTGTTTGTGGCTGTGAGGTCAGTGGTGGCTCAGTGCCTGCTAGGCCAGTGCTAGGTGCGTGGCTGCTGTTGGTGGTTGTGAGGTCAGTGGTGGCTCAGTGCCTGCTAGGCCAGTGCTAGGTGTGTGGGTGCTGTTTGTGGTTGTGAGGTCAGTGGTGGCTCAGTGCCTGCTAGGCCAGTGCTAGGTGCGTGGCTGCTCTTTTGAATTGTGAGGTCACTTGTGGCTCAGTGCCTGCTAGGCCAGTTCTAGGTGGATGGCTGCTGTTTTCAATTGTGAGGTCAGTGGTGGCTCAGTGCCTGCTAGGCCAGTGCTAGGTGCGTGGCTGCTGTTTGTGGTTGTGAGGTCAGTGGTGTCTCAGTGCCTGCTAGGCCAGTGCTAAGTGCGTGGCTGCTGTTTGTGGTTGTGAGGTCAGTGGTGGCTTGTGCCTGCTAGGCCAGTGCTAGGTGTGTGGCTGCTGTTTTCAATTGTGAGGTCAGTGGTGGCTGAGTGCCTGCTAGGCCAGTGCTAGGTGCGTGGGTGCTGTTTGTGGTTGTGAGGTCAGTGGTGGCTCAGTGCCTGCTAGGCCAGTGCTAGGTGCGTGGCTGCTGTTGGTGGTTGTGAGGTCAGTGGTGGCTCAGTGCCTGCTAGGCCAGTGCTAGGTGCGTGGGTGCTGTTTGTGGTTGTGAGGTCAGTGGTGGCTCAGTGCCTGCTAGGCCAGTGCTAGGTGCGTGGCTGCTGTTTGTGGTTGTGAGGTCAGTGGTGGCTGAGTGCCTGCTAGGCCAGTGCTAGGTGCGTGGCTGCTGTTTGTGGTTGTGAGGTCACTTGTGGCTCAGTGCCTGCTAGGCCAGTGCTAGGTGCGTGGCTGCTGTTTGTGGTTGTGAGGTCAGTGGTGGCTCAGTGCCTGCTAGGCCAGTGCTAGGTGCGTGGCTGCTGTTTGTGGTTGTGAGGTCACTTGTGGCTCAGTGCCTGCTAGGTCAGTGCTAGGTGCGTGGCTGCTCTTTTCAACTGTGAGGTCAGTGGTGGCTCAGTGCCTGCTAGGCCAGTGCTAGGTGCGTGGCTGCTGTTTTCAATTGTGAGGTCAGTGGTGGCTGAGTGCCTGCTAGGCCAGTGCTAGGTGCGTGGGTGCTGTTTGTGGTTGTGAGGTCAGTGGTGGCTCAGTGCCTGCTAGGCCAGTGCTAGGTGCGTGGCTGCTGTTTGTGTTTGTGAGGTCACTTGTGCCTCTGTGCCTGCTAGGCCAGTGCTAGGTGCGTGGCTGCTGTTTGTGGTTGTGAGGTCAGTGGTGGCTCAGTGCCTGCTAGGCCAGTGCTAGGTGCGTGGCTGCTCTTTGTGGTTGTGAGGTCAGTGGTGGCTCAGTGCCTGCTAGGCCAGTGCTAGGTGCGTGGCTGCTGTTTGTGGTTGTGAGGTCAGTGGTGGCTCAGTGCCTGCTAGGCCAGTGCTAGGTGCGTGGCTGCTGGTTGTGGTTGTGAGGTCAGTGGTGGCTCAGTGCCTGCTAGGCCAGTGCTAGGTGCGTGGCTGCTGGTTGTGGTTGTGAGGTCACTTCTGTCTCAGTGCCTGCTAGGCCAGTGCTAAGTGCGTGGGTGCTCTTTGTGGTTGTGAGGTCAGTGGTGGCTTGTGCCTGCTAGGCCAGTGCTAGGTGTGTGGCTGCTGTTTGTGGTTGTGAGGTCAGTGGTGGCTCAGTGCCTGCTAGGCCAGTGCTAGGTGCGTGGTTGCTGTTTGTGGTTGTGAGGTCAGTGGTGGCTCAGTGCCTGCTAGGCCAGTGCTAGGTGCGTGGCTGCTGTTTGTGGTTGTGAGGTCAGTGGTGGCTCAGTGCCTGCTAGGCCAGTGCTAGGTGCGTGGCTGCTGTTTTCAATTGCGAGGTCACTTGTGTCTCAGTGCCTGCTAGGCCAGTGCTAGGTGCATGGCTGCTGTTTGTGGTTGTGAGGTCAGTGGTGGCTCAGTGCCTGCTAGGCCAGTGCTAGGTGCGTGGCTGCTGTTTGTGGTTGTGAGGTCAGTGGTGGCTCAGTGCCTGCTAGGCCAGTGCTAGGTGCGTGGCTGCTCTTTTCAATTGCGAGTTCACTTGTGTCTCAGTGCCTGCTAAGCCAGTGCTAGGTGCGTGGGTGCTGTTTTCAATTGCGAGGTCTCTTGTGTCTCAGTGCCTGCTAGGCCAGTGCTAGGTGCATGGCTGCTGTTTGTGGTTGTGAGGTCAGTGGTGTCTCAGTGCCTGCTAGGCCAGTGCTAGGTGCGTGGCTGCTGTTTGTGGTTGTGAGGTCAGTGGTGTCTCAGTGCCTGCTAGGCCAGTGCTAGGTGCGTGGCTGCTGTTTGTGGTTGTGAGGTCAGTGGTGGCTCAGTGCCTGCTAGGCCAGTGCTAGGTGCGTGGCTGCTGTTTGTGGTTGTGAGGTCAGTGGTGGCTTGTGCCTGCTAGGCCAGTGCTAGGTGCGTGGCTGCTGTTTTCAATTGCGAGGTCACTTGTGTCTCAGTGCCTGCTAGGCCAGTGCTAGGTGCATGGCTGCTGTTTGTGGCTGTGAGGTCAGTGGTGGCTCAGTGCCTGCTAGGCCAGTGCTAGGTGCGTGGCTGCTGTTTGTGGTTGTGAGGTCACTTGTGGCTCAGTGCCTGCTAGGCCAGTGCTAGGTGCGTGGCTGCTCTTTTCAATTGCGAGGTCCCTTGTGTCTCAGTGCCTGCTAGGCCAGTGCTAGGTGCGTGGCTGCTGTTGGTGGTTGTGAGGTCAGTGGTGGCTCAGTGCCTGCTAGGCCAGTGCTAGGTGTGTGGGTGCTCTTTTCAATTGCGAGGTCAGTGGTGGCTGAGTGCCTGCTAGGCCAGTGCTAGGTGCGTGGCTGCTGTTTGTGGTTGTGAGGTCACTTGTGTCTCAGTGCCTGCTAGGCCAGTGCTAGGTGCGTGGGTGCTGTTTTCAGTTGTGAGGTCAGTGGTGTCTCAGTGCCTGCTAGGCCAGTGCTAGGTGCGTGGGTGCTCTTTGTGGTTGTGAGGTCCCTTGTGGCTCAGTGCCTGCTAGGCCAGTGCTAGGTGCGTGGCTGCTGTTTGTGGTTGTGAGGTCAGTGGTGGCTCAGTGCCTGCTAGGCCAGTGCTAGGTGGGTGGCTGCTGTTTGTGGTTGTGAGGTCAGTGGTGGCTCAGTGCCTGCTAGGCCAGTGCTAGGTGCGTGGCTGCTCTTTTCAATTGCGAGTTCACTTGTGTCTCAGTGCCTGCTAGGCCAGTGCTAGGTGCGTGGCTGCTGTTTTCAATTGCGAGGTCACTTGTGTCTCAGTGCCTGCTAGGCCAGTGCTAGGTGCGTGGCTGCTGTTTGTGGTTGTGAGGTCAGTGGTGGCTCAGTGCCTGCTAGGCCAGTGCTAGGTGCGTGGCTGCTGTTTGTGGTTGTGAGGTCAGTGGTGGCTCAGTGCCTGCTAGGCCAGTGCTAGGTGCGTGGCTGCTCTTTTCAATTGTGAGGTCAGTGGTGGCTCAGTGCCTGCTAGGCCAGTGCTAGGTGCGTGGCTGCTGGTTGTGGTTGTGAGGTCAGTGGTGGCTCAGTGCCTGCTAGGCCAGTGCTAGGTGCGTGGCTGCTGTTTGTGGTTGTGAGGTCAGTGGTGGCTCAGTGCCTGCTAGGCCAGTGCTAGGTGCGTGGGTGCTGTTTGTGGTTGTGAGTTCAGTGGTGGCTCAGTGCCTGCTAGGCCAGTGCTAGGTGCGTGGCTGCTGTTTGTTGTTGTGAGGTCAGTGGTGTCTCAGTGCCTGCTAGGCCAGTGCTGGGTGCGTGGCTGCTGTTTGTGGTTGTGAGGTCAGTGGTGGCTCAGTGCCTGCTAGGCCAGTGATGGGTATGTGGGTGCTGTTTTCAGTTGTGAGGTCAGTGGTGTCTCAGTGCCTGCTAGGCCAGTGCTAGGTGCGTGGCTGCTGTTTGTGGTTGTGAGGTCAGTGGTGTCTCAGTGCCTGCTAGGCCAGTGCTAGGTGCGTGGCTGCTGTTTGTGGTTGTGAGGTCAGTGGTGTCTCAGTGCCTGCTAGGCCAGTGCTAGGTGCGTGGCTGCTGTTTGTGGCTGTGAGGTCAGTGGTGGCTCAGTGCCTGCTAGGCCAGTGCTAGGTGCGTGGCTGCTGTTGGTGGTTGTGAGGTCAGTGGTGGCTCAGTGCCTGCTAGGCCAGTGCTAGGTGTGTGGGTGCTGTTTGTGGTTGTGAGGTCAGTGGTGGCTCAGTGCCTGCTAGGCCAGTGCTAGGTGCGTGGCTGCTCTTTTGAATTGTGAGGTCACTTGTGGCTCAGTGCCTGCTAGGCCAGTTCTAGGTGGATGGCTGCTGTTTTCAATTGTGAGGTCAGTGGTGGCTCAGTGCCTGCTAGGCCAGTGCTAGGTGCGTGGCTGCTGTTTGTGGTTGTGAGGTCAGTGGTGTCTCAGTGCCTGCTAGGCCAGTGCTAAGTGCGTGGCTGCTGTTTGTGGTTGTGAGGTCAGTGGTGGCTTGTGCCTGCTAGGCCAGTGCTAGGTGTGTGGCTGCTGTTTTCAATTGTGAGGTCAGTGGTGGCTGAGTGCCTGCTAGGCCAGTGCTAGGTGCGTGGGTGCTGTTTGTGGTTGTGAGGTCAGTGGTGGCTCAGTGCCTGCTAGGCCAGTGCTAGGTGCGTGGCTGCTGTTGGTGGTTGTGAGGTCAGTGGTGGCTCAGTGCCTGCTAGGCCAGTGCTAGGTGCGTGGGTGCTGTTTGTGGTTGTGAGGTCAGTGGTGGCTCAGTGCCTGCTAGGCCAGTGCTAGGTGCGTGGCTGCTGTTTGTGGTTGTGAGGTCAGTGGTGGCTGAGTGCCTGCTAGGCCAGTGCTAGGTGCGTGGCTGCTGTTTGTGGTTGTGAGGTCACTTGTGGCTCAGTGCCTGCTAGGCCAGTGCTAGGTGCGTGGCTGCTGTTTGTGGTTGTGAGGTCAGTGGTGGCTCAGTGCCTGCTAGGCCAGTGCTAGGTGCGTGGCTGCTGTTTGTGGTTGTGAGGTCACTTGTGGCTCAGTGCCTGCTAGGTCAGTGCTAGGTGCGTGGCTGCTCTTTTCAACTGTGAGGTCAGTGGTGGCTCAGTGCCTGCTAGGCCAGTGCTAGGTGCGTGGCTGCTGTTTTCAATTGTGAGGTCAGTGGTGGCTGAGTGCCTGCTAGGCCAGTGCTAGGTGCGTGGGTGCTGTTTGTGGTTGTGAGGTCAGTGGTGGCTCAGTGCCTGCTAGGCCAGTGCTAGGTGCGTGGCTGCTGTTTGTGTTTGTGAGGTCACTTGTGCCTCTGTGCCTGCTAGGCCAGTGCTAGGTGCGTGGCTGCTGTTTGTGGTTGTGAGGTCAGTGGTGGCTCAGTGCCTGCTAGGCCAGTGCTAGGTGCGTGGCTGCTCTTTGTGGTTGTGAGGTCAGTGGTGGCTCAGTGCCTGCTAGGCCAGTGCTAGGTGCGTGGCTGCTGTTTGTGGTTGTGAGGTCAGTGGTGGCTCAGTGCCTGCTAGGCCAGTGCTAGGTGCGTGGCTGCTGGTTGTGGTTGTGAGGTCAGTGGTGGCTCAGTGCCTGCTAGGCCAGTGCTAGGTGCGTGGCTGCTGGTTGTGGTTGTGAGGTCACTTCTGTCTCAGTGCCTGCTAGGCCAGTGCTAAGTGCGTGGGTGCTCTTTGTGGTTGTGAGGTCAGTGGTGGCTTGTGCCTGCTAGGCCAGTGCTAGGTGTGTGGCTGCTGTTTGTGGTTGTGAGGTCAGTGGTGGCTCAGTGCCTGCTAGGCCAGTGCTAGGTGCGTGGTTGCTGTTTGTGGTTGTGAGGTCAGTGGTGGCTCAGTGCCTGCTAGGCCAGTGCTAGGTGCGTGGCTGCTGTTTGTGGTTGTGAGGTCAGTGGTGGCTCAGTGCCTGCTAGGCCAGTGCTAGGTGCGTGGCTGCTGTTTTCAATTGCGAGGTCACTTGTGTCTCAGTGCCTGCTAGGCCAGTGCTAGGTGCATGGCTGCTGTTTGTGGTTGTGAGGTCAGTGGTGGCTCAGTGCCTGCTAGGCCAGTGCTAGGTGCGTGGCTGCTGTTTGTGGTTGTGAGGTCAGTGGTGGCTCAGTGCCTGCTAGGCCAGTGCTAGGTGCGTGGCTGCTCTTTTCAATTGCGAGTTCACTTGTGTCTCAGTGCCTGCTAAGCCAGTGCTAGGTGCGTGGGTGCTGTTTTCAATTGCGAGGTCTCTTGTGTCTCAGTGCCTGCTAGGCCAGTGCTAGGTGCATGGCTGCTGTTTGTGGTTGTGAGGTCAGTGGTGTCTCAGTGCCTGCTAGGCCAGTGCTAGGTGCGTGGCTGCTGTTTGTGGTTGTGAGGTCAGTGGTGTCTCAGTGCCTGCTAGGCCAGTGCTAGGTGCGTGGCTGCTGTTTGTGGTTGTGAGGTCAGTGGTGGCTCAGTGCCTGCTAGGCCAGTGCTAGGTGCGTGGCTGCTGTTTGTGGTTGTGAGGTCAGTGGTGGCTTGTGCCTGCTAGGCCAGTGCTAGGTGCGTGGCTGCTGTTTTCAATTGCGAGGTCACTTGTGTCTCAGTGCCTGCTAGGCCAGTGCTAGGTGCATGGCTGCTGTTTGTGGCTGTGAGGTCAGTGGTGGCTCAGTGCCTGCTAGGCCAGTGCTAGGTGCGTGGCTGCTGTTTGTGGTTGTGAGGTCACTTGTGGCTCAGTGCCTGCTAGGCCAGTGCTAGGTGCGTGGCTGCTCTTTTCAATTGCGAGGTCCCTTGTGTCTCAGTGCCTGCTAGGCCAGTGCTAGGTGCGTGGCTGCTGTTGGTGGTTGTGAGGTCAGTGGTGGCTCAGTGCCTGCTAGGCCAGTGCTAGGTGTGTGGGTGCTCTTTTCAATTGCGAGGTCAGTGGTGGCTCAGTGCCTGCTAGGCCAGTGCTAGCTGCGTGGCTGCTGTTTGTGGTTGTGAGGTCACTTGTGTCTCAGTGCCTGCTAGGCCAGTGCTAAGTGCGTGGGTGCTGTTTGTGGTTGTGAGGTCAGTGGTGGCTTGTGCCTGCTAGGCCAGTGCTAGGTGTGTGGCTGCTGTTTTCAATTGTGAGGTCAGTGGTGGCTCAGTGCCTGCTAGGCCAGTGCTAGGTGCGTGGTTGCTGTTGGTGGTTGTGAGGTCAGTGGTGGCTCAGTGCCTGCTAGGCCAGTGCTAGGTGCGTGGCTGCTCTTTTCAATTGCGAGGTCACTTGTGTCTCAGTGCCTGCTAGGCCAGTGCTAGGTGCGTGGGTGCTGTTTGTGGTTTTGAGGTCAGTGGTGGCTCAGTGCCTGCTAGGCCAGTGCTAGCTGCGTGGCTGCTCTTTTCAATTGCGAGTTCACTTGTGTCTCAGTGCCTGCTAGGCCAGTGCTAGCTGCGTGGCTGCTGGTTGTGGTTGTGAGGTCACTTGTGGCTCAGTGCCTGCTAGGCCAGTGCTAGGTGCGTGGCTGCTGTTTGTGGTTGTGAGGTCAGTGGTGGCTGAGTGCCTGCTAGGCCAGTGCTAGGTGCGTGGCTGCTGGTTGTGGTTGTGACGTCACTTGTGGCTCAGTGCCTGCTAGGCCAGTGCTAGGTGCGTGGCTGCTGTTTGTGGTTGTGAGGTCACTTGTGTCTCAGTGCCTGCTAGGCCAGTGCTAGGTGCGTGGCTGCTGTTGGTGGTTGTGAGGTCAGTGGTGGCTCAGTGCCTGCTAGGCCAGTGCTAGGTGCGTGGGTGCTGTTTGTGGTTGTGAGGTCAGTGGTGGCTCAGTGCCTGCTAGGCCAGTGCTAGGTGGGTGGCTGCTGTTTGTGGTTGTGAGGTCAGTGGTGGCTCAGTGCCTGCTAGGCCAGTGCTAGGTGGGTGGCTGCTGTTTGTGGTTGTGAGGTCAGTGGTGGCTCAGTGCCTGCTAGGCCAGTGCTAGGTGCGTGGCTGCTCTTTTCAATTGCGAGTTCACTTGTGTCTCAGTGCCTGCTAGGCCAGTGCTAGGTGCGTGGCTGCTGTTTTCAATTGCGAGGTCACTTGTGTCTCAGTGCCTGCTAGGCCAGTGCTAGGTGCGTGGCTGCTGTTTGTGGTTGTGAGGTCAGTGGTGGCTCAGTGCCTGCTAGGCCAGTGCTAGGTGCGTGGCTGCTGGTTGTGGTTGTGAGGTCAGTGGTGGCTCAGTGCCTGCTAGGCCAGTGCTAGGTGCGTGGCTGCTCTTTTCAATTGTGAGGTCAGTGGTGGCTCAGTGCCTGCTAGGCCAGTGCTAGGTGCGTGGCTGCTGGTTGTGGTTGTGAGGTCAGTGGTGGCTCAGTGCCTGCTAGGCCAGTGCTAGGTGCGTGGCTGCTGTTTGTGGTTGTGAGGTCAGTGGTGGCTCAGTGCCTGCTAGGCCAGTGATGGGTATGTGGGTGCTGTTTTCAGTTGTGAGGTCAGTGGTGTCTCAGTGCCTGCTAGGCCAGTGCTAGGTGCGTGGCTGCTGTTTGTGGTTGTGAGGTCAGTGGTGTCTCAGTGCCTGCTAGGCCAGTGCTAGGTGCGTGGCTGCTGTTTGTGGTTGTGAGGTCAGTGGTGTCTCAGTGCCTGCTAGGCCAGTGCTAGGTGCGTGGCTGCTGTTTGTGGCTGTGAGGTCAGTGGTGGCTCAGTGCCTGCTAGGCCAGTGCTAGGTGCGTGGCTGCTGTTGGTGGTTGTGAGGTCAGTGGTGGCTCAGTGCCTGCTAGGCCAGTGCTAGGTGTGTGGGTGCTGTTTGTGGTTGTGAGGTCAGTGGTGGCTCAGTGCCTGCTAGGCCAGTGCTAGGTGCGTGGCTGCTGTTTTGAATTGTGAGGTCACTTGTGGCTCAGTGCCTGCTAGGCCAGTTCTAGGTGGATGGCTGCTGTTTTCAATTGTGAGGTCAGTGGTGGCTCAGTGCCTGCTAGGCCAGTGCTAGGTGCGTGGCTGCTGTTTGTGGTTGTGAGGTCAGTGGTGTCTCAGTGCCTGCTAGGCCAGTGCTAAGTGCGTGGCTGCTGTTTGTGGTTGTGAGGTCAGTGGTGGCTTGTGCCTGCTAGGCCAGTGCTAGGTGTGTGGCTGCTGTTTTCAATTGTGAGGTCAGTGGTGGCTGAGTGCCTGCTAGGCCAGTGCTAGGTGCGTGGGTGCTGTTTGTGGTTGTGAGGTCAGTGGTGGCTCAGTGCCTGCTAGGCCAGTGCTAGGTGCGTGGCTGCTGTTGGTGGTTGTGAGGTCAGTGGTGGCTCAGTGCCTGCTAGGCCAGTGCTAGGTGCGTGGGTGCTGTTTGTGGTTGTGAGGTCAGTGGTGGCTCAGTGCCTGCTAGGCCAGTGCTAGGTGCGTGGCTGCTGTTTGTGGTTGTGAGGTCAGTGGTGGCTGAGTGCCTGCTAGGCCAGTGCTAGGTGCGTGGCTGCTGTTTGTGGTTGTGAGGTCACTTGTGGCTCAGTGCCTGCTAGGCCAGTGCTAGGTGCGTGGCTGCTGTTTGTGGTTGTGAGGTCAGTGGTGGCTCAGTGCCTGCTAGGCCAGTGCTAGGTGCGTGGCTGCTGTTTGTGGTTGTGAGGTCACTTGTGGCTCAGTGCCTGCTAGGTCAGTGCTAGGTGCGTGGCTGCTCTTTTCAACTGTGAGGTCAGTGGTGGCTCAGTGCCTGCTAGGTCAGTGCTAGGTGCGTGGCTGCTGTTTTCAATTGTGAGGTCAGTGGTGGCTGAGTGCCTGCTAGGCCAGTGCTAGGTGCGTGGGTGCTGTTTGTGGTTGTGAGGTCAGTGGTGGCTCAGTGCCTGCTAGGCCAGTGCTAGGTGCGTGGCTGCTGTTTGTGTTTGTGAGGTCACTTGTGCCTCTGTGCCTGCTAGGCCAGTGCTAGGTGCGTGGCTGCTGTTTGTGGTTGTGAGGTCAGTGGTGGCTCAGTGCCTGCTAGGCCAGTGCTAGGTGCGTGGGTGCTGTTTGTGGTTGTGAGGTCAGTGGTGGCTCAGTGCCTGCTAGGCCAGTGCTAGGTGCGTGGCTGCTGTTTGTGGTTGTGAGGTCAGTGGTGGCTCAGTGCCTGCTAGGCCAGTGCTAGGTGCGTGGCTGCTGGTTGTGGTTGTGAGGTCAGTGGTGGCTCAGTGCCTGCTAGGCCAGTGCTAGGTGCGTGGCTGCTGGTTGTGGTTGTGAGGTCACTTCTGTCTCAGTGCCTGCTAGGCCAGTGCTAAGTGCGTGGGTGCTCTTTGTGGTTGTGAGGTCAGTGGTGGCTTGTGCCTGCTAGGCCAGTGCTAGGTGTGTGGCTGCTGTTTGTGGTTGTGAGGTCAGTGGTGGCTCAGTGCCTGCTAGGCCAGTGCTAGGTGCGTGGTTGCTGTTTGTGGTTGTGAGGTCAGTGGTGGCTCAGTGCCTGCTAGGCCAGTGCTAGGTGCGTGGCTGCTGTTTGTGGTTGTGAGGTCAGTGGTGGCTCAGTGCCTGCTAGGCCAGTGCTAGGTGCGTGGCTGCTGTTTTCAATTGCGAGGTCACTTGTGTCTCAGTGCCTGCTAGGCCAGTGCTAGGTGCATGGCTGCTGTTTGTGGTTGTGAGGTCAGTGGTGTCTCAGTGCCTGCTAGGCCAGTGCTAGGTGCGTGGCTGCTGTTTGTGGTTGTGAGGTCAGTGGTGTCTCAGTGCCTGCTAGGCCAGTGCTAGGTGCGTGGCTGCTGTTTGTGGTTGTGAGGTCAGTGGTGGCTCAGTGCCTGCTAGGCCAGTGCTAGGTGCGTGGCTGCTGTTTGTGGTTGTGAGGTCAGTGGTGGCTTGTGCCTGCTAGGCCAGTGCTAGGTGCGTGGCTGCTGTTTTCAATTGCGAGGTCACTTGTGTCTCAGTGCCTGCTAGGCCAGTGCTAGGTGCATGGCTGCTGTTTGTGGCTGTGAGGTCAGTGGTGGCTCAGTGCCTGCTAGGCCAGTGCTAGGTGCGTGGGTGCTGTTTGTGGTTGTGAGGTCAGTGGTGGCTCAGTGCCTGCTAGGCCAGTGCTAGGTGCGTGGCTGCTGTTTGTGGTTGTGAGGTCACTTGT
This sequence comes from Apteryx mantelli, assembly GCF_036417845.1. Lineage (NCBI taxonomy): Eukaryota > Metazoa > Chordata > Aves > Apterygiformes > Apterygidae > Apteryx > Apteryx mantelli. Next base: position 23,057,701 of record NC_089988.1, read on the forward strand.
GGCTCAGTGCCTGCTAGGCCAGTGCTAGGTGTGTGGGTGCTCTTTTCAATTGCGAGGTCAGTGGTGGCTCAGTGCCTGCTAGGCCAGTGCTAGCTGCGTGGCTGCTGTTTGTGGTTGTGAGGTCACTTGTGTCTCAGTGCCTGCTAGGCCAGTGCTAAGTGCGTGGGTGCTGTTTGTGGTTGTGAGGTCAGTGGTGGCTTGTGCCTGCTAGGCCAGTGCTAGGTGTGTGGCTGCTGTTTTCAATTGTGAGGTCAGTGGTGGCTCAGTGCCTGCTAGGCCAGTGCTAGGTGCGTGGTTGCTGTTGGTGGTTGTGAGGTCAGTGGTGGCTCAGTGCCTGCTAGGCCAGTGCTAGGTGCGTGGCTGCTCTTTTCAATTGCGAGGTCACTTGTGTCTCAGTGCCTGCTAGGCCAGTGCTAGGTGCGTGGGTGCTGTTTGTGGTTTTGAGGTCAGTGGTGGCTCAGTGCCTGCTAGGCCAGTGCTAGCTGCGTGGCTGCTCTTTTCAATTGCGAGTTCACTTGTGTCTCAGTGCCTGCTAGGCCAGTGCTAGCTGCGTGGCTGCTGGTTGTGGTTGTGAGGTCACTTGTGGCTCAGTGCCTGCTAGGCCAGTGCTAGGTGCGTGGCTGCTGTTTGTGGTTGTGAGGTCAGTGGTGGCTGAGTGCCTGCTAGGCCAGTGCTAGGTGCGTGGCTGCTGGTTGTGGTTGTGACGTCACTTGTGTCTCAGTGCCTGCTAGGCCAGTGCTAGGTGCGTGGCTGCTGTTTGTGGTTGTGAGGTCACTTGTGTCTCAGTGCCTGCTAGGCCAGTGCTAGGTGCGTGGGTGCTGTTTGTGGTTGTGAGGTCAGTGGTGGCTCAGTGCCTGCTAGGCCAGTGCTAGGTGCGTGGCTGCTCTTTTGAATTGCGAGGTCACTTGTGGCTCAGTGCCTGCTAGGCCAGTGCTAGGTGCGTGGCTGCTGTTTTCAATTGCGAGGTCACTTGTGGCTCAGTGCCTGCTAGGCCAGTGCTAGGTGCGTGGCTGCTGTTTTCAATTCTGAGGTCATTGGTGGCTCAGTGCCTGCTAGGCCAGTGCTAGGTGCGTGGCTGCTGTTTGTGGTTGTGAGGTCACTTGTGCCTCTGTGCCTGCTAGGCCAGTGCTAGGTGCGTGGCTGCTGTTTGTGGTTGTGAGGTCAGTGGTGGCTCAGTGCCTGCTAGGCCAGTGCTAGGTGCGTGGCTGCTCTTTTCAATTGTGAGGTCACTTGTGGCTCAGTGCCTGCTAGGCCAGTGCTAGGTGCGTGGCTGCTGTTTTCAATTGCGAGGTCACTTGTGTCTCAGTGCCTGCTAGGCCAGTGCTAGCTGCGTGGCTGCTGGTTGTGGTTGTGAGGTCACTTGTGGCTCAGTGCCTGCTAGGCCAGTGCTAGGTGCGTGGCTGCTGTTTGTGGTTGTGAGGTCAGTGGTGGCTGAGTGCCTGCTAGGCCAGTGCTAGGTGCGTGGCTGCTGTTTGTGGTTGTGACGTCACTTGTGGCTCAGTGCCTGCTAGGCCAGTGCTAGGTGCGTGGCTGCTGTTTGTGGTTGTGAGGTCACTTGTGTCTCAGTGCCTGCTAGGCCAGTGCTAGGTGCGTGGGTGCTGTTTGTGGTTGTGAGGTCAGTGGTGGCTCAGTGCCTGCTAGGCCAGTGATAGGTGCGTGGCTGCTGTTTTCAGTTGTGAGGTCAGTGGTGGCTCAGTACCTGCTAGGCCAGTGCTAGGTGCGTGGCTGCTGTTTGTGGTTGTGAGGTCAGTGGTGGCTCAGTGCCTGCTAGGCCAGTGCTAGGTGCGTGGCTGCTCTTTTCAATTGCGAGTTCACTTGTGTCTCAGTGCCTGCTAGGCCAGTGCTAGGTGCGTGGCTGCTGTTTTCAATTGCGAGGTCACTTGTGTCTCAGTGCCTGCTAGGCCAGTGCTAGGTGCATGGCTGCTGTTTGTGGCTGTGAGGTCAGTGGTGGCTCAGTGCCTGCTAGGCCAGTGCTAGGTGCGTGGCTGCTGTTTGTGGTTGTGAGGTCACTTGTGGCTCAGTGCCTGCTAGGCCAGTGCTAGGTGCGTGGCTGCTCTTTTCAATTGCGAGGTCCCTTGTGTCTCAGTGCCTGCTAGGCCAGTGCTAGTTGCGTGGGTGCTGTTTGTGGTTGTGAGGTCAGTGGTGGCTTGTGCCTGCTAGGCCAGTGCTAGGTGTGTGGCTGCTGTTTTCAATTGTGAGGTCAGTGGTGGCTCAGTGCCTGCTAGGCCAGTGCTAGGTGCGTGGGTGCTGTTTGTGGTTGTGAGGTCAGTGGTGGCTCAGTGCCTGCTAGGCCAGTGCTAGGTGCGTGGCTGCTGTTTTCAATTGTGAGGTCAGTGGTGGCTCAGTGCCTGCTAGGCCAGTGCTAGGTGCGTGGTTGCTCTTTTCAATTGCGAGGTCCCTTGTGTCTCAGTGCCTGCTAGGCCAGTGCTAGGTGCGTGGCTGCTCTTTTCAACTGTGAGGTCAGTGGTGGCTCAGTGCCTGCTAGGCCAGTGCTAGGTGCGTGGGTGCTGTTTGTGGTTGTGAGGTCAGTGGTGGCTCAGTGCCTGCTAGGCCAGTGCTAGGTGCGTGGCTGCTGTTTGTGGTTGTGAGGTCAGTGGTGGCTCAGTGCCTGCTAGGCCAGTGCTAGGTGCGTGGCTGCTGTTTGTGGTTGTGAGGTCACTTGTGGCTCAGTGCCTGCTAGGCCAGTGCTAGGTGCGTGGCTGCTCTTTTCAACTGTGAGGTCAGTGGTGGCTCAGTGCCTGCTAGGCCAGTGCTAGGTGCGTGGCTGCTGTTTGTGGTTGTGAGGTCAGTGGTGGCTCAGTGCCTGCTAGGCCAGTGCTAGGTGCGTGGCTGCTGTTTGTGGTTGTGAGGTCACTTGTGGCTCAGTTCCTGCTAGGTCAGTGCTAGGTGCGTGGCTGCTCTTTTCAACTGTGAGGTCAGTGGTGGCTCAGTGCCTGCTAGGCTAGTGCTAGGTGCGTGGTTCCTGTTTGTGGTTGTGAGTTCAGTGGTGGCTCAGTGCCTGCTAGGCCAGTGCTAGGTGCGTGGCTGCTGTTTTCAGGTGTGAGGTCAGTTGTGGCTCATTGCCTGCTAGGCCAGTGCTAGGTGCGTGGGTGCTGTTTGTGGTTGTGAGGTCAGTGGTGGCTCAGTGCCTGCTAGGCCAGTGCTAGGTGCGTGGCTGCTGTTTGTGGTTGTGAGGTCAGTGGTGGCTCAGTGCCTGCTAGGCCAGTGCTAGGTGCGTGGCTGCTGTTTGTGGTTGTGAGGTCAGTGGTGGCTCAGTGCCTGCTAGGCCAGTGCTAGGTGCGTGGGTGCTGTTTGTGGTTGTGAGGTCAGTGGTGGCTCAGTGCCTGCTAGGCCAGTGCTAGGTGCGTGGCTGCTGTTTGTGGTTGTGAGGTCAGTGGTGGCTCAGTGCCTGCTAGGCCAGTGCTAGGTGGGTGGCTGCTGTTTGTGGTTGTGAGGTCAGTGGTGGCTCAGTGCCTGCTAGGCCAGTGCTAGGTGCGTGGCTGCTCTTTTCAATTGCGAGTTCACTTGTGTCTCAGTGCCTGCTAGGCCAGTGCTAGGTGCGTGGCTGCTGTTTTCAATTGCGAGGTCACTTGTGTCTCAGTGCCTGCTAGGCCAGTGCTAGGTGCATGGCTGCTGTTTGTGGCTGTGAGGTCAGTGGTGGCTCAGTGCCTGCTAGGCCAGTGCTAGGTGCGTGGCTGCTGTTTGTGGTTGTGAGGTCAGTGGTGGCTCAGTGCCTGCTAGGCCAGTGCTAGGTGCGTGGCTGCTGTTTGTGGTTGTGAGGTCAGTGGTGGCTCAGTGCCTGCTAGGCCAGTGCTAGGTGCGTGGCTGCTCTTTTGAATTGTGAGGTCACTTGTGTCTCAGTGCCTGCTAGGCCAGTGCTAGTTGCGTGGCTGCTGTTTGTGGTTGTGAGGTCAGTGGTGGCTTGTGCCTGCTAGGCCAGTGCTAGGTGCGTGGCTGCTGTTTTCAATTGCGAGGTCACTTGTGTCTCAGTGCCTGATAGGCCAGTGCTAGGTGCATGGCTGCTGTTTGTGGCTGTGAGGTCAGTGGTGGCTCAGTGCCTGCTAGGCCAGTGCTAGGTGCGTGGCTGCTGTTTGTGGTTGTGAGGTCACTTGTGGCTCAGTGCCTGCTAGGCCAGTGCTAGGTGCGTGGCTGCTCTTTTCAATTGCGAGGTCCCTTGTGTCTCAGTGCCTGCTAGGCCAGTGCTAGGTGCGTGGCTGCTGTTGGTGGTTGTGAGGTCAGTGGTGGCTCAGTGCCTGCTAGGCCAGTGCTAGGTGTGTGGGTGCTCTTTTCAATTGCGAGGTCAGTGGTGGCTCAGTGCCTGCTAGGCCAGTGCTAGCTGCGTGGCTGCTGTTTGTGGTTGTGAGGTCACTTGTGTCTCAGTGCCTGCTAGGCCAGTGCTAAGTGCGTGGGTGCTGTTTGTGGTTGTGAGGTCAGTGGTGGCTTGTGCCTGCTAGGCCAGTGCTAGGTGTGTGGCTGCTGTTTTCAATTGTGAGGTCAGTGGTGGCTCAGTGCCTGCTAGGCCAGTGCTAGGTGCGTGGTTGCTGTTGGTGGTTGTGAGGTCAGTGGTGGCTCAGTGCCTGCTAGGCCAGTGCTAGGTGCGTGGCTGCTCTTTTCAATTGCGAGTTCACTTGTGTCTCAGTGCCTGCTAGGCCAGTGCTAGGTGCGTGGCTGCTGTTTGTGGTTGTGAGGTCAGTGGTGGCTCAGTGCCTGCTAGGCCAGTGCTAGCTGCGTGGCTGCTCTTTTCAATTGCGAGTTCACTTGTGCCTCTGTGCCTGCTAGGCCAGTGCTAGGTGCGTGGCTGCTGTTTGTGGTTGTGAGGTCAGTGGTGGCTCAGTGCCTGCTAGGCCAGTGCTAGGTGCGTGGCTGCTGTTTGTGGCTGTGAGGTCAGTGGTGGCTCAGTGCCTGCTAGGCCAGTGCTAGGTGCGTGGCTGCTCTTTTCAGTTGTGAGGTCAGTGGTGGCTCAGTGCCTGCTAGGCCAGTGCTAGGTGGGTGGCTGCTGTTTGTGGTTGTGAGGTCAGTGGTGGCTCAGTGCCTGCTAGGCCAGTGCTAGGTGCGTGGCTGCTGTTTGTGGTTGTGAGGTCAGTGGTGGCTCAGTGCCTGCTAGGCCAGTGCTAGGTGGGTGGCTGCTGTTTGTGGTTGTGAGGTCAGTGGTGGCTCAGTGCCTGCTAGGCCAGTGCTAGGTGCGTGGCTGCTCTTTTCAATTGCGAGTTCACTTGTGTCTCAGTGCCTGCTAGGCCAGTGCTAGGTGCGTGGCTGCTGTTTGTGGTTGTGAGGTCAGTGGTGGCTCAGTGCCTGCTAGGCCAGTGCTAGGTGCGTGGGTGCTGTTTGTGGTTGTGAGGTCAGTGGTGGCTCAGTGCCTGCTAGGCCAGTGCTAGGTGCGTGGCTGCTCTTTTGAATTGTGAGGTCACTTGTGGCTCAGTGCCTGCTAGGCCAGTTCTAGGTGGATGGCTGCTCTTTTCAATTGCGAGGTCAGTGGTGGCTCAGTGCCTGCTAGGCCAGTGCTAGGTGCGTGGCTGCTGTTTGTGGTTGTGAGGTCAGTGGTGGCTCAGTGCCTGCTAGGCCAGTGCTAGGAGCGTGGGTGCTGTTTTCAATTGCGAGGTCAGTGGTGGCTCAGTGCCTGCTAGGCCAGTGCTAGGTGCGTGGGTGCTGTTGGTGGTTGTGAGGTCAGTGGTGGCTCAGTGCCTGCTAGGCCAGTGCTAGGTGCGTGGGTGCTGTTTTCAATTGTGAGGTCACTTGTGCCTCAGTGCCTGCTAGGCCAGTGCTAGGTGCGCGGGTGCTGTTTGTGGTTGTGAGGTCAGTGGTGGCTGAGTGCCTGCTAGGCCAGTGCTAGGTGCGTGGCTGCAGGTTGTGGTTGTGAGGTCACTTGTGGCTCAGTGCCTGCTAGGCCAGTGCTAGCTGCGTGGCTGCTGTTTGTGGTTGTGAGGTCAGTGGTGGCTCAGTGCCTGCTAGGCCAGTGCTAGGTGCGTGGCTGCTGTTTGTGGTTGTGAGGTCAGTGGTGGCTCAGTGCCTGCTAGGCCAGTGCTAGGTGCGTGGCTGCTGTTTGTGGTTGTGAGGTCAGTGGTGGCTCAGTGCCTGCTAGGCCAGTGCTAGGTGCGTGGGTGCTGTTTGTGGTTGTGAGGTCAGTGGTGGCTCAGTGCCTGCTAGGCCAGTGCTAGGTGCGTGGGTGCTGTTTGTGGTTGTGAGGTCAGTGGTGGCTCAGTGCCTGCTAGGCCAGTGCTAGGTGCGTGGTTGCTGTTTGTGGTTGTGAGGTCAGTGGTGGCTCAGTGCCTGCTAGGCCAGTGCTAGGTGTGTGGGTGCTGTTTGTGGTTGTGAGGTCACTTTTGTCTCAGTGCCTGCTAGGCCAGGGCTAAGTGCGTGGGTGCTGTTTGTGGTTGTGAGGTCAGTGGTGGCTTGTGCCTGCTAGGCCAGTGCTAGGTGTGTGGCTGCTGTTTTCAATTGTGAGGTCAGTGGTGGCTCAGTGCCTGCTAGGCCAGTGCTAGGTGTGTGGTTGCTGTTGGTGGTTGTGAGGTCAGTGGTGGCTCAGTGCCTGCTAGGCCAGTGCTAGGTGCGTGGCTGCAGTTTGTGGTTGTGAGGTCAGTGGTGGCTCAGTGCCTGCTAGGCCAGTGCTAGGTGCGTGGCTGCTCTTTTCAATTGCGAGGTCACTTGTGTCTCAGTGCCTGCTAGGCCAGTGCTAGGTGCATGGCTGCTGTTTGTGGCTGTGAGGTCAGTGGTGGCTCAGTGCCTGCTAGGCCAGTGCTAGGTGCGTGGCTGCTGTTTGTGGTTGTGAGGTCACTTGTGGCTCAGTGCCTGCTAGGCCAGTGCTAGGTGCGTGGCTGCTGTTGGTGGTTGTGAGGTCAGTGGTGGCTCAGTGCCTGCTAGGCCAGTGCTAGGTGTGTGGGTGCTCTTTTCAATTGCGAGGTCAGTGGTGGCTCAGTGCCTGCTAGGCCAGTGCTAGCTGCGTGGCTGCTGTTTGTGGTTGTGAGGTCACTTGTGTCTCAGTGCCTGCTAGGCCAGTGCTAAGTGCGTGGGTGCTGTTTGTGGTTGTGAGGTCAGTGGTGGCTTGTGCCTTCTAGGCCAGTGCTAGGTGTGTGGCTGCTCTTTTCAATTGTGAGGTCAGTGGTGGCTCAGTGCCTGCTAGGCCAGTGCTAGGTGCGTGGCTGCTCTTTTCAATTGCGAGGTCACTTGTGTCTCAGTGCCTGCTAGGCCAGTGCTAGGTGCGTGGCTGCTGTTTGTGGTTGTGAGGTCAGTGGTGGCTCAGTGCCTGCTAGGCCAGTGCTAGCTGCGTGGCTGCTCTTTTCAATTGCGAGTTCACTTGTGTCTCAGTGCCTGCTAGGCCAGTGCTAGCTGCGTGGCTGCTGGTTGTGGTTGTGAGGTCACTTGTGGCTCAGTGCCTGCTAGGCCAGTGCTAGGTGCGTGGCTGCTGTTTGTGGTTGTGAGGTCAGTGGTGGCTGAGTGCCTGCTAGGCCAGTGCTAGGTGCGTGGCTGCTGTTTGTGGTTGTGACGTCACTTGTGGCTCAGTGCCTGCTAGGCCAGTGCTAGGTGCGTGGCTGCTGTTTGTGGTTGTGAGGTCACTTGTGTCTCAGTGCCTGCTAGGCCAGTGCTAGGTGCGTGGGTGCTGTTTGTGGTTGTGAGGTCAGTGGTGGCTCAGTGCCTGCTAGGCCAGTGATAGGTGCGTGGCTGCTGTTTTCAGTTGTGAGGTCAGTGGTGGCTCAGTACCTGCTAGGCCAGTGCTAGGTGCGTGGCTGCTGTTTGTGGTTGTGAGGTCAGTGGTGGCTCAGTGCCTGCTAGGCCAGTGCTAGGTGCGTGGCTGCTCTTTTCAATTGCGAGTTCACTTGTGTCTCAGTGCCTGCTAGGCCAGTGCTAGGTGCGTGGCTGCTGTTTTCAATTGCGAGGTCACTTGTGTCTCAGTGCCTGCTAGGCCAGTGCTAGGTGCATGGCTGCTGTTTGTGGCTGTGAGGTCAGTGGTGGCTCAGTGCCTGCTAGGCCAGTTCTAGGTGCGTGGCTGCTGTTTGTGGTTGTGAGGTGACTTGTGGCTCAGTGCCTGCTAGGCCAGTGCTAGGTGCGTGGCTGCTCTTTTCAATTGCGAGGTCCCTTGTGTCTCAGTGCCTGCTAGGCCAGTGCTAGTTGCGTGGGTGCTGTTTGTGGTTGTGAGGTCAGTGGTGGCTTGTGCCTGCTAGGCCAGTGCTAGGTGTGTGGCTGCTGTTTTCAATTGTGAGGTCAGTGGTGGCTCAGTGCCTGCTAGGCCAGTGCTAGGTGCGTGGGTGCTGTTTGTGGTTGTGAGGTCAGTGGTGGCTCAGTGCCTGCTAGGCCAGTGCTAGGTGCGTGGCTGCTGTTTTCAATTGTGAGGTCAGTGGTGGCTCAGTGCCTGCTAGGCCAGTGCTAGGTGCGTGGTTGCTCTTTTCAATTGCGAGGTCCCTTGTGTCTCAGTGCCTGCTAGGCCAGGGCTAGGTGCGTGGCTGCTCTTTTCAACTGTGAGGTCAGTGGTGGCTCAGTGCCTGCTAGGCCAGTGCTAGGTGCGTGGCTGCTGTTTGTGGTTGTGAGGTCAGTGGTGGCTCAGTGCCTGCTAGGCCAGTGCTAGGTGCGTGGCTGCTGTTTGTGGTTGTGAGGTCAGTGGTGGCTCAGTGCCTGCTAGGCCAGTGCTAGGTGCGTGGCTGCTGTTTGTGGTTGTGAGGTCACTTGTGGCTCAGTGCCTGCTAGGCCAGTGCTAGGTGCGTGGCTGCTCTTTTCAACTGTGAGGTCAGTGGTGGCTCAGTGCCTGCTAGGCCAGTGCTAGGTGCGTGGCTGCTGTTTTCAGTTGTGAGGTCAGTGGTGGCTCAGTGCCTGCTAGGCCAGTGCTAGGTGCGTGGCTGCTGTTTGTGGTTGTGAGGTCACTTGTGGCTCAGTTCCTGCTAGGTCAGTGCTAGGTGCGTGGCTGCTCTTTTCAACTGTGAGGTCAGTGGTGGCTCAGTGCCTGCTAGGCTAGTGCTAGGTGCGTGGTTCCTGTTTGTGGTTGTGAGTTCAGTGGTGGCTCAGTGCCTGCTAGGCCAGTGCTAGGTGCGTGGCTGCTGTTTTCAGGTGTGAGGTCAGTTGTGGCTCATTGCCTGCTAGGCCAGTGCTAGGTGCGTGGGTGCTGTTTGTGGTTGTGAGGTCAGTGGTGGCTCAGTGCCTGCTAGGCCAGTGCTAGGTGGGTGGCTGCTGTTTGTGGTTGTGAGGTCAGTGGTGGCTCAGTGCCTGCTAGGCCAGTGCTAGGTGCGTGGGTGCTGTTTGTGGTTGTGAGGTCAGTGGTGGCTCAGTGCCTGCTAGGCCAGTGCTAGGTGCGTGGCTGCTGTTTGTGGTTGTGAGGTCAGTGGTGGCTCAGTGCCTGCTAGGCCAGTGCTAGGTGGGTGGCTGCTGTTTGTGGTTGTGAGGTCAGTGGTGGCTCAGTGCCTGCTAGGCCAGTGCTAGGTGCGTGGCTGCTCTTTTCAATTGCGAGTTCACTTGTGTCTCAGTGCCTGCTAGGCCAGTGCTAGGTGCGTGGCTGCTGTTTTCAATTGCGAGGTCACTTGTGTCTCAGTGCCTGCTAGGCCAGTGCTAGGTGCATGGCTGCTGTTTGTGGCTGTGAGGTCAGTGGTGGCTCAGTGCCTGCTAGGCCAGTGCTAGGTGCGTGGCTGCTGTTTGTGGTTGTGAGGTCAGTGGTGGCTCAGTGCCTGCTAGGCCAGTGCTAGGTGCGTGGCTGCTGTTTGTGGTTGTGAGGTCAGTGGTGGCTCAGTGCCTGCTAGGCCAGTGCTAGGTGCGTGGCTGCTCTTTTGAATTGTGAGGTCACTTGTGTCTCAGTGCCTGCTAGGCCAGTGCTAGTTGCGTGGCTGCTGTTTGTGGTTGTGAGGTCAGTGGTGGCTTGTGCCTGCTAGGCCAGTGCTAGGTGCGTGGCTGCTGTTTTCAATTGCGAGGTCACTTGTGTCTCAGTGCCTGATAGGCCAGTGCTAGGTGCATGGCTGCTGTTTGTGGCTGTGAGGTCAGTGGTGGCTCAGTGCCTGCTAGGCCAGTGCTAGGTGCGTGGCTGCTGTTTGTGGTTGTGGGGTCAGTGGTGGCTCAGTGCCTGCTAGGCCAGTGCTAGGTGCGTGGCTGCTGTTTGTGGTTGTGAGGTCAGTGGTGGCTCAGTGCCTGCTAGGCCAGTGCTAGGTGCGTGGCTGCTCTTTTCAATTGCGAGGTCCCTTGTGTCTCAGTGCCTGCTAGGCCAGTGCTAGGTGCGTGGCTGCTGTTGGTGGTTGTGAGGTCAGTGGTGGCTCAGTGCCTGCTAGGCCAGTGCTAGGTGTGTGGGTGCTCTTTTCAATTGCGAGGTCAGTGGTGGCTCAGTGCCTGCTAGGCCAGTGCTAGCTGCGTGGCTGCTGTTTGTGGTTGTGAGGTCACTTGTGTCTCAGTGCCTGCTAGGCCAGTGCTAAGTGCGTGGGTGCTGTTTGTGGTTGTGAGGTCAGTGGTGGCTTGTGCCTGCTAGGCCAGTGCTAGGTGTGTGGCTGCTGTTTTCAATTGTGAGGTCAGTGGTGGCTCAGTGCCTGCTAGGCCAGTGCTAGGTGCGTGGTTGCTGTTGGTGGTTGTGAGGTCAGTGGTGGCTCAGTGCCTGCTAGGCCAGTGCTAGGTGCGTGGCTGCTCTTTTCAATTGCGAGGTCACTTGTGCCTCTGTGCCTGCTAGGCCAGTGCTAGGTGCGTGGCTGCTGTTTGTGGTTGTGAGGTCAGTGGTGGCTCAGTGCCTGCTAGGCCAGTGCTAGCTGCGTGGCTGCTCTTTTCAATTGCGAGTTCACTTGTGCCTCTGTGCCTGCTAGGCCAGTGCTAGGTGCGTGGCTGCTGTTTGTGGTTGTGAGGTCAGTGGTGGCTCAGTGCCTGCTAGGCCAGTGCTAGGTGCGTGGCTGCTGTTTGTGGTTGTGAGGTCAGTGGTGGCTCAGTGCCTGCTAGGCCAGTGCTAGGTGCGTGGCTGCTCTTTTCAGTTGTGAGGTCAGTGGTGGCTCAGTGCCTGCTAGGCCAGTGCTAGGTGGGTGGCTGCTGTTTGTGGTTGTGAGGTCAGTGGTGGCTCAGTGCCTGCTAGGCCAGTGCTAGGTGCGTGGCTGCTGTTTGTGGTTGTGAGGTCACTTGTGGCTCAGTGCCTGCTAGGCCAGTGCTAGGTGCGTGGCTGCTGTTGGTGGTTGTGAGGTCAGTGGTGGCTCAGTGCCTGCTAGGCCAGTGCTAGGTGTGTGGGTGCTCTTTTCAATTGCGAGGTCAGTGGTGGCTCAGTGCCTGCTAGGCCAGTGCTAGCTGCGTGGCTGCTGTTTGTGGTTGTGAGGTCACTTGTGTCTCAGTGCCTGCTAGGCCAGTGCTAAGTGCGTGGGTGCTGTTTGTGGTTGTGAGGTCAGTGGTGGCTTGTGCCTTCTAGGCCAGTGCTAGGTGTGTGGCTGCTGTTTTCAATTGTGAGGTCAGTGGTGGCTCAGTGCCTGCTAGGCCAGTGCTAGGTGCGTGGCTGCTCTTTTCAATTGCGAGGTCAGTGGTGGCTCAGTGCCTGCTAGGCCAGTGCTAGGTGCGTGGGTGCTGTTGGTGGTTGTGAGGTCAGTGGTGGCTCAGTGCCTGCTAGGCCAGTGCTAGGTGCGTGGGTGCTGTTTTCAATTGTGAGGTCACTTGTGCCTCAGTGCCTGCTAGGCCAGTGCTAGGTGCGCGGGTGCTGTTTGTGGTTGTGAGGTCAGTGGTGGCTGAGTGCCTGCTAGGCCAGTGCTAGGTGCGTGGCTGCAGGTTGTGGTTGTGAGGTCACTTGTGGCTCAGTGCCTGCTAGGCCAGTGCTAGCTGCGTGGCTGCTGTTTGTGGTTGTGAGGTCAGTGGTGGCTCAGTGCCTGCTAGGCCAGTGCTAGGTGCGTGGCTGCTGTTTGTGGTTGTGAGGTCAGTGGTGGCTCAGTGCCTGCTAGGCCAGTGCTAGGTGCGTGGCTGCTGTTTGTGGTTGTGAGGTCAGTGGTGGCTCAGTGCCTGCTAGGCCAGTGCTAGGTGCGTGGATGCTGTTTGTGGTTGTGAGGTCAGTGGTGGCTCAGTGCCTGCTAGGCCAGTGCTAGGTGCGTGGGTGCTGTTTGTGGTTGTGAGGTCAGTGGTGGCTCAGTGCCTGCTAGGCCAGTGCTAGGTGTGTGGTTGCTGTTGGTGGTTGTGAGGTCAGTGGTGGCTCAGTGCCTGCTAGGCCAGTGCTAGGTGCGTGGCTGCAGTTTGTGGTTGTGAGGTCAGTGGTGGCTCAGTGCCTGCTAGGCCAGTGCTAGGTGCGTGGCTGCTCTTTTCAATTGCGAGGTCACTTGTGTCTCAGTGCCTGCTAGGCCAGTGCTAGGTGCATGGCTGCTGTTTGTGGCTGTGAGGTCAGTGGTGGCTCAGTGCCTGCTAGGCCAGTGCTAGGTGCGTGGCTGCTGTTTGTGGTTGTGAGGTCACTTGTGGCTCAGTGCCTGCTAGGCCAGTGCTAGGTGCGTGGCTGCTCTTTTCAATTGCGAGGTCCCTTGTGGCTCAGTGCCTGCTAGGCCAGTGCTAGCTGCGTGGCTGCTCTTTTCAATTGCGAGGTCACTTGTGTCTCAGTGCCTGCTAGGCCAGTGCTAGGTGCATGGCTGCTGTTTGTGGTTGTGAGGTCAGTGGTGGCTGAGTGCCTGCTAGGCCAGTGCTAGGTGCGTGGCTGCAGGTTGTGGTTGTGAGGTCACTTGTGGCTCAGTGCCTGCTAGGCCAGTGCTAGGTGCGTGGCTGCTGTTTGTGGTTGTGAGGTCAGTGGTGGCTCAGTGCCTGCTAGGCCAGTGCTAGGTGCGTGGCTGCTGTTTGTGGTTGTGAGGTCAGTGGTGGCTCAGTGCCTGCTAGGCCAGTGCTAGGTGCGTGGCTGCTGTTTGTGGTTGTGAGGTCAGTGGTGGCTCAGTGCCTGCTAGGCCAGTGCTAGGTGCGTGGCTGCTGTTTTCAGTTGTGAGGTCAGTGGTGGCTCAGTGCCTGCTAGGCCAGTGCTAGGTGCGTGGCTGCTGTTTGTGGTTGTGAGGTCACTTTTGTCTCAGTGCCTGCTAGGCCAGGGCTAAGTGCGTGGGTGCTGTTTTCAATTGTGAGGTCAGTGGTGGCTCAGTGCCTGCTAGGCCAGTGCTAGGTGTGTGGTTGCTGTTGGTGGTTGTGAGGTCAGTGGTGGCTCAGTGCCTGCTAGGCCAGTGCTAGGTGCGTGGCTGCAGTTTGTGGTTGTGAGGTCAGTGGTGGCTCAGTGCCTGCTAGGCCAGTGCTAGGTGCGTGGCTGCTCTTTTCAATTGCGAGTTCACTTGTGTCTCAGTGCCTGCTAGGCCAGTGCTAGGTGCGTGGCTGCTCTTTTCAATTGCGAGGTCACTTGTGTCTCAGTGCCTGCTAGGCCAGTGCTAGGTGCATGGCTGCTGTTTGTGGCTGTGAGGTCAGTGGTGGCTCAGTGCCTGCTAGGCCAGTGCTAGTTGCGTGGGTGCTGTTTGTGGTTGTGAGGTCAGTGGTGGCTTGTGCCTGCTAGGCCAGTGCTAGGTGTGTGGCTGCTGTTTTCAATTGTGAGGTCAGTGGTGGCTCAGTGCCTGCTAGGCCAGTGCTAGGTGCGTGGCTGCTGTTTGTGGTTGTGAGGTCAGTGGTGGCTCAGTGCCTGCTAGGCCAGTGCTAGGTGCGTGGCTGCTGTTGGTGGTTGTGAGGTCAGTGGTGGCTCAGTGCCTGCTAGGCCAGTGCTAGGTGCGTGGTTGCTGTTGGTGGTTGTGAGGTCAGTGGTGGCTCAGTGCCTGCTAGGCCAGTGCTAGGTGTGTGGCTGCTCTTTTCAATTGCGAGGTCAGTGGTGGCTCAGTGCCTGCTAGGCCAGTGCTAGGTGCGTGGCTGCTGTTTGTGGTTGTGAGGTCAGTGGTGGCTCAGTGCCTGCTAGGCCAGTGCTAGGTGCGTGGCTGCTGTTTGTGGTTGTGAGGTCAGTGGTGGCTCAGTGCCTGCTAGGCCAGTGCTAGGTGCGTGGCTGCTGTTTGTGGTTGTGAGGTCAGTGGTGGCTCAGTGCCTGCTAGGCCAGTGCTAGGTGCGTGGCTGCTCTTTTGAATTGTGAGGTCACTTGTGTCTCAGTGCCTGCTAGGCCAGTGCTAGGTGCGTGGATGCTGTTTGTGGTTGTGAGGTCAGTGGTGTCTCAGTGCCTGCTAGGCCAGTGCTAGGTGCGTGGGTGCTGTTTGTGGTTGTGAGGTCAGTGGTGGCTCAGTGCCTGCTAGGCCAGTGCTAGGTGCGTGGCTGCTGGTTGTGGTTGTGAGGTCAGTGGTGGCTCAGTGCCTGCTAGGCCAGTGCTAGGTGCGTGGCTGCTCTTTTGAATTGCGAGGTCACTTGTGGCTCAGTGCCTGCTAGGCCAGTGCTAGGTGCGTGGCTGCTGTTTTCAATTGCGAGGTCACTTGTGTCTCAGTGCCTGCTAGGCCAGTGCTAGGTGCGTGGGTGCTCTTTGTGGTTGTGAGGTCAGTGGTGGCTCAGTGCCTGCTAGGCCAGTGCTAGGTGCGTGGCTGCTGTTTGTGGTTGTGAGGTCAGTGGTGGCTCAGTACCTGCTAGGCCAATGCTAGGTGCGTGGCTGCTGTTTGTGGCTGTGAGGTCAGTGGTGGCTCAGTGCCTGCTAGGCCAGTGCTAGGTGCGTGGCTGCTGTTTGTGGTTGTGAGGTCTGTGGTGTCTCAGTGCCTGCTAGGCCAGTGCTAGGTGCGTGGCTGCTGTTTGTGGTTGTGAGGTCAGTGGTGGCTCAGTGCCTGCTAGGCCAGTGCTAGGTGCGTGGCTGCTCTTTTCAATTGCGAGTTCACTTGTGTCTCAGTGCCTGCTAGGCCAGTGCTAGGTGCGTGGCTGCTGTTTTCAGTTGTGAGGTCAGTGGTGTCTCAGTGCCTGCTAGGCCAGTGCTAGGTGCGTGGCTGCTGTTTGTGTTTGTGAGGTCAGTGGTGGCTCAGTGCCTGCTAGGCCAGTGCTAGGTGCGTGGCTGCTGTTGGTGGTTGTGAGGTCAGTGGTGGCTCAGTGCCTGCTAGGCCAGTGCTAGGTGCGTGGCTGCTGTTTTCAATTGTGAGGTCAGTGGTGGCTCAGTGCCTGCTAGGCCAGTGCTAGGTGCGTGGCTGCTGTTGGTGGTTGTGAGGTCAGTGGTGGCTCAGTGCCTGCTAGGCCAGTGCTAGGTGCGTGGCTGCTGTTTGTGGTTGTGAGGTCAGTGGTGGCTCAGTGCCTGCTAGGCCAGTGCTAGGTGCGTGGCTGCTCTTTTCAATTGCGAGGTCCCTTGTGTCTCAGTGCCTGCTAGGCCAGTGCTAGGTGCGTGGATGCTGTTTTCAACTGTGAGGTCAGTGGTGTCTCAGTGCCTGCTAGGCCAGTGCTAGGTGGGTGGCTGCTGTTTGTGGTTGTGAGGTCAGTGGTGGCTCAGTGCCTGCTAGGCCAGTGCTAGTTGCGTGGCTGCTGTTTTCAATTGTGAGGTCAGTGGTGGCTCAGTGCCTGCTAGGCCAGTGCTAGGTGCGTGGCTGCTGTTTTCAATTGTGAGGTCACTTGTGGCTCAGTGCCTGCTAGGCCAGTGCTAGGTGCGTGGCTGCTGTTTGTGGTTGTGAGGTCAGTGGTGGCTCAGTGCCTGCTAGGCCAGTGCTAGGTGCGTGGCTGCTGTTTGTGGTTGTGAGGTCAGTGGTGGCTCAGTGCCTGCTAGGCCAGTGCTAGGTGCGTGGCTGCTGTTGGTGGTTGTGAGGTCAGTGGTGGCTCAGTGCCTGCTAGGCCAGTGCTAGGTGCGTGGCTGCTGTTTGTGGCTGTGAGGTCAGTGGTGTCTCAGTGCCTGCTAGGCCAGTGCTAGGTGCGTGGCTGCTGTTTGTGGTTGTGAGGTCAGTGGTGGCTCAGTGCCTGCTAGGCCAGTGCTAGGTGCGTGGCTGCTGTTTTCAGTTGTGAGGTCAGTGGTGGCTCAGTGCCTGCTAGGCCAGTGCTAGGTGCGTGGCTGCTGTTTTCAATTGTGAGGTCAGTGGTGGCTCAGTGCCTGCTAGGCCAGTGCTAGGTGCGTGGATGCTGTTTGTGGTTGTGAGGTCACCTGTGTCTCAGTGCCTGCTAGGCCAGTGCTAGGTGCGTGGCTGCAGTTTGTGGCTGTGAGGTCAGTGGTGGCTCAGTGCCTGCTAGGCCAGTGCTAGGTGCGTGGCTGCTGTTTGTGGTTGTGAGGTCAGTGGTGGCTCAGTGCCTGCTAGGCCAGTGCTAGGTGCGTGGGTGCAGTTTGTGGTTGTGAGGTCAGTGGTGGCTCAGTGCCTGCTAGGCCAGTGCTAGGTGCGTGGCTGCTGTTTGTGGTTGTGAGGTCAGTGGTGGCTCAGTGCCTGCTAGGCCAGTGCTAGGTGCGTGGCTGCTCTTTTGAATTGTGAGGTCACTTGTGTCTCAGTGCCTGCTAGGCCAGTGCTAGGTGCGTGGATGCTGTTTGTGGTTGTGAGGTCAGTGGTGTCTCAGTGCCTGCTAGGCCAGTGCTAGGTGCGTGGGTGCTGTTTGTGGTTGTGAGGTCAGTGGTGGCTCAGTGCCTGCTAGGCCAGTGCTAGGTGCGTGGCTGCAGTTTGTGGTTGTGAGGTCAGTGGTGGCTCAGTGCCTGCTAGGCCAGTGCTAGGTGCGTGGCTGCTCTTTTGAATTGCGAGGTCACTTGTGGCTCAGTGCCTGCTAGGCCAGTGCTAGGTGCGTGGCTGCTGTTTTCAATTGCGAGGTCACTTGTGTCTCAGTGCCTGCTAGGCCAGTGCTAGGTGCGTGGGTGCTCTTTGTGGTTGTGAGGTCAGTGGTGGCTCAGTGCCTGCTAGGCCAGTGCTAGGTGCGTGGCTGCTGTTTGTGGCTGTGAGGTCAGTGGTGGCTCAGTGCCTGCTAGGCCAGTGCTAGGTGCGTGGCTGCTGTTTGTGGTTGTGAGGTCAGTGGTGGCTCAGTACCTGCTAGGCCAATGCTAGGTGCGTGGCTGCTGTTTGTGGCTGTGAGGTCAGTGGTGGCTCAGTGCCTGCTAGGCCAGTGCTAGGTGCGTGGCTGCTGTTTGTGGTTGTGAGGTCTGTGGTGTCTCAGTGCCTGCTAGGCCAGTGCTAGGTGCGTGGCTGCTGTTTGTGGTTGTGAGGTCAGTGGTGGCTCAGTGCCTGCTAGGCCAGTGCTAGGTGCGTGGCTGCTCTTTTCAATTGCGAGTTCACTTGTGTCTCAGTGCCTGCTAGGCCAGTGCTAGGTGCGTGGCTGCTGTTTGTGGCTGTGAGGTCAGTGGTGGCTCAGTGCCTGCTAGGCCAGTGCTAGGTGCGTGGCTGCTGTTTGTGGTTGTGAGGTCAGTGGTGGCTCAGTGCCTGCTAGGCCAGTGCTAGGTGCGTGGCTGCTGTTTGTGGTTGTGAGGTCAGTGGTGGCTCAGTGCCTGCTAGGCCAGTGCTAGGTGCGTGGCTGCTGTTTGTGGTTGTGAGGTCAGTGGTGGCTCAGTGCCTGCTAGGCCAGTGCTAGGTGCGTGGCTGCTGTTTGTGGTTGTGAGGTCAGTGGTGGCTCAGTGCCTGCTAGGCCAGTGCTAGGTGCGTGGCTGCTGTTGGTGGTTGTGAGGTCAGTGGTGGCTCAGTGCCTGCTAGGCCAGTGCTAGGTGCGTGGCTGCTGTTTGTGGTTGTGAGGTCAGTGGTGGCTCAGTGCCTGCTAGGCCAGTGCTAGGTGCGTGGCTGCTCTTTTCAATTGCGAGGTCCCTTGTGTCTCAGTGCCTGCTAGGCCAGTGCTAGGTGCGTGGATGCTGTTTTCAACTCTGAGGTCAGTGGTGTCTCAGTGCCTGCTAGGCCAGTGCTAGGTGGGTGGCTGCTGTTTGTGGTTGTGAGGTCAGTGGTGGCTCAGTGCCTGCTAGGCCAGTGCTAGGTGCGTGGCTGCTCTTTTCAATTGCGAGGTCCCTTGTGTCTCAGTGCCTGCTAGGCCAGTGCTAGGTGCGTGGGTGCTCTTTGTGGTTGTGAGGTCCCTTGTGGCTCAGTGCCTGCTAGGCCAGTGCTAGGTGCGTGGCTGCTGTTTGTGGCTGTGAGGTCAGTGGTGGCTCAGTGCCTGCTAGGCCAGTGCTAGGTGCGTGGCTGCTGTTTGTGGTTGTGTGGTCAGTGGTGGCTCAGTGCCTGCTAGGTCAGTGCTAGGTGCGTGGCTGCTCTTTTCAATTGCGAGGTCTCTTGTGGCTCAGTGCCTGCTAGGCTAGTGCTAGGTGCGTGGGTGCTGTTTGTGGCTGTGAGGTCAGTGGTGGCTCAGTGCCTGCTAGGCCAGTGCTAGGTGCGTGGCTGCTGTTTGTGGTTGTGTGGTCAGTGGTGGCTCAGTGCCTGCTAGGTCAGTGCTAGGTGCGTGGCTGCTCTTTTCAATTGCGAGGTCTCTTGTGGCTCAGTGCCTGCTAGGCTAGTGCTAGGTGCGTGGCTGCTGTTTGTGGTTGTGAGGTCACTTGTGGCTCAGTGCCTGCTAGGCCAGTGCTAGGTGCGTGGCTGCTGTTTGTGGTTGTGAGGTCAGTGGTGGCTCAGTGCCTGCTAGGCCAGTGCTAGGTGCGTGGCTGCTGTTTGTGGTTGTGAGGTCAGTGGTGGCTCAGTGCCTGCTAGGCCAGTGCTAGGTGCGTGGGTGCTGTTTGTGGTTGTGAGGTCAGTGGTGGCTCAGTGCCTGCTAGGCCAGTGCTAGGTGCGTGGCTGCTGTTTGTGGTTGTGAGGTCAGTGGTGGCTCAGTGCCTGCTAGGCCAGTGCTAGGTGCGTGGCTGCTGTTTTCAGTTGTGAGGTCACTTGTGTCTCAGTGCCTGCTAGGCCAGTGCTAGGTGCGTGGATGCTGTTTGTGGTTGTGAGGTCAGTGGTGTCTCAGTGCCTGCTAGGCCAGTGCTAGGTGGGTGGCTGCTGTTTGTGGTTGTGAGGTCAGTGGTGGCTCAGTGCCTGCTAGGCCAGTGCTAGGTGCGTGGCTGCTGTTTGTGGTTGTGAGGTCAGTGGTGGCTCAGTGCCTGCTAGGCCAGTGCTAGGTGCGTGGGTGCTCTTTGTGGTTGTGAGGTCAGTGGTGGCTCAGTGCCTGCTAGGCCAGTGCTAGGTGCGTGGCTGCTGTTTGTGGTTGTGAGGTCAGTGGTGGCTCAGTGCCTGCTAGGCCAGTGCTAGGTGCGTGGCTGCTGTTGGTGGTTGTGAGGTCAGTGGTGGCTCAGTGCCTGCTAGGCCAGTGCTAGGTGCGTGGCTGCTGTTTGTGGCTGTGAGGTCAGTGGTGTCTCAGTGCCTGCTAGGCCAGTGCTAGGTGCGTGGCTGCTGTTTGTGGTTGTGAGGTCAGTGGTGGCTCAGTGCCTGCTAGGCCAGTGCTAGGTGCGTGGCTGCTGTTGGTGGTTGTGAGGTCAGTGGTGGCTCAGTGCCTGCTAGGCCAGTGCTAGGTGCGTGGCTGCTGTTTGTGGTTGTGAGGTCAGTGGTGGCTCAGTGCCTGCTAGGCCAGTGCTAGCTGCGTGGCTGCTGTTTTCAGTTGTGAGGTCAGTGGTGGCTGAGTGCCTGCTAGGCCAGTGCTAGGTGCGTGGCTGCTGTTTTCAATTGCGAGGTCACTTGTGTCTCAGTGCCTGCTAGGCCAGTGCTAGGTGCGTGGTTGCTGTTTGTGGCTGTGAGGTCAGTGGTGGCTCAGTGCCTGCTAGGCCAGTGCTAGGTGCGTGGCTGCTGTTTGTGGTTGTGAGGTCAGTGGTGGCTCAGTGCCTGCTAGGCCAGTGCTAGGTGCGTGGCTGCTGTTTGTGGTTGTGAGGTCAGTGGTGGCTCAGTGCCTGCTAGGCCAGTGCTAGGTGCGTGGCTGCTGTTTGTGGTTGTGAGGTCAGTGGTGGCTCAGTGCCTGCTAGGCCAGTGCTAGGTGCGTGGCTGCTCTTTTCAATTGCGAGTTCACTTGTGTCTCAGTGCCTGCTAGGCCAGTGCTAGGTGCGTGGCTGCTGTTTGTGGCTGTGAGGTCAGTGGTGGCTCAGTGCCTGCTAGGCCAGTGCTAGGTGCGTGGCTGCTGTTTGTGGTTGTGAGGTCAGTGGTGGCTCAGTGCCTGCTAGGCCAGTGCTAGGTGCATGGCTGCTGTTTGTGGTTGTGAGGTCAGTGGTGGCTCAGTGCCTGCTAGGCCAGTGCTACGTGCGTGGCTGCTCTTTTCACTTGCGAGTTCACTTGTGTCTCAGTGCCTGCTAGGCCAGTGCTAGGTGCGTGGCTGCTGTTTGTGGCTGTGAGGTCAGTGGTGGCTCAGTGCCTGCTAGGCCAGTGCTAGGTGCGTGGGTGCTCTTTGTGGTTGTGAGGTCAGTGGTGGCTCAGTGCCTGCTAGGCCAGTGCTAGGTGCGTGGCTGCTGTTTGTGGTTGTGAGGTCAGTGGTGGCTCAGTGCCTGCTAGGCCAGTGCTAGGTGCGTGGCTGCTGTTTGTGGTTGTGAGGTCACTTGTGGCTCAGTGCCTGCTAGGCCAGTGCTAGGTGCGTGGCTGCTGTTGGTGGTTGTGAGGTCAGTGGTGGCTCAGTGCCTGCTAGGCCAGTGCTAGGTGCGTGGCTGCTGTTTTCAATTGTGAGGTCAGTGGTGGCTGAGTGCCTGCTAGGCCAGTGCTAGGTGCGTGGGTGCTGTTTGTGGTTGTGAGGTCAGTGGTGGCTCAGTGCCTGCTAGGCCAATGCTAGGTGCGTGGCTGCTCTTTTCAATTGCGAGGTCACTTGTGTCTCAGTGCCTGCTAGGCCAGTGCTAGGTGCGTGGCTGCTGTTTGTGGTTGTGGGGTCACCTGTGTCTCAGTGCCTGCTAGGCCAGTGCTAGGTGCGTGGCTGCTGTTTGTGGTTGTGAGGTCAGTGGTGGCTCAGTGCCTGCTAGGCCAGTGCTAGGTGCGTGGCTGCTGTTTGTGGTTGTGAGGTCAGTGGTGGCTCAGTGCCTGCTAGGCCAGTGCTAGGTGCGTGGGTGCTGTTTGTGGTTGTGAGGTCAGTGGTGGCTCAGTGCCTGCTAGGCCAGTGCTAGGTGCGTGGCTGCTGTTTGTGGTTGTGAGGTCAGTGGTGGCTCAGTGCCTGCTAGGCCAGTGCTAGGTGCGTGGCTGCTGTTTTCAATTGTGAGGTCAGTGGTGGCTCAGTGCCTGCTAGGCCAGTGCTAGGTGCGTGGCTGCTGTTTGTGGTTGTGAGGTCAGTGGTGCCTCAGTGCCTGCTAGGCCAGTGCTAGGTGTGTGGCTGCTGTTTGTGGTTGTGAGGTCAGTGGTGCCTCAGTGCCTGCTAGGCCAGTGCTAGGTGCGTGGTTGCTGTTTGTGGTTGTGAGGTCAGTGGTGGTTCAGTGCCTGATAGGCCAGTGCTGGTTATGTTCCTTCTCTTTTCAATTATGACGTCATTTGTGGTTCAGTGTCTGGTATTTAACTTTCTTTTCACTTTTGTTCATTCTCGTGCTCTGGTAATGAGCAGAAGCAGTTAGAATCTCTCTTTTTTTTTTTATTATTTTTCTTTGTAGCAATACGATGCTTCCTGTTTGGAGCACAAGGCGGGACCCCAAGCAGTTTTTTGTTACACCTTTTAAGGAATAGTAAGTTGTTACATATTCAGTACTGCAGTTTACATAACTACCACATCTATCCACGACTCTTATTTCTACCAGTCCCCTTGCCGTGTTATTGTATGATTTAGATTCATGCCAGCCTTTTTGGTCCATCTTATAACTGTTCATTATCTGATTTGCACCTCTTCTGGTGGTACCTTTGAATAACTTTTGTACAGCTGCCTGGGTTAAACTGGCTTCTTTGCAGTTCTTCAGCTTCAAACAAAAACCAGGGCTAAGACAAGGTCAGATAAGATGTTCTGCTTGCAGGGCACCGTGACTTTGCATGTTCTTCCTCTGCAAAAGCTCGAGTAGAGTGGACATTTTCTTAACGTTCCCTCCTTTTATTTTTATGCATACCTGCCTTCAATGTTATGCTGGTCTAGACTCATGTCCCCTTACACACGAGACGCAAGTGGAACATATTAGACGCATGCAGGAGACACAACAGAAAAGCACAGTTCCTAATGCCAGAATTAACATTAAAATTATTCAAACACATCTGGTCCACACTCCCAGATGCGGTAGCCATGACCACAGCCACGACCAGTCTGCTGCTAGGGCATTAGGCAGGGCCTGCTCTTTGGGTATTCGATGGAAGGTACGAACATATTGTTGAATGATGTTTACAGCATATTCAGTTTGTTTTGATATGTTTGCATGAAAACAACAGGTGGTGATTACCAGCACACACACTCCTCCCTGTGTGGCCAACAGGCAATCTAAAGCCCATCGATTCTGGACGGCAACCTGAGAGAGAGAGTTCACTTCAATTTGTAGATTTTTTGAGACATTGAGGCGTTTTGATAGGCATAAGGGACCAGGCATCCAGTGGTGCAGGTGCCAGCCCATCATGGTGGAAAACTCTTGTAGGCGTTGGTTCCACGTAAGCAGAATGACACGGATGTCACAATGGTTGGTTTCCCTACCTGGATGGTCTTCTTTCTCTGCCCTGTCCCCTATCAGGCCCTGAGGCACAAGTGACCTCACAACCACAAACAGCAGCCACATGACCAGTACTAACCTATCAGGCACTGAGGGATAAGTGACCTGATGTCACGCTACGAAGGTTTGATAGTAACGACAGAGACAGTAAAGTAATAAAAAACTACGTTTACTTCCTCATGCAAGCTCTTAGATTAGTAACATCCATTAAAATAATGCAATTACTAATTTAGATAGGATAGCCTGAAAAAGGATAGCCCGAAATCATCGATTATTGATTTAGAAAGGATAGCCCGAAATAATGCAATTACTGCTTTAGAAAGGATAACCTGAAACCGTCAGTTACTGCGCTAGTAATTGGAAGCACTGCTTATCCCTACTTGAAAGCTTTCTTGTTCACTCTCTTAGTGAGAGGACTCTCAACCTCGAGGAGTTACCTTCACCCAGTGTCCCAGGAAAAGGGGAGGGGGGGGATACTCATAGTCCAGCCGGAGAGGATGGTCAGGTCACATTCCCGTCCCTGCTCCAACTCTCTTAGCTGCCAAGTCTCTTTTTATATGGCTGGGGCTCTGGGCAAACACTGCTTTTGCTGACCTCTGCGAGTTTCACAATCACAGGACTGTTTGCTTGGAAGGACCCTGCTAGCGAGGCAAGACCACAACACCTCCGTATCGCTTCTCCCCTCCCTGCGGGTCCATGCAGATTCCTTGGCCTTGTCAGGTGGCAGAGTTCTTTAGCTGTTAGCTCTTCTAGTCTGCAGCCTTGAGCATATCAGTTGGCAGACTTTTTCAGTCCTGTTAACTCTTAACTCACTTGACAGTCCTTGTTGAATTCCATGAGGCTCCTGACAACCCATTCCTCCTGCCTCTCTAGGTCCCTCTGAATGGCAGCCCTCATCTACAACCCATCCAGTTGTCTGCTCTTCTAGACTGGAACGTTCTAACGTGCAAGCAAGAATATTGTGGGAGACAGTGTCAAACACCTTGCTAAAGTCTAGGTAAAGGACATTTACTCTTCTCCATCCACAACTACAGTTATTTATTCATAGCAGGCAATCAGGTGGGTGAGGCAGAATTTACCCTTGGTAAATGCATGCTAACTGTTCCCAGGCACCTTCTTCTCCTTCATGTGCCCAGAAATGTGATCCAAGAGGATTCATTCCGTGACTCGCTGCTAACCAAAGTGTGGCTGAACTGCCTGCAACTCCCCAGGTTGCCCTTGTGGCCTTTTTGGAACATGGATGTAACAATTGTCTTTCTGCAGTCATTGGGACTTCACCCCATCTCCACAACCTTTCAAAGATGATAGCAAGTGGCCTTGCAGGGACTGCAGTCAGCTCTCTCAATGTCCTTGTCCAATGTCCTCATCTGCAGCCCATCCAACCTCTTTGACTTGTATCGTTTGAATTCTCACAAGTAATCCCTCACTAACCTCATCCACTGGTGGCTGTTTTTCTCCTCTGGAGTCCTGACTCAAGGCACAACAGCCCAGGAGACCTTCCTTGTGGAAACAGAGCTGACAAAGGGTGGAGCTACTCAAGCCTATCTGCATCTGCTGCTACAAGATTCCCTGTCCCATTTAGCAGTGAGGCCACATTTTCTTTTTTTATTCTTTGATTCTTACTTGAAGCAGTAGCAGCTCATCTTCATGCCCTTGACATCCCCTGCAAGTGTCAGTGCTAGGGGAGCTTTTTCTTCCCTAACACCAAGCCTATGACCCTGGACAATATTTCTAAATGCCTCCTTTGCCTCTCCCTTCTTCCCCCTTCTGTATGCTGCCCTATCACCCTGGAGCTAAGGTGGGAGGTCCCTGTTTAGCCAAGTTGGTCCCCTGAGAAATCTGATAGTTTTACTGAGAATAGGGATGGACCCTCCTTGTGCTTGGCATGTGCTGTCCTTAAAGACCTGCTGGCTTTCCTGAGCTCCTGGGCCCTTGACAGCTGCCTCCCATGGGTTCCCCCCCAGCAGTCCCCTGAAGAGGTCAAAATCTGCTCTTTTCAAGTCCAGGGTCTGTATTCTGCTACTGTCCTTCCTCACTCTCCTCAGGTTCTGGGAATGCACATTTTCATGGTCACAGTAGAGAAGGGTGACGCTTACTATCCCATCCCTGATCAGTTCCTCCTTGCTTGAAATTTTCAGGTACAAGAAAGCATTACACTTCTCATCCCATCTGGTAGCTGTGTGAAGAAGTTGTCCCAAGAGCAAGAAGAGGAGCAGCATGAACAGGAGGGGAAACAAGGAGCAACACCATGATCCTGGTGCTGAAGGAGGCAAGTAGAGAGAGAGAGAGTGCCTTGGGAAAGCCTTCATCTTACCCAGCTGGGCATGCTGCCTCACAGACAATGACATGGCAGGGCAGTCACCCTCAGCCCCCTTGTCAGGCAGCATGAAATGCGCCTGTGGCAGGAGAGATGCCCCTCTCCTCTGGCAGAGGTCTGGCTGCAGAGGAGGTGGCTCATGCCCTGGACTCCAGGTATTGACAGCCCATTGCTCCTGCCTGCCTAGGTCTCTCTAAATGGCAGCCCTCAAGTATATGGCTGGGGCCCCCTGCAGTTTCTTTTTCCTCAGCAAGCATAGTGAGTATTGCCTCTTCCATGTCACTAATCAACCATCTGGTGGTCCACCCATCTAGGCGGTACATTTCTAAATTGTATTCCACAAGGCTATTGTGGGAGACAGTGTCAAACCCCTTGCTCAAATCAAGCTGAAAGACATTTTCTGCTCTCCAAACACAAATAGAGCTATGCAATCCTAGAAGGCAGTCAGGTTGGTGAGGCACAATTTACCCTGGGTAAATCCATGCTGCCTCTTCCCTATCACCTTCTTCTCCCTCATGTGCCCAGGAATGAGTGGACTCACTCCATGACACACTCCTCAACCAATTGAGGCTGAACGGCCTGTCGTTCCCTGGGTTGCCCTCCGGGCCTTTCTTGAGAGTGGATGTAACATTTGCCTTTCTGCAGTTATTGGGACCTCACCCCATCTCCACGACCTTTCAAAGATGGCAGAGGGCGGCCTTGCTACAACTGCAGCCAGCTCTCTCAGTGTCAATGGGTGCAGCCATTCCAATCCGACTGGCTTGTAGGGGTGGAGTTCTTGCAAGTCATCCCTCACTCAGCCCTCATCCCCTGCTGGTTGCTTTTCTTGCCTGGAGCCCTGAATCGAGGCACAACAGCCCGGGAGACCTTGCTGGAGAAGACAGAAGCCAAAAAGGCACTGAGCTCCTCAGACCTACCTACATCTGCTCTTACTAGGTTCTCTGCCCCCTTCAGCAAAGAGCCAACATTTTCCTTTTATTCTTTATCGTTCCTGGAGCAGTAGCAGCTCTTCTCCTTGCCTTTGATGTCCCCTGCCAATGTGTACCCTCTGAGAACTTTGGCTTCCCTAACACCATCCGTGTTTTATTGGACAATATTTTTGAATTCCTCCTTTTCAGCCTCTCCCTCTTTCCACTTCTTCTATGCTGCCTTATTGCCCTGGAACTGAGTTGTGAGTTGCCGTTTTAGCCTGGTTTCCCCTTCTCATGTTATTTACCTCTACCAAGAAGAGATCCATGATCTCTTCAAGCACTCGGAGGCTACTACTGTACTGCCCTTTGCCTCCATTTCACCAGGCTGAAGAAGCCCACGTCCCTCAGCCTCTCCTTCAGGCCCCCAACCCCATCTTGGAAGACTCCTCTGGACCCTCTCCAGTTTCTCCCCATTCCTCCAGCACTGGGCAGTCCACACGCTTGGACACGCTATTCCAGATGCAGCCACACCAGGGCTGAGTCGAGGGGGATGATAATTCCACTTGTCTGGGTGGCCACACGCTTCCTGAAGCAGCCTCGTATGCAGCGGGCCTCATTTGCAGTGAGCGTGCACCACTGGCTCATATGGCATCCCTCGTAATGTCCAGGCCCTTCTCCTCAGGGTCACTCCTCTGACAGTCAGGTGCCAGCCTCTCCTGATGCATGGGCTGGTCTGTCCCCAATGCAGGACCTACCACTGCTCCTTGTACAACAGCATGAGGTTTCTGTTGGCCAAATCCCCAAGTTTCTCAAGGCCCCTCTCGACTGAAGCTCACTTGTGTCAACTGTAAATGAGTGTGTGCAGATGGCTCATCCTGTCTTGCGGTGCCTCTGACAGAATAACAGCAGAAGGACCTGCAGGACACTACGCATAATAAAAGGAGGTAGTTGTTTAAAGGGACTGCTGGCAAAGGTAGGGATCACTATGGCAAGCATCTCAGAAAAGCTGCATGAAGAAAGCAGAGCCAGGGTCAATGGAGAAAGGGTAAAGAGGAGTCAGCTGCCTGCATGGGAGGATATCAGGATGTTAGAACAACCTGGAAGGTGGAAAAGAGGGAAAATTGCAATAAAAGGTGAAACAAAAGAACAATCAGGGCTATTTGGGTGTAGCTGCCAAGCAGTCCTGAATCTGAATGACACTAACCGGAGCAGGAGAAGGAACATGCAGTTGATCTGATCATACTTTTGTGAGATCTGCTTCCACAATCACAGGCAAGCTGAATGTTTTCCCAAGGTCAAGAGAAGACTTGCGCTGGAAGGAAATGCAGAATCATTCCATCTGGAAGGAACCCCAGGATGTCTCTGGCCCAACCTCCTTCCCACAGCAGTGTCAGCCATCAGGTCCGATCAGGTTGCTCAGGGCTTTACTCACTGAGGACTTGAAAACCTCTGAGGATGGAGATGGCACAGTCTCTCAGGGCAACCTGGCCCAGTGCTTGACTTTCTGGATGGGTCAAAAGTTTCTCCTTACACCCAGCCTGAACCTCTCTTCTTTCAGCTAATGCCCATCGGCCTTCACCCTCGCATCATGCACAGCAGTGAAGAGTCTGGCTCCATCTCCTTGATGACGTCCTGGTAGCTATGGCGAGACTACTATTAGGTGTCCCCAAAGCCATCCCTTCTCCAGGCTGAACAAACGCAGCTCCCTCACCTCCCAGAGTGACAAAGTCAACATTACCTGTGTGTGCCTAGGAGCTTTAAGGCTCTTTCAGTCCTTCTGGCTATTCTTGGATCAGCAAAGGACCTCATGGATGTTAGAGTGTAATCACCCTTACGCCATGACTTTCTGCATATGTCACACTCATTTGGCATCGTGTTGTAATGTACAGGTGTTGTAGGCTGTGAAGAGGACTCACTCTGGACAAGCAGTCACTCATAATGAAACCTTGACTGAAAACCTTTCAGGTCCAAGAGGCAACCTCACACCACTAGGAGGGGCTGGCTCTGGGGAGGCCATGTCAGAAAAGGATTTGCTGCCTGCAAGAATTGCAGTGGCTATCGGCAGAGAGGACAAAATCACCAAATCATTCAGGCTGGAAGGGACCTTGGGAGGACACTAGTCCAACCTCCTGCTCACTTAGGTATCAACACTGAATTCAGAACATGTTCCTCAGGGCTTTGTCCAGCTGTGTCCTGCAAGCCTCCCAGAAGAGAGAGTCCCTAACCCCTCTGGACCCCACTTCAAATGCTTCAGGATCCTCATTGATTTTTCTAGCTTCTATACAATTTTAACTGCACTTGTTTCAGCTTATAGCTGTTTCCTCTCATTCTCCTGCCGTGAATTCCTGTAAAAACCTGGTTCATTATCAGTGGCAACCTTGAGTTGGGAAGCTGCTATGAGTCCCCCCCAAAACCTTCCCTTTTCTGCGCTGAACAAGCCCTGTTCCCTCAGCCTCTCCTCACCGGGCAAGTGCTCCAGCCCCCAACCACCTTGGGGGCCTGCCACTGGACTCACTCCATGTGATCAACAGCGTTCTTCTGCAGGCAGCCCCAGCTGGACACAGTATCTAGATGGGCTCTAACGAGTGTTGAGTAGAGGGAGATAATCACTTCCCTGAATCTCCTGGCTGTGCTCCTGTTCATGCCACCCAGGACAATGTGGCCTCCTTTGTTGCCAGGGCAAGCTGCTGGCTGATGTTCAGCTCCCTGCCCACAGACTCCCCAGCCCGTATTATTGCAGGGTGTTGGTCTACCCCAGGTTCAGGAGCTGCATTTGTCCTTGTTGAATTTCACAAAATTCCTGACAGATTGTTCCTCCTGCGTGTTGAGATCCCTCTGAATGGCAGCCCTCAAACATGTGACTCTTCCTCCTGATGAGGTGTCATCTACAAACGTGATGAGAGTTGCATCCTCCAGGTCACTGGTGAACCTGTCAGACAAGATAGGTCTGAGTATAGGCCACTGCATACTCCACCTTTACCTGGCTTCCTGGTAAAGCATGACCCATTCAAAAAACCCTCGGAGCTCCATCATCCAAACAGCTTTTTATCCACCCGAGTGTCTACCCATCTCATCATGATGCCTTATTGTATTCAAGAATATTCATGGAGACAGTATCCAACACCTTCCTAAAATCATGGTAAATGACATCCACTACTTTTGGGTCCTCCACAATCACAGGTCTTTTATCACAGAAGGCACTCAGGTTGTGCAGGAATGATTTACCTTCAGTGAATCCATGCTGACTGTTCCCAGGCACATTCTTCATGTGCCCAGAAATGTTTTCCAAGAGGATTTGCTCCATAACACACTCCTCACCAAAGTGAGGCTGCAGGGCCTGCAGCTCCCCAGGTTGTCCTTGTGGCCTTTCTTGAAGATGGGCACAACACATTCCTTTTTCTGGTCATTGGGACCTCCCCTGATCTACACAACCTTTCAAAAGGTGATAGAGACTGGCCTTGTTACGATGTTGGCCAGCCCTCTCAGTGTCCTCATGTGCAGCTCATCGCATCCCAGAGACTTGCATGGGCTGAGTACTTACAAGCAATCCCTCACGCAACCCTCATACCCTGCTGGCTGTTTTTCTCTTCTGGAGTCCTGACTCGAGGCACAACAGCTCAGGAGACCTTTCTGGTGAAGACTGAAGCCAAGAACGCACCGAGCTGCTCAGACCCATCTGTATCTGCTATTACTAGAGCCCCTGCCCCATTCAGCAGTGAGACCAGGTGTTCTTTGATTATTCTTTCTGTGTTACTGGAGTAGTAGCAGCTCTTCTTCATGCCCTTGACATCCCCTGCAAGTGTCTACCCTCGGGGAGCTTTGGTTTCACCATTCCTACTTTGGTGGACAACAGCATCCTGTTGAACCAAGCCGATCTCCCAAGATGTCTCCTAGTTCTAATGGGTATCGCTATGGACCATCCTTGTGCTTGGTGGCTGCTGTCTTTAAAGACCTGCTGGCTTTCACAAGCTCCATTGCCCCTCATAGCTGCCTCCAATTGCATCCCCCACCAGTTCCCTGGAGAGGAGTTTCCTCCTTTAATGGCTGGAGTCTGTACACTACTATTGTCCTTCCTCACTGCCCTCATGATCTGGGACTCCACTGTTCCATAGTCATTGCAGCCAGGGTTTCCACAGATTATCACAGCCCTGGTTTGTGTTTCCTTGTGTGAGTACCAGATCCAGGTGAGCATCACCCTTCCTGGCCCATCAGGGAGCTGTGCTTGGAAGCTGTCGTTGACAGCCTCCAGAGATCTCCCGGACTGCTTGCACCCTGCAGTTTGCCCTTCCAGTGAATGTCAGGTAGATTAAAGCCCCCCCAGAAGAACCAGGCCTGTGACCCACTGACTTCCTCAGGTTGCTTAAAGGAGACTGCATCCACCTCCTCACCCTCATCGGGTGCTCTGTAACTCCCATCACAACATCACCTTTACTCTGATGCTCATGCACAAGCTCTCACCCAAACCCATGTCCATCCCATGCAAGAGCTCCATCCATCTGAGCTGTCCCTTCACACCAGGGGCATCCCCCCTCCTCACCTTCCCTAACGGTCTTGCCTGCAGAGCTTGTACCCTGCCATCACAGCCCTCCAGTCATGGTAGTGGTCCCACCACTTCTCAGTTATTCCAACCATGCTTCAGTCCTGTGACAGCTTGTGCATCTCCATCTGCTCCTCTCTGTGCCTCTCAGGCTGCATGCACTTGTGTGTATTGGGGTTGCAGAGCCTCAGCTGTGGCACAGAGAACAGACTGGTCATGGTGAAACCTGTTACCAAGAGCCAAGGACACCGTGTGTGCAATAGCCCCACTTCAGAGCAGAGCCATGCTGGCCTAGATAGCAGGTGGCAATGTAATGGTGAAAGGAGGTTCCCACTAAGAGAGCAAAGCCTGCAGTGCCCAAGGCCAGCGAGAAACAGAACTGGGCTGAGCAGGAATGCCAGGAGAGGCGTTGGCTGCCTGAACTGATTTGTAGCACCTTGGGGCCTGTGACAGAGGTGAAGTGATCTCCAGGCAGGACAAGGTGCCACTGAAGAAGTCCCTGGGTCTGTGTGGCCTGTGATCCAGGCACCCTGAGGTCATCATTAGCCCAATCCCTGTTCATATCATCTGCTGGTGAGAAGAGGTTCAGGCAGAGAAAAGCAAGAAGGGTTTGAGAGTGCAGAGACTAGAGCAGAGGCCTTGGTGGGATGTGCCTCTCCCATTTATGCAGCACACTTGAATGCAGTCGGGATGGACTTTCCCGAAAGGCAGTGGTGGGATCCCGTTGTTTGGGCACTGGTAGGAAACCTGAATTACCCTGGGGAACTTGCCCAGCAGCCACTCCAAAGGGGCACAGTTTTCCTTTAGACCCCATGGTGTATCTGCTAGAGACATGCAGATGGGCTGGACACCCCGAGGCATGTGACATGGCCCTGCAGGCCTATTTCTATGTCATGGAATCAAGTGTCAGCACTGTACGACATCAACTGTTTGCAATGTTGGGATCTGCATGTGTCTCAGCTTCCCAGTGAGTCGAGCTCTGGTAGCAGTGGGCATCTAGTATCATTTCAGGTGGCCAAGGCAGTTCCCCTCCTGGCCCCCACCTCATGCTCTAGAAGGATGTGGGTGTCACACTTGCTCCATCAGAGGAAGCAGACACTGGCACGTGTTTTTGACCACCTCTGTCTCTTCCAATGTCACCAGGTATTTCTGTGTGACCAACTGACTCCCACCCTCTATCTCCATTGATTGCAATAGGAGCATGGACCAAGATCTCATATGGAGACATCCATGCTGTGCTCCCTTCTGGCTGGGCAAGGGGACTCCCACCCCCTTTGTGTTTTTTACGGAGCTCACGGGAAGGCTCTGAATCCTATGTCAGCCCAGGGCCTTCTAAACCAGCCTGAGAAACCCAGGCTGACTCATGTGAATCAATACCTGAACAATGGGAAAATCAGCTCTGTTCTTGTCCCCATCTAGGTGTGCTGCCTAGCTAAGAGATGGGAATAGGGGCTTCCTCAGTGGGACATTTCCACTTTTCATAGATAACCATCCTCTGATGAGACAAATTGTAATGCTGGAATCAGTCTTCCTTCAGTGTTTGGAGAGGGACCATCAGTGATTATTTTAGTCTACTTCAGTGAACATTTCCCAGGAGGAGGCAGCAGAAGGGACAGAAAAAATCATGCCTTCAGCTGGGCCTCTGCTCCTGAGTGGGGCCAGACTCCTGGGATGGAGGGAGGTCATGGCAACCAGGCAGCACTGCTGAGACAGCGCTGTCAGGAGCAGCTGCTCTGCAAAGAGCAGCAGGGCTCCAGGCACTGCCTGCAATTTCTGCCAGAAGATGAGACAAGACAGGGAGAAGTGAAAGGCAGCGTGCAGCAGAAGGACAGAAGAGAGCTCCTTGTGGGAGAAATCTTCACAGCCCCTGACACAGTAAGTCTCTGGCTGCAGGGCAATGCTACTTCAGTTCCTGGCAAGGTCTTGAAACCCATCCAGTCACACAATTGGATTTTTAAGGATCGCTCTATCAGTTTCAGCTTTACAGAGGAGGAGGAGATGCTTCAGAGCAGGGATTCCCAGTAACAGTGTCACAGGGACAGGGCATGCTGCTACCTTCTCCCAGGGAAGCTGCAGCAGGGTGAAGCCTGGGTGTGCTCGCAGAGCTGTCCAGGACTGTAATTCAGAGCAGTGTCACTGTGCCCTAGGGTGCTGTGTGCCCAGAGCAGTGACCCTGATGCCTGCGAGGGTCAGCACTCAGCCTGCCCGGGGAGCTCCCCACAGGGAGAAGCTCTGGGTGGGAGGAGAGACCCGTGGAAGGGCAGCTTGAGCCTCCTGTCAAGAGGATGCTGCATGAGTCAGGTCTGCCTACAGCTCCATCTCACTCTCAGGACATTTCTGGAGGAGACTTTCCAAATGGTAGGTCAAGGCAGGGGATACATGAAAGGGAAGGAGCTGTCATGAGTCTGTGCTTTCAGTTTGATTCTCTTTGGGTGGGGTGAAATGGGATTGGATCCGTCAGCTTTAGACAGGGGACGGAGGCTCCAAACAGTGACAGTGAGAGAGGAGCAGTTCTGGGAGGGACTCAGCAAATGCCTTCATCCATCCCTCAGCCTCAGGACAGAACCAGCATCACCTTTCCAGCCTCAGCAAGGTTTGTCTCACCTGCTCCATAGCAGCTGCAAACATGCAGGTGCCCTGGGCAGTGTCCTGCCCCCGGGAGGTTTCTGCAGGGCAGAGCTGAGCTCTCAGCAGGTGGGATGGGGTGTGTGAGCACTGAGAGGGGAGAGACGTGGGGACAGAGAAACAGCTTCCTGCAGGGACTGCTCCATGCAGCAGAGTCATGCTCCAAGTGTGAGAGGAAACTGTCAACTCCATCTCCTTTCCTCCCCCAGCCAGCACAGCCCTCTGCTCTCAAGGCTGGGGGGGTCCAGGACATGAGACGTTTCCTTGGCAGCTGGACATGCAGGAGAGGAGACACCCCTGAGTGCCCCTCTGTCCCTCCCTGTTCCTGCCTCCCTCCGCACAAATATCATGGTATTGCTGCATGTTTCCCACCTGCCCATGCTGCCCTCATCCTTCCCCTTGAACTCTCTGGGCAGGGGGGTTTCTGATGCAGTTCAGACACTGAGACCCTGCAGGTCCTGCCATGCAGACGTGTCCCTGACAGTGAGGTGCCCAAGTGTCCCTCTCACCTGTGGGGCTTTGGGCAATGCAGTGTGGGGGTCAGGGAATGTGCCAACTCTCTCGCCAGGACACCCCATCCTTAGGACATTCCGCCATTTCCCTGAGGTGTCTGCCTGGGCTGCAAGCTGCCCTCCACGAGGACACAGCTCTCCCATTGCAGCTGCGTGTTATCTAGGTGCCCCAGGCAGAAGCCACCTAGATACTGAGGCCACGGACATGCTGCTGGGAGGGTGGATGTGGGCAGCTGGAAGGAGCCCGATGTGTTGCTGGCTAGAAGGGGAGGGCTGAGACCTGCCTCACACCCCCTCAGAAAGAGTGCTGATGGGCACTTTGCAAGTGCATTCCTCTGCTCTCCGCGGTGTCGTTTCTTTTTGGGGTAACATGAGTGCAACTGTCCTCCACCTCCAAGGTGGGAGCAGAGGGCAGCTGGGAAGAAAGCAGATGGACAGGCCAGCTCTGCTCCCTCTGCACTCAAGCCAGAGTGAATCCTTTTGCCTCTCTGGAATCACAGCTGCTCACTCTGAGTGCAGCAGCAATGCTGAGGATTTCTACCTCCAGGCATGCTCCTCAGGAGTGACAGGGTCAGCTAAAGAAAACAAAAGAAACCTTAAAACTATGAATGCACCCACATTATTTAGAAGTGGGAATGAAGATGCTGAAAATGCCTTCAACATTATGTGTGGATGAAATCTGACTGGACCTGGGAATATAAATTTTAGTCACCTGTTTCCATGTACACAGTGCTTTAGGTCAGGGCTGGCTCCTTTGGAGCCCACCGGCACAGGCCCCTGCTCCTCCTGTCAAACTCAGCCAGCACAAAGCAGAGCTCATGCTATGGACCTCAATGACTGTGCTGCTGAGATGGGGAGAGGTAATGTGTGTTTGTGGGAGGTTATGAGAAAGTTTGCTTAGAGAAGTCTCTCCTAACTTGTCAATGTGTCTTCTTCATCACACAGTCTCCTTGTGCCCTAAAGGATCGAAATGTCCAACAGCAGCTCCCTCAACGAGTTCCTCCTCCTGGCATTTGTGGACACACGGGAGCTGCAGCTCTTGCACTTCTCGCTCTTCCTGGGCATCTACCTGGCTGCCCTCCTGGGCAACGGCCTCATCATCACAGCCATAGCCTGTGACCACCACCTCCACACCCCCATGTACTTCTTCCTCCTCAACCTCTCCCTCCTCGACCTTGGCACTGTCTCCACCACTGTCCCCAAATCCATGGCCAATTCCCTGAGGGACACCAGGGCCATTTCCTACTCAGGATGTGCTGCCCAGGTCTTATTCTTGGTCTTCTTTATGTCGGCAGAGTATTTTCTCCTCACTGTCATGGCCTATGACCGCTATGTTGCCATCTGCAGACCCCTTCACTACGGGACCCTCATGGGCACCATAGGCTGTGTCAAAATGGTAGCAGGCGCCTGGGCCAGTGGTTTTCTCTATTCTGTGCTGCACACTGGGAACACATTTTCAATACCACTCTGCCAAGGCAACACAGTGGACCAGTTCTTCTGTGAAGTTCCCCAGATCCTCAAGCTCTCCTGCTCAGATTCCTACCTCAGGGAAGTTGGGCTTATTGTGGTTGGTGCCTGTTTAGGCTTTGGGTGTTTCATCCTCATTGTGCTGTCCTACGTGCAGATCTTCACAGTTGTGCTGAGGATGCCCTCTGAGCAGGGTCGTCACAAAGCCTTTTCCATGTGCCTTCCACACCTGGCCGTGGTCTACGTGTTCGTCAGCACTGGCTTTTTTGCCTACCTGAAGCCCCCCTCCCTCTCCTCCCCAGCTCTGGATCTCGTGGTGACTGTTCTGTATGCATTGGTGCCTCCAGCAGTGAACCCTCTCATCTACAGCATGAGGAACAAGGAACTCAAGGAGGCACTGAAGAAACTGATTCAGCTGGTACTAGTTCAGCAGCAATAGGCTCCCCATCACTCTTCATAAGCCATCTCAGACAACTTTTCCATTCATCTCAGACAACTCTTATGCTTTGGGCATTCTCTCTGTGATAATCATGTTTGTGTAGATGTGTTTGTATTCACCCCACTTCTCCAGCAACACAAAGCCAGAATATCTGACCCAGAGACCTTCTGTGAATGTGTCTATCACTGTGTCAGAGCTGGCCTCTCTTGTAGCATCTCTGTAATAAAAGGGGATCTCCTCAGCACAGTGCCTGAAGGTTGGGCTCTTCTTCCTAAGCTGGAGCCAAGAATGCAGTCAGGGAATTGCACCCGAAAAGGCCCTGTTGCCGTGCCTGGGTTTTCCATGGGCTAAGGGGGATGCGCTCATAGGGTGATGTGTGAGGGAATGAGGGCTGGATTCAGCTGCCACTTGTGGGGCCCAGTGGCCCTGGAGGGGGTGAGCGGTATCTTCCGGGGACTGTCCCACATATTGGAGGGCTGGTGACAGATTCCTATCCTTCTGGAAGGGAGTATGAAGCCACCAGAAGAGCACAGGGGATCTCCAGGGGCAGTGTGTGCCTGGGATGTGCAGCGAGTGGAGACTCCCAAAACCAAGTGGAGCCACCCAAAGCAAAGTGCTAAACAGAGGAATGCACCAAATCAGGGCTTTGTAGTCTCAGGAGAGGCAGTGGGCTGGGTCTAATGATACCTCTGACCCCCCATCCCAAGCAATGTGAAATGCCCTGTGATTACTCCATGCATCCTCCACAGGCACAGATGCTGGGGAGGGGGTTGTCAGGTGCAGTGATGCAGCCCTGGGCCTGCCCGGACGAGCACAGCCAGTGCAGAGTCACCCTGAGGCCCTGTAACCTACTCGCCCTGCAGAGCAGCACCGCCAGCCCGGGGTCCTGTGGGGAGCACAGGGGAAGGGTGCAGGAACAGCCAGGAAGGCCAGCATGGACACACTGACCTGGGGAAAGGCTCTCTGGGGAGCAGGGACATCCCTGGAGAAGAGCAAAGGCGCAACTGTGTGCTTGTGGGGAAGAATAAATGAAAACCTGTTTCTGTGTGTGTCAGCTCAGGGCAGGCTGCTCTGTCACTGGAGCTGCCTGAGGAGCCCCGGGGCCAGGACTTGTGTGCTGTCCTGGGAGAGGGGCTGCCCAGAGGGGCTGCAGGCAGCCAGGGTTAAGGATCTGCTGGTCAGGACAGCAGTGGAGACACAGTGTGACTGGCCTCCATTTCCCTGGGTCAGTACTGGCCTCCAGCCCTGGGGCTGATGGGCTCACACCTCTCTGCCCCCCCAGGACCTGCTGTGCCCTTCAGAGGGTCTGGGGCTGTGCAGTGAGTGCCCAGAGCTCTGCAGCCCCCTGCAGCGGGCACTGCTGTGGGGCCACCACCAGCCTGGGCTGCTCTGCTGGGTGAGCTGAGGAGAGGGCAGGGGAGGTGGGGAGAGCTGGGGAGGATCTGGGCTGGGCTGGAAAGGGCCCAGGAGAGGAAAAATGCCAACAGGCAGCTACTGCGTGTCAACAGCAGTGTGAGAGCACATGGCTGTGTGCTTGCAGGGCAATTGCAGGTCTCCTGGGAAAGGCACCAGGACATGGTGGGTGCAGGAGAGAAGAGCCCAGGTGGTTCCCTGTGTTGCATGGACACACTGTGGAAGCTGCCCCAGGGCTATCGTCCCACACCAGCCCCTCACATCACCCCTTTGCAGTGCTGGCTGCTCACCCCAGCTGTGGGGTTGTCCATGGCCAGCTCCATCCTCCTGGAGGTTTCTCTGTCCCAACGGAGGGGAAAAGGGCAGCCTTGCATGACCTCTCTTCTGCACCAGATCCTGGCAGATCCTGGAGCATGGCTGTTTGCTGACCCCCACGTGGGGCACAAGTCAGGCTGAGTAGGGGCCCTCCAGACTCCAGGGGAATTTTTAAGAGTCATTTAATAGTCCGCCAGCCCTTTCCATGTCCAAGGTCTCTGGTTGCACCTCCAGCTGTGCTCTGGCTTTCCTCACTCCATCCCTACGTGCACAGACAATGTCTCCACGATCCCTCTGGGCAGCCCGTCCCCTTTCCACCCTCTGTGCACGTCCACCCCAACACCCTGAGTGCTGGTGCTGCTGCCAGGGAAGAGGTGGAGGATCCCTGCAGCCGTTCCTCAGGGATCTCCCCAGGGAAACGCTGTGCCCAGTCGCAGACTCAGCCCCAGCCCCAGCAGGGCAGAGGGGAGCTGCCCTCTCCTGACCCCCCTGCATGTGCCAACCCCACCTCAGCCCACTCCTGAAAGTCTTCAGCGCCGCCCTCAGGGGAGCTGCAGGTGCCTCTCCTAACCATGCATCATAAAATCTGACCCAACTGAGTAGGGGTCCAAATGTGAAGCTCTCCTTACACCTTTACATTGGCTGTCAGGCAAGTGTTGCTGTGGATATATGGTCATCTTTTGCATCTAAAACCTTCTCTGGGTGCTGCTCAGGTCCCAGCATCCCTTTCTAAGGCTTTCTTGACTGTAGTGCAGAGACTGGTTCAAGGCAGAGATGAGGAGTCAGGTCAGCAGGATGGGCACAGGGACAGGTCTGGACGTGAGACGTGCAGGGCCAGGAACAGGCACATCCACAGCATAACTCAGGCAAGGCTCCAGCCTGTGGTGTTTCACTGAGGATGCAGGAATCACTCCAGTGCCCCTTCCCCGGGCCTCCTGGGTCCCCACTGCCTCTCTGGGGATTGCAGAGCCCTCATTTCCCCATGTGTGCCTGGATTTAGTGCTCTACCTTCTGGTCACTCCACTGTGGACTATCCCTCATTTAGAGAGGCTCCACTCACTGCCCACCCCAGGCACATGCTGTCCCTGGAGATCCCCTGAGCTCTCCTGGGGGCCCAGATTCCCCTCCAGAAGGATGGGCATCTCTCATCAGCACTGTCACCTGTGGGACAGCCTCGGGCAGAAAATTCAGAGACCATTCACCAGCTCCACTGGCACTGGTCACCAACAGATGAACCCTGGATCCAGCCCTCAGTCCCTAACAGATCACATGGAGACTCTGAGCTTGTCCCCCGCATCCCATGGAGTTCACAAGCAGAGCAGCAGGCCCTTTTGTGGTGCAATTTCTTTGGGTGTATTTTTGACTCCATCTTCTGAAGAAAGGGCAGACTTGGAAAGGCCTTAAGAAGAGAAAGTCTTGCTGTTGTTGGTGGACATGTCTCCAAGAAAGCTGCAGCCCCCACGCAAAGGCTGCAGCAAGGAAATGCCTGCTGTGGCAGTGGAGGAAGAGTCCTGAGGAGCAGAGGGTCTGTTCCCACATGTTCTGTCCAGAATCTCCTCCCCTCCACTCCCACTCCACTTGGAGTGTTGGAGCTCTGTAGAGGGAAGGGACCAGCCCACAGTGACAGCCGGCTGCCACCCTCGCAGAAGAGGGGTGTGGGATCACACCCTGAATGTGGCCAGGGGAGCTGAGCTCTCCTAATGGACACCGGAGTCATGGTCTCACCCTGCCTGTGCTCATCTGAGCCTGACTCTGTGCCCCTGAGCTCCCTTGGTGTCAAAAGAGACAGTGCTGAAAGAGACCCTGCAAAGGGAAACCCTGCTCATTGCACTGGGGGCATTGGAGGGAGCTCAGACTAGTGGGCTCTGAGGTTCCCCCATCTCTGCTGATGAAGGGGGAAGCCTGGCTTCCTGCTTCAACACGGCCTCTGGGTCAGATTCAAATGAGACATTCCTGAGGACAAGTGGCACAAAGCAGAATATCTTTTCTTTTACAAGAATATAAGAGAAAAATAAGAAAGAAAGAAAGACACGAGCAACACATAGCTATGATGCAAAATATGCCCTGGAAATGAGGAGCAAATGTTCATGGGATTGTTACTGGTGCTGACATTGTACCCATTGAATGTGTTTCCTCATGGCATCTTTGAGCTCCTTGTTCCTCATGCTGTAGATAAGGGGGTTCATTGCTGGAGGCACCACCGCATACAGAACAGCCACCACCAGATCCACAGATGCCAAGGAGAAGGAGGGGGGCTTCAGGGTGGCATATATTACAGTGCTGACAAAGAGGGAGACAACAGCCAGGTGAGGGAGGCACATGGAAAAGGCTTTGTGCCGGCCCTGCTCAGAAGGGATCCTCAGCACAGCAGTGAAGATCTGCACGTAGGACAGCACAATGAAAAGAAAACACCCAAAGCCTAAACAGGCACTGCCCACAAGAACCCCAGCTTCCCTGAGGTAGGAGTCTGAGCAGGAGAGCTTGAGGATCTGGGGAATCTCACAAAAGAACTGGTCCACTCTGTTGCCTTGGCAGAGTGGTATTGAAAATGTGTTAGCAGTGTGCAGGAGAGCATTGAGAAAACCACTGGCCCAGGCAGCTGCTGCCATTCTGACACAAGCTCTGGTGCCCATGAGGGTCCCATAGTGCAGGGGTTTGCAGATGGCAACATAGCGGTCATAGGCCATGATAGTGAGAAGAGAATACTCAGCCAACATGAAAAAGACAATGAAAAATATCTGTGCAGCACATCCTGAATAGGAAATGGCTGTGGTGTCCCACAGGGAATTGGCCATGGATTTGGGGACAGTGGAACAGATGGAGCCAAGGTCGATGAGGGAGAGGTTGAGGAGGAAGAAGTACATGGGGGTGTGGAGGTGGTGGTCGCAGACTATAGCTGTGATGATGAGGCCATTGCCCAGGAGGGCAGCCAGGTAGATGCCCAGGAAGAGCGAGAAGTGCAAGAGCTGCAGCTCCCGTGTGTCCGCAAATGCCAGGAGGAGGAACTCGTTGAGGGAGCTGCTGTTGGACATTTGCTCATTTAGGGCACAGGGGGACTGTCTGAGGAAGAAGACACATTGACAAATTAGGACAGACTTCTCTGAGCAAAACTTTCTCATAACCTCCCACAAACACACATTACCTCTCCCTATCACAGCAGCAATGTCACTGACCTCCATCGTTTGAGCTCTGGTTTGTGCTTGTTGAGTTTGACATGAGGAGCAGGGGCCTGTGCCGGTGGGCTCCAAAGGAGCCAGCCCTGACCAACAGCACTGCAGACATGGGAATAGGGGTGAATAAACTGTTATATTCCCAGATCCAGTCAGAGTTAATCCACTCCTAATGCTGAAGGGATTTTCAGCATCTTCACTGCAACTTCTAAATAATGTGGGTACATTAGTAGTTTTAAGGCTTCTTTTGTTTTCTTTAGCTGACCCTGTCACTCCTGAGGAGCATGCCTGGAGGTAGAAATCCTCAGCATTGAGCATTGCTGCTGCACTCAGAGTGAGCAGCTGTGATTCCAGAGAGGCAAAAGGATTCACTCTGGCTTGAGTGCAGAGGGAGCAGAGCTGGCCTGTCCATCTGCCTTCTTCCCAGATGCCCTGTGCTCCCACCTCGGAGGTAGAGGACAGTTGCACTCGTGTTACCCCAAAAAGAAACAACACCGCGGAGAGCAGAGGAATGCACTTGCAAAGTGCCCATCAGCACTCTTTCTGAGGGGACGTGAGGCAGGTCTCAGCCCTCCCCTTCTAGACAGCAACACATCAGGCTCCTTCCAGCTGCCCACATCCACCCTCCCAGCAGCACATCCCAGCGTGGCCTCAGTATCTAGGTGGCTTCTGCCTGGGGCACCCAGATAACACGCAGCTGCAATGGGAGAGCTGTGTCCTTGTGGAGGGCAGCTTGCAGCCCAGCCAGACACCCCAGGGAAATGGTGGAATGTCCTAAGGATGGGGTGTCCTGACAAGAGAGTTGGCTCATTCCCAGACCCCTACACTGCATTGCCCAAAGCCCCACATGTTAGAGGGGCACTTGGGCACCTCACTGTCAAGGACACGTCTGCAGGGCAGGACCTGCACGGTCGGTGTCTGAACTGCATCGGAAACCCCCCTACCCAGAGAGTCCAAGGGGAAGCACAAGGGCAGCATGGACAGGTAGGAAACATGGAGCAATACCATGATATTTGTGGTGAGGGAGGCAGGGCCAGGGAGGGGCAGAGGGGCACTCAGGAGTGTCTCTTCTCCTGCATGTCCGGCTGCCGAGGAAATGACTCCTGCCCTGGACCCCCCAGCCTTGAGAGCAGAGGGCTGTGCTGGCTGGGAGAGGAGAGGAGACGTTGGAGTTGACAGTTTCCTCTCACACTTTGAGCATGACTCTGCTGCCTGGAGCCGTCCCTGCGGGGACCTGTTTCTCCGTCCCCACGTCTCTCCCCTCTCAGTGCTCACAGACCCCATCCCACCCGCTGGGAGCTCAGCTCTGCCCTGCAGAAACCTCCCAGGGGCAGGACACTGCCGAGGGCACCTCTGTGTCTGCAGGTGCTATGGAGCAGGTGAGACAAACCTTGGTGATGCTGGAAAGGTGATGCTGGTTCTGTCCTTAGGCGGAGGGGTGGATGAAGGCATTTGCTGAGTCCCTCCCAGAACTGATGCTCTCTCAGTGTCACTGTCTCAGTCCCCTGTCTAAACCTGACAGATCGAATCCCATTTTAACGCACCCTAACAGAAAATAACTGAAAGCACAGACTCATGACAGCTCCTTCCCTTTCATGTATCCCCTGCCTTGACCTTCCTTTTGGAAGGTCCCCTCTAGAAATGTCCTGGGAGTGAGCTGGAGCTGTGGGCACCCTGACCCATGCAGCATCCTCTTGACAGGAGGCTCAAGCTGCCCTTCCACGGGTCTCTCCTCCCACCCAGAGCTTCTCCCTGTGGGGAGCTCCCCGGGCAGGCTGAGTCCTGACCCTCACAGGCAGCAGAGTCACTGCTCCAGGCACACAGAACCCTGGGGCACAGGGACACTGCTCTGAATTACAGCCTTGGGCAGTCCTGTGAGCACACCCAGGCTTCACCCCCCTGCAGCGTCCCTGGGAGAAGGTAGCAGCATGCCCTGTCCCTGTGACACTGTGACTGGGAATTGCTGCTCTGAAGCATCTCCTCCTCCTCTGTAAAGGTGAAACCGATAGAGCGATCCTTAAAAATCCAATCGTGTGACTGGATGGGTTTCAAGACCTTGCCAGGAACTGCAGTAGCATTGCCCTGCAGCCAGAGACTCACCGTGTCAGGGGCTGTGAAGATTTCTCCCACAAGGAGCTCTCCTCTCTCCTTACCTTGCACACTGCCTTTCACTTCTCCCTGTCTTGTCTCATCTTCTGGCAGAAATTGCATGCAGTGCCTGGAGCCCTGCTGCTCTTTGCAGAGGAGCTGCTCCTGACAGCGCTGTGTCTCAGCAGTGCTGCTTGGTTGCCATGAGCTCCCTCCATCCCTGGAGCCTGGCCCCACTCAGGAGCAGAGGCCCAACTGAAGGCATGATTTTTTCTGTCCCTTGTGCTCCCTCCTCCTGGGAAATGTTCACTGAAGTAGACTAAAATAATCACTGATGGTCCCTCTCCAAACACTGAAGGAAGAGTGATTCCAGCATTACAATTTGTCTCATCAGAGGATGGTTATCTATGAAAAGTGGAAAAGTCCCACTGAGGAAGCCCCTACTCCCATCTCTTAGCTAGCATACCTAGATGAGCATAAGAATAGAGCTCCTTTTCCCATTGTTCAGGTCTTGATTCAGATGAGTCAATTTAGACTTCTCAGGCTGGTTTGGAAGGCCCTGGGCTGGCATATGATTCAGATCCTTCCTGTGAGCTCCACAAAAAAACCCACAGGAGGTGGGATTCCCCTTGCCCAGGCAAAAGTGAGCACAGCATGGGTGTCTGCATGCAAGATCTTGGTCTATGTTCAATGGAGATGGAGGGTGGGAGTCAGTTGCTCACACACAAACACCTGGTGTCACTGGAAGAGACAGAGGGTGTCCAAGGCATGTGCCAGTGTCTGCTTGCTCTGATGCAGCAAGTGTGACACCTACATCCTTCTAGAGCATGAGGCTGGGATCAGGCAGGGAATTGCCTTGGCCACCTGCAATGATACTAGATGCCCACTGCGACCAGAGCTCCACTCACTAGGAAGACGAGACACATGCAGACCCTGACACTGCAAAGAGTTCATGTCATCCAGTGCAGGCACTTGATTCAGTGACGCAGAAATAGGCCTGCAGGGCCATGTTGGATGCCTGGGGTGTCCAGCCCATCCACATCTCTCTAGCAGACACACCATGGGGCCTATAGGAAAACCATGCCCCTTTGGAGTGGGTGCTGGTCAAGTGCCCAAGGACTTCTCAGGTTTCCTACCTGTGCCCAAACAGCTGGATCCCACCACTGCCTTTAGGCCAAGTCCTGTTGATCTATAGCCAAGATGGCTTCATAAATGGGAGAGGCACATACCACCAAGGTCTCTGCTCTAGTCTCTGCACCCTTAAAACCTTCTAGCTTTCCTCCCCCTGAACCTCTTCTCACCCCCAGGTGATATGAACAGGAACTGGGCTAATGATGACCTCAGGGTGCCTGGATCACAGGCTGCCCAGGCCCAGGGACTTCTTCAGTGGCACCTTGTCCTGCCTGGAGATTGCTTCACCTCTGCCACAGGCCCCAAGGGGCTGCAGAGTCAGCTCAGGCAGCCAACCCCTCTCCTGCCATTTCGGCACAGCCCAGCTCTGTTTCTCGCTGGCCTTGGGCACTGCAGGCTTTGCTCTCTCAGTGGGAACTTCCTTTCACCATTACATTGCCACCTGCTATCTATGCCAGCATGGCTCTGCTCTGAAGTGGGGCCATTGCACACACAGTGTCTTTGGCTCTTGGTAACAGGTTTCACCATGACCAGTTGTCTCCTCTCTGAGCCACAGTTGAGGCTCTGCAACCCAAATATACAGAAGTGCAGGTATCCTGGGGCACAGAGAGGAGCAGATGGAGCTTGAAAAGCTTTCACAGGCCTGAAACATGGTTGGAATAACCAAGATGTGGTGGGACCGCTATCATGACTGGAGGGCTGTGATGGCAGGGTACAAGCTCTGCAGGCAAGACTGTTAGGGAAGATGAGCAGGGGGGATGCCCTTGGTGTGAAGGGAAAGCTCAGATGTATGGAGCTCTTGTATGGGATGGGCAAGGTTTTCAGTGAGAGCTTGTGCAGGAGCATCAGAGCAAAGGTGACATTGTGATGGGGGTTACAGACCACCCGATGAGGGTGAGGAGGTGGATGCAGTCTCCTTTAAGCAACTGGAGGAAGTCAGTGGGTCACAAGGCCTGATTCTTCTGGGGGGACTTTAATCTC
Organism: Apteryx mantelli; assembly: GCF_036417845.1. Classification (NCBI taxonomy): domain Eukaryota; kingdom Metazoa; phylum Chordata; class Aves; order Apterygiformes; family Apterygidae; genus Apteryx; species Apteryx mantelli. The sequence continues at coordinate 23,101,862 of NC_089988.1, forward strand.
CCTGACATTCATTGGAAGGGCAAACTGCAGGGTGCAAGCAGTCCAGGAGATTTCTGGAGGGTGTCAGGGACAGCTTCCAAGCACAGCTCCCTGATGGGCCAGTAAGGGTGATGCTCATGTGGATCTGGTACTCACACAAGGAAGCACTGATGAGGGCTGTGATAATCTGTGGAAACCTTGTCTGCAGTGACTATGGAATAGTGGAGTCCCAGATCGTGAGGGCAGTGAGGAAGGACAATAGTAGTGTACAGACTCCAGCCTTCAGAGGAGGAAACTTTGTCCTCTCCAGGGGACTGGTGCGGGATCCCAGTGGAGGCAGCTCTGAGGGGAAATGGAGCTTGTGAAAGCCAGCAGGTCTTTAAGGACAGCAGCCACCAAGCACAAGGATGGTCCATAGTGATAACCATTAGAACTAGGAGACATCTTGGGAGATTGGCTTGGTTAAACAGGATGCTGTTGTCCACCAAAGTAAGGATGGTGAAACCAAAGCTCCCTGAGGGTCAACACTTGCATGGGACGTCAAGGGCATGAAGAAGAGTTATTACTACTCCGCTAACAGAGAAAGAATAATCAAAGAACACCTGGTCTCACTGCTGAATGGGGCAGGGGCTCTAGTAATAGCAGGTGCAGATAGGTCTGAGGAGCTCAGTGCCTTCTTGGCTTCAGTCTTCACCAGCAAGGTCTCCTGAGCTGTTGTGCCTTGATTCAGGGCTCCAGAAGAGAAAAACAGCCAGCAGGGGATGAGGGTTGAGTGAGGGATTGCTTGTAAGTACTCAGCCCATGCAAGTCTCTGGGATGGGATGGGATGGCCTGCACATGAGGACACTGAGAGAGCTGGCCAACGTCATAACAAGGCCAGTCTCTATCAACTTTTGAAAGGTTGTGTAGATCAAGGGAGGTCCCAATGACCAGAAAAGGGAATGTGTTGTGCCCATCTTCAAGAAAGGCCCCAAGGACAGTCTGGGGAGCTGCAGGCCCTTCAGCCTCACTTTGGTGAGGAGTGTGTCATGGAGCAAATCCACTTGGATCACATTTCTGAGCACATGAAGAATGAGCCTGGGAACAGTCAGCATGGATTCACTGAAGGTAAATCACTCCTGCACAACCTGATTGCCTTCTGTGATAAAAGACCTGTGGTTGTGGAGGAGCAGAAAGTACTGGATGGTTTTTTATGATGCTTTTAGGAAGGTGTTGGACACTGTCTCCATGAATATTCTTGAATACAAGAAGGCATCATGTTATGATGGGTAGACACTCGGGTGGATAAAAAGCTGTTTGGATGATGGAGCTCAAAGGGTTTTTTGAATGGGTCATGCTTTACCAGGAAGCCAGGTAAAGGTGGAGCATGCAGTGGTCTATACTCAGACCTATCTTGTCTGACAGGTTCACCAGTGACCTGGAGGATGCAACTCTCATCACGTTTGTAGATGACACCTCAGGAGGAAGAGTCATATGTTTAAGGGCTGCCATTCAGAGGGACCTCAGCAGACAGGAGGAACGATCTGTCACCAACTTTGAGAAATTCAACAAGGACAAATGCAGGTCCTGCACCTGGGGTAGACCAACACCCTGCAATAGTATTGGCTGGGGAATCTTTGTGGGCAGGGAGCTGAACATCAGCCAGCAGCTTGCCCTAGCAACAAAGGAGGCCACAGTGTCCTGGGCAGCGTGAACAGGAGCACAGCCAGGAGATGGAGGGAAGTGATTATCTCCCTCTACTCACCGCTCATTAGAGCCCATCCAGAGACTGTGTCCAGGTGGGGCTGGCTGTAGAAGAACACTGTTGATCACAGGGAGTGAGGCCAGTGGCAGGCCCCCAAGGTGGTTGGGGGCTGGAGCACTTGCCCAGTGAGGAGAGGCTGAGGGAATGGGTTTATTCAGCACAGAGAAGGGAAGGTTTCTGGGGGAACTCATAGCAGCTTCCCAGCTCAAAGTTGCCACTGACAATGAACCAGGTTTTTAAAGGAATTCATGGCAGGAGAATGAGAGGAAAGAGTTCAAAGCTGACACAAGTGCTGTTAAAATTGTATATAAGGGAGAAAAATCAGTGAGGATCCTGAAGCATTTGAAGTGGCGTCCAGAGGGACTGTGGACTCTTCTTGGAGGCTTTCAGGATGCAGCTGGACAAAATCCTGAGGAACTTGGTGTGAATTCAGTGTGGATCCCTAAGTGAGCAGGAGGTTGGACTAGAGTCCTCCCAAGGTCCCTTCCAGCCTGAATGGCTCTGTGATTCTGTCATCTCTGGTGATAGCCACTGCAATTCTTGCAGGCAGCAAGTCCTTTTCTGCATGTGGGTTAGCACCTAACATGGCCTCCCCAGAATGAGACCCTCCTAGTGGTGTGAGGTTGCCTCTTGGGCCTGAAAGGTTTTCAATTCAAGGTTTCATTATGAGTGACTGCTTGTCCAGAGTGAGCCCTCTTCACAGCCTACAACACCTGTACATTACAACACGATGCCAAATGAGTGTGACAAATGCAGAAAGTCATGGTATGAGGGTGATTGCACTCTAACATCCATGAGGTCCTTTGCTGATCCAAGAATATCCAGAAGGACTGAAAGAGCCTTAAACCTCCTAGGCACACCTAGGTAATGTTGACTTTGTCACACTGGGAGGTGAGGGAGCTGCATTTGTTCAGCCTGGAGAAGAGAAGACTTTGGGGACACCTAATAACAGCCTCGCCATAGCTACCAGGATGTCATCAAGGAGATGGAGGCAGGCTCTTCACTGTTGTGCATGATGCAAGGGTGAAGGCTGATGTGCATGAGCTGAAACGAGATGTCAGGCTGGGTGTAAGGAGAAACTTCTGACCCATCCAGAGAGTCAAGCACGGGGCGCAGGTTGCCCAGAGAGACTGTGCCATCTCCATCCTCAGAGGTTTTCAAGTCCAAAATGAGTAAAGCCCTGAGCAAACTGATCGGACCTGATAGCTGACCCTGCTGTGGCAAGGAGGTTGGGCCAGATAAATCCTGGGATCCCTTCCAGATGGAATGATTCTGCACTTCCTTCCACCCCAAGTCTTCTCTTGATCTTGGGAAAACATTCAGCTTGCCTGTGATTGTGGAAGCAGATCTCACAAAAGTAAGACCAGATCACAGAATCACAGAATTGCTGAGGTTGGAAGGGACCTCTGGAGATCATCTAGTCCAAGCCCCCTGCTCAAGCAGGGTCACCTAGGGCACCTTGCACAGGATCGCATCCAGGCGTGTTTTGAATATCTCCAGAGAAGGAGACTCCACCACCTCTCTGGGCAACCTCTTCCAGTGCTCTGTCACCCTCACAGTGAAAAAGTTTTTCCTCATATTCAGATGGAACTTCCTGAGTTTCAGGTTGTGCTGGTTGCCTCTCATCCTATCGCTCGGCACCACTGAAAAGAGTCTGGTCCCATCCTCTCGACACCCTCCCTTCAGATACTTGTACACGTTGATAAGATCTCCTCTCAGCCTTCTCTTCTCCAGGCTAAACAAGCCAAGCTCTCTCAGCCTTTCCTCATAAGAGAGATGCTCCAGTCCCCTAATCATCTTTGTAGCCCTTCGCTGGACTTGCTCCAGTAGTGCCACATCCCTCTTGTACTGGGGAGCCCAGAACTGGAGGCAGTACTCCAGATGGGGCCTCACCAGGGCTGAGGAGAGGGGGAGAATCACCTCCCTCGACCTGCTGGCAACACTCTTCCTGATGCACCCCAGGATACCATTGGCCTTCTTGGCCACAAGGGCACATTGCTGCCTCATGGTCAATTTGGTGTCCACCAGCACTCCCAGGTCCTTCTCCGCAGAGCTGCTTTCCAGCAGGTCAACCCCCAACCTGTACTGGTGACTGGGGTTATTCCTCCCTAGGAGCAGGACCCTGCACTTGCCTTTGTTGAACTTCATGAGCTTCCTCTCCGCCCACCTCTCCAGCCTGCCCAGGTCTCTCTGAATGGCAGCACAGCCCTCTGGAGTATCGGCCACTCCTCCCAGTTTTGTATCGTCGGCAAACTTGCTGAGGGTGCACTCTGTCCCTTCATCCAGGTCACTGATGAAGAAGTTGGACAAGACTAGACCCAGTGCTGACCCCTGGGGGACACCGCTAGCTACAGGCCTCCAACTAGGCTCTGCGCCGCTGATCACAACCCTCTGAGCTCTGCTATTCAGCCAGTTCTCAGTCCACCTCACTGTCTGCTAATCTAGCCCACACTTCCTGAGCTTGCCTATGAGACCAAGCACAGTCCCCAGGGTGCAGGATCCAGAGATGGTGTGAGGGACTGAAGAACCACCTCTCAGCCCATCTGTGCGGGCAGGAATGGGTCTGGGGTTGTGGCTCACCAATGAACCTCACGGCTGCCTCCTGCAAGGATGCCTCAGGGTTCTCCAAGTACAGCAGGCTCTGGTGCAGGTACTGCTCTGCTCTGCTCCTCTCCCTCAGCAGCTGGAGACAGCACAAAGCCAGGGGGTTGGTACCAAGCCTTCCCAGAAGGCCAGGCCTATCCCTCCTCGCATTACCAGCCTCCTCTTCCTTCCTGTTCATGACTGCCAGCTAGAAGCTGTGTGGTACCGAGGTTCAGAGGGAGCAGAGGACAAGGTGTGGGTGTTCTGAGAGACCTGCAGAGCAGCAGAGACCAGGAGATGCCACCACAGCTGGGGCAGGACACCCTGTGTCCCCATCATCTTGGCAAGGCTCCAAGCCTTTCCCAGCCCGGAATGGGAAGATGCAGCTTGGGTCTGTCCCTCGCTGAAGGCAGAGGCAGCTCTGCCTTGTCCTTGGGGACACAGGAAGTTGGACCTCACAGTGACATGCATTCAAAGGGACACTTGTCAGCAGCCCTTGCCCTGCTGCTCCGGCCCACCCAAGGGATGTCACCATTGCTTCCCAAAATCCCTGGTCCAAACCTGGGCCACTCCTTGGATCTGGTCACTCATGTGGATGAAGAGTGGGACCAGGCTCCTCTGCACGTGCTGCTTCATGCACCGTTTGTTCTTCCCCACCACAGTCTCAATCGGGTCTTTGCAGAGGAGAATGGAGAGCTCTTGCACGGGGCTGTCTTCCTGTGGGCAGGGAGGAGAGGAGGGGAGGCCTCAGCAATGACTCCAGGAACCGGGCATGAGAAGAGGGTTTGCCATTGTGAGGCCTCACCCTCTCCAGGCACAACTGTCCCCCATCCCAGCCGGAGGTCAGAGCTGGGGGACAAGCCACGGCGGAGGCAGCCTGGAGAATGAGGGTTGTCGGCAGCAGCAGGGCAAGCTTCCCTGGCCTCTGTCTCCCTCTGCCTCTGGAGGGGACTTTCTGGATTTCCCTAAGACTCCATCAGGGCCCCCTCGCAGGAGAGGATGACAGAAGGGGACAGCCCTGGGACACAGCCTCTCCCTCACTCTCCAGCCTGCTCCTGCCTCTTTGCTCTTCTCTGCCCCAGGCCAGGCAAGCACCACAGGGAGTCAAGCATGAGACAGAGCAGCTGAGGGCAGGGAGGGCCTGGTTTGATCTAGTCCTGCAGCCCAGGACACTCAGGCCAGCACAGGGAATGTCACAGGGAATGTCAGAGGGACACACAGCACCCATAGCCACGCATATAGACCCATGGACACGCCAGGAGAGCCCCTGGCTCTCCCACCAGCCTTCCATCATCAAAGCTGGCAGAAGCTTCTCAGCCAGCTGCAGAGCAATGGGGCTGGAGCCCTTCTGGCGCAGGGGGCTGAGGATGTTTCTCAGCAACATCAGGCTTCCCACACGCATGTCCCTGCCAGCATCCTGCAGCCACTCCAGGATGTCTGGGAGCAGGCTCTGCATTCTCCTTGCCTGTGTGAAACACACAACTTCCTTTCAGTGAAGCAAGGCCAGACCCTCCTGCCAAAAGTGCTCTGGGTGCCGACTTCCCATCAGGGCTCAGTGTCCGGGGCCAGGGCTCTGCACACACCCACGGCACAGAGGCTGCAGGGCAGTGCAGAGATCTCCCAGGGGGCCCTCAGCATACTATGGCCTCTATTTGGAGGAAGGCTGCTGCCTCGAGGCCCAGGAGCAGCCGGCTACCTTAGCCTGACCCTGTGCTCTGGCTCATCGTCCCTCTTGTAGCGTGACTTTGGCCGCAGCGCTCCCATGACTGAGGCCGTTTGGAGCTGGTTTGCTTGGTGCTGGGCCTGGATCTCTGCCTAGCATAGCCGAGACGTGCCAGCAGCAGGAGTTCTTCCTGGTGGGCATTGGTGCCTTTGTGCTTGTGCAGCACAGCCAAGCGCCTGGCATGAAAGACTCAGGGCAGATGAACACCTCCTGTCAAGCCCCAGGCTGCCAGCATGACTTCACCCAGCTGCCCCCTGCTCACCATCTCAGGTCTCTGCGACAGGCTCATGAAGCCTCCGAATGCCAGCCCATGCATCTTCAGGCTCTGACTTTGGACATAGCTCTGGAGGAGCGGCAGGACGGCATCATCTATATGGGAAAGGTCAGGGCAATCCAGCAGCTGAAATGCACACAACAATGAAATACTGGCAGAGCTGGCAGGACTGCGTGTACTCAGCAGCCCTGGATCCCACCCACCTTTCAGGGCCTCAGGTGAGCAGGCAAACCTCTTCTGGGATTGCTCTGCCCCCTCTAGCCATTTCCCCCCAGCACAGGGCAAGGCAGGCCAAGGCAGTGCTTAGCACACAGCACTTGGCACGCAGCTACAGCAGCCGGTGGCATTTGCTCATGGAGGGCTGCTCTTTCCCTACCACACTTTGCCATTGGAAAGCCAGGGTCAGTCATCATCAGGTTCCTTTTGGTGGGAGACCAGACAAACACCCTTCCTACCTGGAAGTCATGGCCTTCCCACACATCCCATTTCCTGACCCCTTTGGATTCCTCTCCCCCGGGCCCTTCCCGTGTTCTTCTGTGCATCTTGCACCTTTCCTGGGGCTCTGTCCTTGGTGGCACTGCAGGCAGACGGTCCCCAATGCTCTCAGGGTTGGGAGTCCAGGCCCCACAGGAGGGCACTCCAGCTCTCCGGGAGGGACCACTCCTGCAAGAGACCCCCTCCCACAACTCCTAACACCAACTGCTCCCCCAGGAGCTCTCAAAGATGAGCAGCAACAGGGCAGGGAGCTCCCATGGCCATTTTACTGTGCGAGCCCTTGCCACAAGTGCTGAGGCTGCAGCCTCTTTCTTGGAGAACTGGGGTCCCCCTTCACCCACAAGGAAGGACATTGTGCAGGGTGCCCCGAATTCAGGGAAGAGGTGCTGGGGGAGAGCAGGGTGGAAAGGGCTGTACCTGGCCCTGCATGGTTAGAATTGGAAGAAGATGCCTATCCATTGCCTACAAAAATTGTTGTAAAACTTAAAAAAAACTTTACCCATGCTTTAAAAAAGCAAAACAGCTAGTCTCATGTGAACTCAAACAGAAACTTCTCTGGGGTGACTATTAAAATTGAGAATTTTGTTTAGTATAGAAGCAATTCTCCTTTTTCAAACCCTTGAGCTTTGTGTTCTTTGAATTTCATACTTGAACCTATTTAAGCCCAGAAGCTTCTTGTCGTACCTACAGGTGTTTATTTTGACAAAGGCACCTATGTGCATTCTAGTCTGACAGCCTAGAACATCTTCTGAGAAATTGAACTCTACTTGCATCTTGTATTGTGACCAACCAATCAGTTCCTACCATGGAAGAAGGTTCGGGGAAGAACGTAGGCTGTGATGGACCACAGCTGCCGCAAAAAAAGCAGAATTTATCTCAGCACAAAGGGAACCAGAGGGTGTCCTTTGTTTTAGGCCACCCTCCAGACTCATGCAAACACCTGAAGGCTGGAAATAAATCCTTGCTGGAGCAGAAATAATTATCAGCAGAGGGAATGTGCACCCCACCTGAGCTGCAACTGGACTAGCAAGCCTTGCTGGTTTGAACCACTGGTTTGCTACTTTCCCAGAGAAATGCAATTTGGTAATGGAACACATTTGAAGAGCAAAGAACTGCAAACATGGTGTACTTCAAACAAAGATCAGTAGACCTTTCGCCTATGGTATCAACCTCCAAGTAATGGGGTAATAGAAAGACGGAGTGGACAGCAGAAACAACAGCTGCACAAGAGTGACTCTTCTCTCATACAATACTTCAAAGTGGGGATCCCACTTGTGAGAAGTTGTAAGGTGGCTAAATAAGTGACAAACTCTTATGGGAAGGCCCATAGATAAGGGGGTTGTGTCAGTAGCTGCATGAATTCCTGTTAAAACAGAAATAAAACCCCATCAAAGTCCTGGAGGTGAGGCTGTGGTTAAACATCCAGCTTGGGGATCAGTCTGGGTGACTGCTCTTTTCCCATGGAAAAGGAGCATGGGATGCTGTAGACAATGAAGGCAGTAAGTTAACCATTAGTGAGGTCTGGGTTATGTCCAAGACCTAGGTGTTTTCTCTTGCAGGGAGATGGGGTGTTACCTGCTAACCGTGGGAACATTGATAACTGGAAAACACACCTGAAACGTGTCTCTAACACGTTCTGCCTTTTCACGTTGCCCATGGGACAACTCGGGTATTGAAGATCAGTCACAAGCCATCTTCAAAACTGTAGTTATAAGAGAAACACCATCTGTAATAGCACGAGGTCAAGGACTGATTGTAGGCAATCATGTTACACTAACCCTAAGAGCTAAAGTTAGTCTAAGTGTCGCTCTGTGTAATGACACACTGGATGGGAAGCTGCACATGGTTCTGACAACAGAGTGAGATGGGTACTCCAGACATGGAAGGCAACAAAAGCCATTGTAATGGGACCTATGTTTTTGACCAAATCACCACGCAGACTTCTGGTTAACTTCTCATATGACTGAACAAACGATGTCTTCTTTTGCACCATTTAATACATCAGTATCACTTGGAGTAACCTTGCATCAACTAAACAGCTTTTTCAAACAGAACACCAAGGTTCCTCAACATTGGTTGGAAACTGGAAAATGGTTAGAGGAAAGGAAAGGAAAGGAACAATAATATATGATACAATGGACGTATTTGGTTAGTGAAAGTGTCCAGCGACAGAGCAGCCTGCCCTGAGTTAACACACATACAAACAGGTTTTCATTTCTTCCTCCCTGCAAGCACACAATTGTTCTTTTGCTCTTCTTGAGAGACGTCCCTATTCTCCAGAGAGCTTTCCCCAGGTCAGTGTGTCCATGCTGGCCTGCCCAGCCAACCTGCACCCCTCCACTGTGCTCCCTGGGCTGCCGGTGGTGCTCTGCAGGGCGAGCAGGCTGTGGGGCCCTGGGGTGACTCCACACTGGCTGTGCTGGTCAACGTAGAGCCAGCTGGCCCAGCATCACTGCACCTGACGACCCCCTCCCCAGGCATCTGTGGCTGTGGAAGATGCTCAGAGCAATCACAAGGCATTTCCAATGGCTCAGGATGGGGTCAGGTGTGTCGTTAGATCCAGCCATGGTTTTCATTGTAGGTGACATGAATCGCTCCTGAGGCTGCCTTCCCTGTGCCTGAGGAGTCCCCACTGCCTCTCCTGAGATTGCAGAACCCTGATTTGGTTCATTCTTTGGTTGAGGCCCTTCACTATGGGTGACTCCACTTGGTTTTGGGAGTCTCCACTCACTGCCCATCCCAGGCAAATCCTGTCCCTGGAGATCCCCTGTGCTCACCTGGTGGCTCCATATTGCCTTCCAGAAGGATGGGCATCTGTCACCAGCCCTCTAATATTTGAGACAGTCCCCAGCAGATACCTCTTGAGCACTCACCCTCTCCAGGGCCACTGGGCACCCCCAAGTGAAGGCTGAATCCAGCCCTCATTCCCTCACACATTCACCCTATGAGCACATCCTCCTTAGCCCATGGAAAACACAGGCATGGCAAGAGTGCCTTTTTGGGGGCAATTCCCTGAGTGCATTCTTGGCCCCCACTTTGGAAGAAGAGCCCAGTCTTCAGGCAGTGTACTGATGAAATCCCCTTTTGTTACAGAGATGCTGCAAGGGAGGCCAGCTCTGACACACTCTGGGCAGATTTACACAAGTCCTCCGAGTCAGACAGACAGGGTTTGTGCTTCTGAAAAGGTGGGATGAATTCAAACTTTTCTGTAAAAACATGACTATCACAGGCAGAAGTCCCAAAACACAAGAGCTGTATGAGAAAAACTGGAAATGGCTTGTGAGGAGAGATGGGAAGCTTATTGCTGCTAAGCTAGTACCAGCTGAATCAGCTTCCTCACTGCATCCTTGAGCTCCTTGTTCCTCATGCTGTAGATGAGAGGGTTCACTGCTGGAGGCACCACCGAGTAAAGAACAGCCACCACCACATCCAGAGCTGGGGAGGAGAGGGAGGGAGGCTTCAGGTAGGCAAACAGGTCAGTGCTGACAAACAGGGAGACCACAGCCAGGTGAGGGAGGCACGTAGAAAAGGCTTTGCGCCGGCCCTGCTCAGAGGGGATCCTCAGCACAGCAGTGAAGATCTGCACATAGGACAGTACAATGAAAATGAAACACCCAGAGGCTAAACAACTACTAACCACAATAACTCACTGCAACAATAGACAAGAAATCCTTGTTTCCAAAACTTCACACAGTTTTTACCGTGCCGTATATTCTTTTTCTTTCTTATTAATTGGCAGCACCATGTTCATGCGCTACAAGAATTAGCTTGTCTATGCGAGTTTATAAATATATATATATATATATATATACACACACACACACATTATTCATCAAAATACCTTTGCTACCAAGAATCTGAATGGAGAAACTTTGTTCTCAGGAACTCCTTTATTTAAGCTGTCATGTTTCAGCTCTCTTCTTCTGCCTCTCTATTCTTTCTTCTTCCTCTCACTATTCTCTCTTTACAGAGCTCTCCAGGAAATGGTTCACTGAATCACAGCACTTAGGGTGGATGAGACCTCTGGACGTCACCTAGTCCCAGCCACCCTGGTCAATGCAGAAGGAACCAGATGAGGTTGCCCAGGGCCTCCCCCCACTTATGCATTGTCCACAAAGGTGCTGAAAGTGTGCTCCATCCATTGTGCAGGCCATTCATAAAGGTGTTAAACAGTCCTGCCCCACATGTTGATCACTGAGGGATGCTGCTAGTAACCGGCTGCCACTTGGAACTTGTACCACTGATCACAGTGTTTCAGCCTGATGGTCCATCCAATCTTCCACCTGCCCTATGGTCCATTGATCCAGGGCAGAGCTCAACAATTTGCCTCTAAGGAGACTGTGGGGGACTGTGTCCAAGGCTTTGCTAAAGTGAAGGTTCACAGAATCCCCTGTTTTCCCCTTGTGCACGCAGGCATTCATCTTATGGTAGAAGGCAATCAGGTTGGTCAGGCATGCTTTCCATTTCCCCTTGGTCAACGCATGCTGCCTCTTCCAGGCCTTCCCCTTCCTATGGTTGGAGATGGTTTCCAGGAGGATTTGCTCCATCACCTTCCCAGGGACTGAGATGAAGATGACCAGCCTGTCATTCCCCAGACCCTCCCTCTTGCCCTCCTGCAAAATGGGTGAGATGTCTGCCTTTTCCCAGTCTTCAGGAACCTCCCTGATCACCATGACGTTTCACAGACAATTGGGAGCAGCACTGCAGGGACTCCAGCCACCTCTCCCTGCACCCTTGGGTGCTTCCCGTCTGGTCCCGTGCACTTGTGTGTGACCACAGGCCTGGCAGTAGACAAGACCAGGAAAAGACAAGGTAAAATAGGCAATGAGCTCCTCAGCCTTTCGCCTGCCTTTGTCACTACGACCCCTGCCCCACTGAGCAGGGAGAACACATTTTCCTTGGCTGCCTGCCTTGTGCTGACAACGTCCTTACAGAAGCCCTTCAGGTTACCCTCCCCATCCCTTCCTAGATCCAGCTCCAGCTCTAGCTGAGCTTTGGCTTGCCTAACTCCACCTTAAACAGGATGAAGCCCTCTCTGCTGCAGTCCAGGTTGGAGACTCTGTTATTCCTCTTACCTCTCCACCACCTCACGGTCACTGCAGTGACAGATAACCTCCACATTCACATGCCCATCCAGGCTGAGCTTCAGGCAAGAAACCAAGGGGAGGATGGCACCATCTACTTAGAGGCGCAAACTACAGAGGTACAGAAATCACACTGCAGAAAAGCTTGATCTTCTCCCCTCACCCCTGAGGGGATCCAGGCAATGGCCTTTCAGGTGGTTAAAGGTGGATGCCAGGAATTTCCATTGTAATGTAGCTATGCCTGAGGCAGTGCCTCCCAGGCTGCCCTTACAGTCAATGGGGAGGAGGAGGTGTTCACCTGCCTTCTTTTAGGTGGTCACATAAAGTACAAAGGACTCCTGTCCCAGAGACATTTGTTCTGTGCTTGAAATGGGGCCTGAGATCATAGGCATTCAGGATAATTCAGGTTGAAGGGACCACAGGAGGCCTGTAGTGCAAGCTGCTGCTCAAAGCAGGGACAGATAGAGGGTCAGAAACCAAAAAATGCCTCTGCCAAAGGACTTCTGGGGGTGATAGAGCAGGGGAAGGCAGTAGAGGGTTGATGGGGTGATACAAGTCCCAGGCAGAGAAGGGTTTCCCTTTTGCCTTCTCCCGAGAATTAAATCCTCAGCTCTCCACAGAGAAGAAGCTGGGACATGAACTTTGCCACTAACATGGAGGCAGAGAAGCTCTTGAGTCCCTCACTGACAGAGTCTGATCCAAAGGCCACCTCCCCAGTGGCACCCGATCCACAGGCATCCCTGCCTTGTTGCTGGGCACCCTGCAGCCCCAGGCAGGAGGTGTGCGAGAAACAGAGTGGGGTCTTCAGCCTGCAGGCCTGGCCACCCAGCAGGTGTGGTGGGACCCTGCTCCTCTAGATGAGACTGGGCTCTCCTGCATTTCCCCCGTGTGAAAGCTGCATCCCGTCCAGCTGGGAATACAGCCCGGCAGAGAGTGCCAATGCAGGAAACACGATCTCTGTTCCAGGGTGTGAAGGGGAGGAAAGGGCAGAGGGGGATCTGCTCATGCCCTGGGCAGTGATTCCCTCCCTGCACCCAGGACATCCCTGCTGATGCCCTGTAACCTGTGAGTCTAGGAGATGGGACTCCGGTCTGCTCTGGCTCTAAAGATTTCTCAGTCCTTAAGACCCAGGATGCAAAGCACCAGTCTGTGGACACGTCAGCAGTCAAAGGGCCTGAATGCCTGGTGTGTTCCTGAGAACGTTTCTGCAGTCTCAGAGCACTGGTTTGACTCCTGTTGCCCATGGAGCAGAGACTCATTTGGAGGATGAACTCTCTCACTGTGTAACTCTGAGGACAGGCTTGACCAGGCAGTCCAAGTGCCAGCAAGGCCTCAACCCCACAACAGTGTCCCCTGCCCCTCACTCTGTCCTCCAGCCCCTTCCTCCTAGAGGATTTGGGTTGGGAGGCACCACCAGAGGTCTACAGGACCACGATCTGGTCTGAGCTGGGCTAACTTGACAGTTACATCAGGTTGGTAGGTGCTTTCTCCAGGAGAGTTTTTGAAGATCTTCTGTCCCCTGCCCCAGTGCTGCTCAACTACCATGGATGTTTCTTTATTTTTTCCTTCAACTCCTTTGAAATTTCCCTTACTACATCTTCTCCTTGTTGTCTCTTGTCCTTTCCTCCCCTTGGCCCCCACCCAGACCATCCCATCTACTTTGACTGAGGACAATCACAGCCTCACCTCCAAGCACAGCCTTGCTGGGATCTCCTGGAACCACACAGGCAGACCGTGGTGGCCATCTCCAAGCAGAGCTATGTGCTGCAGGTCTCAGAAGAGAACGTGGTCTCACAAAAGAGCATATGGAGACATAACATGACCCAGGGCAGAGACTGTGGGCTGACACCAGGGCTGAGCCAGGGACAGCAGGCATGAGAAGAGAAGACCTCCAGCAGCTCCTTTCCACACCTGGGCAGGGAGTGATGCACCTGGCAGTGCTCCTGCGAGAGGACACAGCAAGTTGGGGGGGCACTGTGAGCTGCAGTGCTGGGCAACGACCATCTGTGCTGGCTTTGGGAGTCCTGACAGGTGGTGCTGGTTGCTGCAGCCCTTTAGAAACCCACCAGTCCTGCTAGCAGCAGAGAGTCACTTCCATAACTGTCAGGAGCTTCTGGAGTGTCGTGGCTCCCATCTGTGCCTCATCCCTCCACTGATCCAACCCTGTTGCCCTTCACCTGGCCCCAAAACCCCACTGTGCAGGCACTGAACAGAACAGGGTGAGTTTTGGGGTGGAAAAACATCCCACCAGCATGGTCCCCATGACAGCCCTTGGTGCCCCATCTGCCTCGGCCCTCCTGCCTGGCAGTCTCTCACCAGCCCCCACCCAGCCATGTCCCTGTCCCCCCAGGGTTAGCAGAAGGCCATGCTCCAGGGTCTCCTGAGGTCTGAGCCTTCAGAGAGGCCAGGCAGGACTGGCCATTTCCCCCATACACGTGCTCAACCCAGCGGGCATACGGGGCTGGTCACATTCAGAAATCAACCCACACCAGGACCACGGGGAATGACCGGTGCTGGAAATGACTGATACAAGGGTCTGGGTGTGTAAGGAGTTTCCTGGGACAGTTTCTCCTCTCTGTTCAGGCAGCAACAAGCTGGGATGGATCTTGGCACTGAGGCACCCTGCTGAGGGCCCCCATGGGAGGAGGATGATCTAGAGGCCCAGTAGATGGCCCCAGGACCTCCTCTGCATGCTCCCTGACAGCCCTGCAGAGGACCCAGCAGAGGCCTCTTCCTCCCAGTGCTCACAGCTGGACATCCGGTCCTCCAGCTGGGCATGGGCCTTGTCTGGGGGTGAATTTTTGGGTGAGAACCAGCATGCAGGATGGGGGAGGTTGTCTAAAGGAAATGTGCTGGGGACAGGGCATGAGGGTCAGCAGCTTTGGAGGAAGAGCCCAGCCTTTAAGCACTGCACCTGCAAGAACCTTCTTTATTACAGAGATACTGTGATGGAGTCAGCTCTGACCCACTGTTGGGCACAACTTTATATGGGCACCAGGTGAGACAGAGCAGTCTCAGTGAAGGTGGAATGAATCCAAGCATTTGCATAGCAACATGATTACAAATACTAGGAATAATAGTCATAATAAAAATAAAGTGAACAAACAAAGCTCAGTCCTGGTACAGGATCTGTGGGAGTCATTTGTAGAGTGCAATGGCAATGTTACCACTGCTGAAAACTGTCCATGAAGTCATTTTCCTCAGGGCATCTTTGAGCTCCTTGTTCCTCATGCTGTAGATGAGGGGGTTCAGAGTTGGGGGCACCACCGCGTACAGAATAGACACCACCAGATCGAGAGCTGGGGAGGAGAGGGACGGGGGTTTCAGGTAGGCAAAATGATAGTGCTGGCAAACAGGGAGACCACAGCCAGGTGAGGGATGCACGTGGAAAAGGCTTTGTGTCGGCCCTGCTCAGAGGGCATCCTCAGCACAGCAGTGAAGATCTGCACGTAGGACAGCACAATGAAAATGAAACACCCAAAGACTAAACAGCCACTAACCACAAGAAGCCCAACTTCCCTGAGGTAGGAGTCAGAGCAGGAGAGCTTGAGGATCTGGGGAACTTCACAGAAGAACTGGTCCACTGTGTTGCCTTGGCAGAGTTGTATGGAAAATGTGTTCCCAGTGTGCAGGACAGCATACAGACAACTACTGCCCCAGGCAGCTGCTGCCATTCTGACACAAGCTGTGCTGTCCATGAGGATCCTGTAGTGCAGAGGTTTGCAGATGGCAATGTAGCGGTCATAGGCCATGACTGTGAGAACAGAACACTCTCCTCCTAACAAGAAGACAACCAGGAAGACCTGGGCAGCACATCCCAAGTAGGAAATGGCCCTGGTGTCCCACAGGGAATTGGCCATGGATTTGGGGACTGTGGTGGTGATGGAGCTGAGGTCAAGGAGGGAGAGGTTGAGGAGGAAGAAGTACATGGGGGTGTGGAGGCGGTGGTCGCAGGCTACAGCTGTGATGATGAGGCTGTTGCCCAGGAGGGCAGACAGGTAGATGCCCAGGAAGAGTGAGAAGTGCAAGAGCTGCAGCTCCCGTGTGTCTGCAAATGCCAGGAGGAGGAACTCGTTGAGGGAGCTGCTGTTGGACATTTGCTTCCTCGGGGCTTTGTGGACTGTCCAAGGAGGAAAAGACAGTGGCAAGTTAGAGCAGGCTTCTCTGAGCCAAACCCACTCTGTTTCTCACAGAAACCCCCACCTTTCCTCTGCCCTTTACCTTCGCTCAGCTCCCTTTCTGCAGCTCTGTTTACACGGCCTGAGGGTGCCATGCGGAGCAGGGGCCTCTGCCCATGGGCTCCAGAGGAGTCAGTCCTGCTCTGCTGGGGGGTGTAAATGGAGGTGTCAAACTGACCCTGCAATGTGGTGGGATACCTGGGGATGGGCGCTGGGAACTGGGAGCAGGGGACTTGGTCCAGGTACCAGTGGGAAGTTTCCCTGTTTCCCATGATGAGAGCTGAATACAGCTCTCGTGGCAGCTGTGTCTGCAAGAGAAGACCCTTGTGAGGGATTCATCTCCCCTAGCCTTGCCTCTTGAACAGAGGTGTCTGTATCTGAATCAGTCACACCAGCTGCCACTCCAGCAAGGCAGAGAAACAGTCAAGTGAAGGCAGGGGGTGACCTGACCCTTTCTAGATGTCTCTGTCCCAATGGGATAGACCCTGTCCTCACACCAGTTTGCCATGTGCGCCCTTCCTGCAGGCACTGCAGAGGGAATGGGAAGTGACTAGCTGTGATGCACACATGCTGCAGCAGATTATGTCCACCGCGTATGTGGAAGGGCTGTTCAACATTTGGAAACCCATTTTTCTCTTCAAAATGATCACTGGAGGAGTCTGAGGATATACATACATATATATATATATATATGCGCACACACACACACATGCACACGCACACACGTATATATGTATTTTAGATGCCTCCATCTCCCAGTGGGAGCATTCTTTGAGGGGGTAGAAATCTTTGGCATTTCAATTGCTCTCAGCATGAGCCCTTGTGCATACCAAGAGGAAAAAAAGGACTTTCTGTGACTTTGAACAGGGTCACAGGACCTGGTCTGTCCATGAGTCTTGCCCCTCACTGCCCCGCACTTGCATCTCACTCAGATGAAGGACAACCACATTCACAAATTCCTCTAAGAAAGAAATGGGACTAAGCTGGGAGCGGGGGAGTTCAGTGTCACAGTGAAGATTCCCATATTCTACACTCTCAGCCCCGAGATGGAGAGAGTGATGAAGAGTGTGACAAGGTTTCTGACTCACATGACCAGACCAGGGACTCTCAGATCTTACAGAAATGCTCCAGGGAAGCTGTGCTTTTCTGGAAGGCAGCTTGCAGCTTGACAGCACAGCCCCGAGAAGCAGTCAAGGGTCCTAAAGTTGGACTTTCCTAAAAGGAGAGTCAGCTCATTCCCCAACCTCATGAAATGCATTGCCAGGAGCCTCACAGGTTGGAAGGGGATTGGGGCTTCTCACTGCCAGGAAGGGAACACCATGCAGGACACACAGGGCCGGTGTCTTAACTGCAGCTGAACACCCCTAAAAGGTCTGAGAGAAACCTCAGCAAGTCTCTTCATCCTCACCTCAGCCTACAGACAGCACCACCATCACCTTCTTGGCCTCATGAGGGTTTGCCTGACCTGTTCCTTAGAACCTGCAAGCACAGAGATGCCCCTGGACAGGACCCTGCCTGTGGGAGGTTTGTGGAGGGCAGGAATGAGCACACAGAGGGTGGGAGGGGGTCTGTGAGCACTGACCAGGAAAAGACATTGGGACAGAGAAAGAGCTGCCAGCAGGGACAGCTCCAGGCAGCAGAAATGGGCAGGCAGTGAGAGGGAAGTGCAAACAGAAACATTATGGGTGGATGGAGTTGAGCAAGTCATGGTCAGGCCCTGCAGTGCCGACACCTCCCTCAGGGAGCTCAGATCTGCCCTGCAGAAACCTCCCAGCAGCAGGACACTGCCCAGGGCCATCCCCGTGTTTGCAGGTGCTAAGGAGCAGGTCAGACAAACCCAGATGAGGCCAGCAAAGGGGAAGCTGGTGCTCTCTGTAGACTAAGGGGTGGTTGGAGGGACTTTCAGAAGTTCCTAGCAGACACGTTGTCTGCTCCTGGAAACTGTTCATGAGTCTCGGTCTGTTGTCCAAGCCTGACAGCTCCCCTTCTATTTCCATTTTCCCCTTGCCAGGTGGTAGAAAATGTAAAGCACCATGTCAGGAAACTGGCTTCTCTTTCAGGAAATCCCTGCCTTCACTTTCCTTTTGAAAAGTCCCCTTGGAAATGTCCTGTGCATGAGCTAGAGCTATGAGCAGCCCTGACCCACGCACCACCCTCTCCACAGCACACTCAACCTGCCCTGACAGGCTCTCTCCTCCCACCCAGAGCTTCTCCCCGCAGTGCCATGGGGAGCTCCCCGGGCAGGCTGAGTGCTGACCCTCGCAGGCGACTGAGTCACTTAGTTAGGAATGCAGCACCCTGGGGCGCAGAATCACTGCTCCGAATTACAGCCCTGGGCAGACCTGTGTGCAGACCCCAGCTTCACACCCCTGCAGCTTCCTTGGCAGAAGGTAATAGGATGCCCTGTCCCTGAGATGATATGGTAGAGAATCCCTGCTCTGAAGCACCTCCCCCTCCTCTGCACTGGAGAAGCCAGGAGAGAGAAGCTAAAAGTCCTGTTGGTGATGGGATGGGATGGGTTCAGAAGACCCCTGCAGGAACCTCAGTAGCATTGCCCTACATCCAGAGACTTACTGTGTCAGGGGCTATGAAGATTTCTCCCACAAGGAGCTCTCCTCTCTCCTCCCACTCCACACTGCCTTGCACTTCTCTCTGCCTTCTCTCCTCTCATGTCAGCAGCAGCAGGCAGTGCCCGGAGCCCTGCTGCTCTTTGCAGGGGAGCTGCTCCTCCACACAGCAGTCTCTGGGCAGTGCTGCCAGTTTGCCATGAGTTCCCTCTGTCCGAAGAGCCTGGCCCCACTCAGGAGCAGAGGCGTAGCTGAAGGCGTGACTTTCTCTGTCCCTTGTGCTCCCTCCTCCTGGGAAATGTTCACTGCAATAAACTAAAATAATCACTGATGGTCCCTCTCTAAGCACTGAAGGAAGACTGATTCCAGCATTGCAATTTATCTCATCAGAGGATGGTTATCTACAAGAGGTGGAAATGTCCCACTCAGGAAGCCCCTGTTCCCATCTCTTAGCTAGGCAGGACACCTAGATGGGGAGAAGAACAGAGCTCATTGTCCCATGTTGATTCAGATGTGTCAGCTGCGCTTCTAAGGGTACTTTAGAAGGCCCTGGGCTGACACAGGATTCAGATCCTTCCTGTGAGCTCCACAAAAAGCACACAGGAGGTGGCATACCCCTTGCCCAGGCAGAAGTGAACACAGCAGGGATGCCTGCATACAAGATCTTGGTCTATGCTCCCAGTATAATCACTGGAGATTGAGGGTGGGAGTCAGTTGCTCACACACCTGGTGACATTGCGAGACACAGAGGTGGTCCCAGGCATGTGCCAGGGTCTGCTTGCTCTGATGGAGCAACTGTGAGACCCACATCCTTCCAGAGCATGACGTGGGGGCCAGGTGGAGAATTTCTTTGGCCACCTGCAATGATACTAGATGCCAACTGCTACCAGAGCTCCACTCACTAGGAAACTGAGGCACATGCAGATCTCAATATTGCAAACAGTTGATGTCATTCAGTGCTGGCACTTGATTCAGTGACATAGAAATAGGCCTGCAGGGCCATGTCAGATGCCTGGTGTGTCCAGGACATCCACATGTTTCTAGCAGACAGAACATGGGACCTCTAGGAGAACCATGCCCCTTTGTAGTGGTTGCTGGTCAAGTGCCCCAGGGCAACTCAGGTTTCCCACCTGTGCCCAAACAAGTGGATCCCGCCACTGCCTTCAAAGGCAAAGTTTGTACTGTCTGCATTGAATCGTGCTTCATAAACAGGCCACACAGCACACCAAGGTCTCTGCTCTAGTCTCTGCACACTAAAACCCATCTTGCTCTCCTCCCCCAGAAACTCTTCTCAACCCCAGATCATATGAACAGGGAATGGGCTAATGATGACCTCAGGGTGGCTTAAATTGCAGGCTGTCCAGGCCCAGGGACTTCTTCAGGGGCACCTTGTCCTTCCTGGAGATCGCTTCACCTCTGTCACAGGGCACAAACCTGCTGCAGAGTCAGCTCAGGCAGCCAGCCCTCTCCTGCCATTTTGGCACAGCTCAGCTCTGTTTCTCCCCGGCCTTGGGTACTGCAGGGTTTGCCCTCTCAGTGGGAACCTCATTCCACCATTACATTGCCACCTGCTATCTAGGCCAGCATGGCTCTGCTCTGAGATGGGGCCATTGCACACACAGTGTCTTTGGCTCTTGGTAACAGGTTTCACCATGAGCATTCTGCTCTCTGTGCCACAGCTGATGCTCTGCAACCCTAATATATGCAAATGCATGCAGCCTGGGGTAGAGACAGGAGCAGATGGAGATGTACAAGCTTTCACAGTTGTGAAACATCATTGGAATGACTGAGATGTGTTGGGATCGCTCACATGACTGGAGGGCAATGCTTGTGTGGTACAATGTCTTCAGGAGAGACTGTCAGAGAAGATGAGGAGGGAGGATACCTTTTGTGTGAAGGGGCACCTCGGATGTGTGGAGCTCTGTGTGGAGCTCTGTGTGGAGAAGCAAGGGTTTGGGTGAGTGCTTGTGGGTGAGCATCACAGTAGGGGTGACATCATGGTGGGAGCTACAGACCATCTAACGAGGGTACGGAGGTGGATGCAGTCTCCTTTAAGCAACGTGAGCAAGTCTGTGGATCACAGGCCCTGGTTCTTGTTGGGGGGACTTTAATCCCTCTGACATGAACTGGAAGGGCAAACAGCAGAGTGCAAGCAGGCCAGGAGGCTTCTGGAGGGCATCAGGGACAACTTCTTAGCACAGCTGCCTGATGGGCCAGTACTCATGATGCTTTCTTGTATCTGGAAGTTTCAAACAAGGAGGAACTGATCAGTGGTGGGATAGTCAGTGTCATACTTTCCTATAGTGATCATGAGAAGTGGAGTCCCAGATCCTGAGTGGAGTGAGGAAGGATAGTAGCAGAGCATAGACCCTGGACTTCAGAGGAGCAGACTTGGGCCTGTTGAGGGGACTGTTGGGGGATCCCATAGGAGGCAGCTCTGAAGGGCCCAGGAGCTCCAGAAAGCCAGCAAGTCTTTAAGGACAGCACCTGCCAAGCAGAAGGATGGTCCATCCCAATACTCAGTAAAACTTGCAGATGTCTCAGGAGATCGGCTTGGCTTCATGGGAGCGCAGACTGAGCAATAAGGCAGCATGGAGGAAGCAGGAGGAGGGAGAGGCTGCAATGGAGAACTTCAGAACCATTGTCCAGCAAAGCAGGGATGATGTTTGGGAAGCCAAAGCTCCCCAAGGGTAGACACTTGCAGGAGATGTCAAGAGCATAAAGAAGAGCTGCTACTGCTTCAGTTGCAGGAAAAGAACAAAAAGGAAAATGTGGTCTCGCTGCTAGATTGGGCAGGGAATCTAGTAACAGCAGATGCAGATAGGTCGGAGGAGCTCAGGGCCTTCTCGGCTTTCATCTTCACCAACAAGACCTCCCAGGCCATTGTGCCTATAGTCAGGAGTCCAGAGGGGGGGGAACAAACAAAAAAACAAAAAAGTCTAGAAAGTGGAGGACGTACTCCTACTGAAGTCTGCTGATGGAAATTGGTGTAGTTGTCTTGCCAAAGTTGCTGAAGCATGATGGAATTTAGCCTCCTAGTTTGTCAAGATTTGTCCCTTATGAAGAAAGACCTGATATTGTAGTTAAGGCATTGAAATGCTAAATCCATTTCTATTACGAATGCTGTAACCCCTATCTTTTGCAATGGCAGACTGTCAGAAGGGATGCTAGTGGCAAACAGATCTTGATTGCCCCTTATATGGCAAATGTTGCATACACTTGACTCAGGATACAAATAACTATCTCAGAATTGCCAGAATTATTCTCTCAGGCAAAATTATTCATCTGTCTGAAAAGCCTGTGCGTGGGAATGGGGGGATGGCTGGGTCTGAGTGAATCTCTTGACTCAGAAAACCTTTTGGACAAACCTTTTCCATGATGTTTTCTGCCGCAGCAAATTCTAGAAGGTTCAGGTAGGGTGCTCTTGTGATGACGGTATCCATTGGATTGGGAAAGCACAGCACTGAGGTGCTTCAAGGATGCATAACTGAATAGGAAACTGAAAAAGGAGAACTACTGATAGGAAGAGCTCTTTGGGGAGGTTTGCATGGCATCCAGCTGGTGTTGCAAGCTGCAAAACTGGTGCCCATGCTGGACCGTTCTGTAATAGTGTAGTAAATGTAGCTTTCAATGAGACTCCAATATTCTTCCACCATACACGGACATGTGGAATATAAATGATAGTTGGTGCTGTCCTTTGGGCTTCCCGGATGCTGGTGTCCAAGTCAGTCTGGAGCACAAGCAGCACCACGCAGGCAGGAAAGCTGAGGGCAGGCACTGTCAAAGCAGCCTGGTTATGAGTCATATTTTCAAAGTTCATTTTATAAGAGGTGACAATCTTCTGCCTGTCTGAAGAGCTCCCCAGCCCACAGCTGCTGTCTCATTTCCAGAGGCTCCTTCTGACCAGGTTCCTTGCTGGGGAAGATCAAAGGCCATTGCCTGCAGGTGGTACCTCAAGCACATAAGCAGACAAGCCTCTACCCCATGACCAAAGCAGCCAGCATCCTTTCCCAGGATGCATTTCTCTGTGCGTCTGATCAGATGAGCAACACTCAAGCAGTTCTGGTCCCCAGGGGGAAAGTGCTGGCAGCAAATGTGGGCACTGACTAGACATTATTGGTAGATGACCACAGAGGCAACCATCACATAACTTTTTTTGTTTTTTTTTTAACCTAAAAGGATGGACAACACATTGCCTTGGTTTTGAGTCACTTAAGGAATACTGTGTTTCAAATCAACATGACTATGAGTCTGTGGATCTTTTTGGTGCAGGCTTGGTCCTTGAACTTGATCAGTAAGAACAACGTACTTTATTGGAACTCTAGTACCGAGTTTCAGCTTCATGCTTACTTCTTCCATGTATTGATATAAAGGCTCCCTCCCCGACAAACTTTTCTTTACTCTCTCCTCTCCCTCCCCTCACGCTTACAACAGCCAAGGCTGTTTACAAGGACCCAGCAGTTTGAATCCAAAGGACACAGACATTTACCTGTGGCAGTTAAGGAATGGTTCCTCTTGTCTAGTAGGCATTTGATGTGACAGTTCAGCCTCAGAACCCTGAAGGTGATTCCTCATCACTACACACTGCATCTTTTGTTAACATATGATTTATACCATCTGAAAGACAAGAGATGTTTGTTAACTCCCTGAAGAGTCCATATGCCTCACTTGCACTAGTGCAGCTTCCAAAGTAGAGCTGAAATACATTCTCTTGCGTTTGGTGATTTAATGGGAACACTCTATGTTCTTAAGTCTTCTTCCTACCACACAGCACAGGAGACTGTACAAGCCTCTGCAAAGCTCTCCTGAATATCTGGATGTGGCTCAGTGTATTTCTCCAGTATAGGTGAAAACACCTCTTCTCCCAAGAAAAAAAAAAAAAAAAAGATGATGATCAGGAATGCCTTCTGTAGTTCCTAGACATCTAAATGATATATAGAATGTATGTATGTATATACGTATATCCACATATGTGTGTGTGTATATGTGTGTATATGTGTATTTATTATATATACATATATCATGACAGAGCACTTGTGTAGAACAACAGACTCCCCACACAACTGCAGGAACTGTGGTTTCGTAGCTCTCTGCTGTGCACGGTTCATTTGTACCAGCTGATAAGTGTTTCTTTCTAAATGCAACAGCAGTCTCTTTCTTTCAGGATCTCAAAAGGTCCCAGAGAAGCCAACCAAATCCCTGCTTGCATGAACTCGGTGATGAGTTCATTCAGTGGACTCCGGCACCCTGCTGGATCCATGGCAGCGGGAGCCCGGCACAAGCCCCCTGCCCAGCGCAGCCTGGGGGTGGCTCAGGCCTCCCTGGAGAGCCCCAGCCCAGCAGGGAACAACCCTGCAAGGCCAGCGCCTTTCTGGCCTGTCGTCTCCAGAGTCAGAAGTGGCCTCACCAGCCATTTCACAGCCCTGTTGCTGCTGCTTAGCTGCTCAGGCTGAAGTGACCTCACAGCTGCTTTGCTGATGTCCTTCCTGCTGCTGGCCTATCAGGGACTCAGGCAGAAGTGACCTCACAGTCTACACTGAAGCCATCAACCTGGTTCTGACCTATCAGCAGCAGAGACTGAGGTGACTTCACATGAACCAACAGCAACCAAGAGCCTGCTGATGAATATAATCTACAGAGAAGGAAGTGACCTCCCAATCAGCATCAGAGCCATGTCCCCACTTTTGGCCTATCAGGTACTCAGGCAGCAGTGACCTCACAATCAACATCCAAGCCATGTGCCTGTTTCTGGCCTATCACCAACAGAGACTGAAGTGACATCACAAGAACCTACATGAGCCAAGAGCCTCCTGTTGGCCTCTCAACTCCAGAGAAATAAGTGACCTCACAAGGAGAATCGAAGCCATGTGCCTGCTGCTGGCCTATCAGCACTCAGGCAGAAGGGATCTCAAAAGCACCTACCCACTCATATGCCTGCTGCTGACCTATCAGGTGCTCAGGCAGAAGTGACCTGACAAGCACAATCCCCAGCCATGGCCCTGCTCCCGGTTATGTTCTCACACAGAAGTGACCCTGTCATTGGCTCCCAGGAACATGGGGAAGGTTGTTCTCCAGGATTTTCTTGCTCCTGCAGTGGCTTCCCAGGAGCTGGGAGAGGGCCTACGAAGTAGCAGTGCCCTGGCCCCAGACACATGTCAGCACCTTCCCCTCATGATTCATGGGACCTGTCCCTCCTCCCCTCAGTACTCTGAGCAGCCAGCTCCTCCCCAACAGGGTGACAAGAGCCTGAGGTCTCCTTGCCCACCCAGAGGGCATGCTCCTGATGGACTCCCATAAGCACTGCTGCCTGCTTGTCCCCAAGCACCTGGCCCTGGAAGTGTGTGCAGGGGGTTATCACAGTGCCAGGCAGTGCAGTGCCATGAGGATCCCACCAGGCCTGTTCTTCCAGCACTTCCTCAAACAACATGCTTGGGAGGAACAGGAAGGGCCAGGTCCAACCTGTGCCCATCCACCTGGCTGCAGGGAACACCTTGAGTGCTTATGAGAGTCCATCAGGAGCACACCCTCAGGTGCTGCTGGTCATGGAAAAAATGGCCTTGCCAGAGAAGGGGTAAATCCACCTGTATTTAGAGGTGTTTCCTGGTGGGATTCCTGGCCTGAATTCCTCCTCTTTTGATTCGTTTCTTCTTTCTTCCTCCACCTCTCCCACAGAAATTTACCTTACTCTGTGAGGTGTGTCAGGAGCCCCTGGCATGAGCAGAGGAGGCCGTATCCAGCCCTGTGGCTCAGGGCTTGGGGTCCTTGGCACCTCGGGAGGGTCACTGCCACTTGGCTTTTCCAGGCTTGTGCTGTGAGGTCTCACACACATACTAACTCTTTCAGTGGGCTCCCCAGGCCCAGATTATCAGTGTGGCATTTCCCTGGACTCAGCTCTTTCTCCACAGTCCTGATGCAAGGGGAAAAATACAGTTCGGTGTAGACTGAGGTGGGACCAAAGGAAGTATCACTGAAGAGCAGAGAAGGCATCAAGTAGTTTATAGTCACCCTCAGGACAGTCAGTCCTAATCTTTTCTCTTTCAGACTGAAATCAGGCTTCATTCTGCAGCCACTGAAGACAGTGGAAAGGAGGGTTGAGCTCTCTGCCATGAGCCAGTCAGGGCACATCTGGCTCCAGGCAACTGGCAGAAATGCCTTTTTTTTTTTTGGGGGGGGGGGGGGCGTGTTTTAAATGTTTGCAGTACCTGGGCGCTCCATTGATCATAACACTCTCTCGAAGACTGGTAGTCTGACAGTTCTGCCCTTTATTTTGCTCCTCTTTCGTTGAGGCTGCCAGGCTGCGGTGTGGGAAGAGGGGATGGGAGACAAGGCAGCATGGGTGTGCCAGCAGTTTGGCAGGGCAGGGGCAGGGGGCAGTGGGGGCTGCAGCGAGGGGTCATGGCCAGTGTTTCTGCAGTGCAGTGGCTGTCACGTTCACCTCACATGCAAAAGTCCTGCACTGACCTCCAACAGAAACAGGCCATTTCCCTGGTGCCTCTGCTTTGCCTGAGGGACCTCTTGGTCCTTGGCTCTGCTGTGGCATGGCTGGAGCAGGGACAAGAGCTCGTGGGGCCAGGCTGGGAGAGCTCTCCTGGGAGCTTCTCTTTTGCAGTGGAGTGGTGAGGAGTATCATGGCTTCCATCTGTGCCCCATCCCAGTGCCCACACTTTGCCCCATGGCCCCTCTGTGCAGGCACTCCACAGGGCAGGGCGCATTCAGGGTTGGGGAAACATCCCCCTGGCACGGTCCCCATGACAGACCTCGGTGACCTGTCCCCCCACAGGCCTCCTGCTTTGGCAACCAAGGGCACAGACCGACCTCCTCTCTTCTGTGCCCAGCATGTCTTTGTTCCCCTCCATGAGACCTGGCTCTGCACCACAAGCCCCTGCTGTGTGTCCTCACCCTGCCCGTTCACACAGCTGAGCTGACATTGGTGCTTTCCTCTCCCAGGCCCTTTCCAGACCAGACCAGACCCTCCCCAGCTCTCCCCACCTCCCCTGCCCTCTCCCAAGCCCTCCCAGAAGAGCAACCCAGGCTGGTAGTGGCCCCACAGCAGTGCCCGCCGCAGGGTGCTGCAGAGCTCTGGGCACTCACTCCACAGCCCCAGCTCCTCTGAAGGGCACAGCAACTGCAGGGATCAGGGAGATGTGTGTCAGCTGCCCCATCAGCCTCCAAGCTGGGACTGGCCCCAGTGGCACAAAGAGGTAGAGCACAGTGACACACTGTGTCCCTTCTTCTGGTGTCCAGGAGACTCCCTAGCCCCAGGCTGCCTGCAGACCCCTGTGCCAGCCCCTCTCTCCAGGACAGCACAAGAGTCCCTGCCCTGGGGCTCCTCCGGCAGCTCCTGCTGCCCCAGGGACACAGCAGCCTGCCCTTAGTTGACCTGTCTAGAAACAGATTTCTCTTTCTCATTTATTCCTCCTGGCCAGCACACAACTGCTCCTTTCCTCTTCTCCAGGGACATCCCTGCTCCCCAGAGAGCCTTTTCCCAGGTCAGTGTGTCCATGCTGGCCTGGTTGGCCATTCCTGGACCCTCTCCTGTGCTCCCCACAGGGCCCGAGCTGTCAGTGCTGCTCTGCAGAGCGATTAGACTGTGGGGCCCTGGGGCCACACGGTGACTCCACACTGGCCATGGTGGCCAGGGTGGAAAGCAGACCCAGTCAGACAGGCCTCATTGCACCTGACAACCCCACCAATGGGTCTGAAGCTGTGGACAATACTCTGAGCAATCACAGGGCATTTCAAATGGCTCAGGCTGTGTTCAGGCATGTCCCAAGATCCAGCCCATGGTTTTCACTGAGGCTGACATGAACAACTCTCCAGGCTCCCTTCCTCTGCCTGCAAGGTCCCCACTGCCTCTTGCGGGATTGCAGAGCTCTCACTACCCTGGACATTTATTGCTTTTGCCCTTTATCTTTGGGTGACTCCATTTCACTTTGTGAAGCTCCATTCACCCCTAGGCACATGGTGCCCTTGGAGATGCCCGGTGCTCTCCTGGGGACTCCATACTCCCTTGGAGAAGGACAGGCATCAGTCTCCAGCCCTCTCATATGGCAGATACTGCTTGACCATTCGCCACCTCCAGGAGCACTAGGCACCCACAAGTGAGAGCTGAATCCAGCCCTCCTTCCCTAATACATCACCTATGAGCTCACTGCCTTGAGCCCAAGAGCCCCAGAAAAGAAATAGCCCTCTCCCAGGTGAAAGTCCTTGAGTGCATTCTTGGCTCCTGCTTTGGAAGGAGAGCCCAACCTTCAAGCACTGCACTGAGGAAATCCCCTTTTATTAGAGAAAAGCCAGCTCTGACACAGTGATAGACACATTCACAGCAGGTATCTCAATCACAGAGACTGGATTCATGCCTCTGGAGAAGTGGGATGAATTCAAGCACTTCTGCACAAACATGATTATCACAGAGAGAATTCCCCAAGCATACAAGTTGTCTGAGATGAACAGGAAATCACTTGTGAAGAGGGATGGGCACTTTATTGATGCTGAAATAGTAAGAGCTGAATCAGTTTCCTTACTGCGTCTTGGAGCTCCTTGTTCCTCATGCTGTAGATGAGGGGGTTCACTGTTGGAGGCACCACTGCATACAGAACAGTCACCACCAGATCCAAAGCTGGGGAGGAGAGGGAGGGGGGCTTCAAGTAGGCAAAAAAGCCAGTGCAGATAAACAGGGAGACCACGGCCAGGTGAGGCAGGCACGTAGCAAAGGCTTTGTGCCGGCCCTGCTCAGAGGGGATCCTCAGCACAGCAGTGAAGATCTGCACATAGGACACCACAATGAAAACGAAACACCCAAAGCTTAAACAGGCAGTAAACACAGTAAGCCCAACTTCCCTGAGGTAGGATTCTGAGCAGGAGAGCTTGAGGATCTGGGGGATTTCACAGAAGAACTGCTCCACAACATTGCCTTGGCAGAGTGGTATTGAAAATGTGTTAGCAGTGTGCAGGACAGCATTGAGAAAACCACTGGCACAGGCAGCTGCTGCCATTTTGACACAAGTTTTGTTGTCGATGATGGTCCCATAGTGCAGGGGTTTGCAGATAGCAACAAAACGGTCATAGGCCATGACAGTGAGGAGAGAATACTCTGCTGAAATTAAGAAAAAGAAGAAAAATAGCTGGGCAGCACATCCTGAGTAGGAAATGGCCCTGGTGTCCCACAGGGAATTGGCCATGGATTTGGGGACAGTGGTGGAGATGGTGCCAAGGTCGAGGAGGGAGAGGTTGAGGAGGAAGAAGTACATGGGGGTGTGGAGGCGGTGGTCGTAGGCTATGGCTGTGATGATGAGGCAGTTGCCCATGAGGGCAGCCAGGTAGATGCCCAGGAAGAGTGAGAAGTGCAAGACCTGCAGCTCCCATGTCTCTGCAAATGCCAGGAGGAGGAATTCATTGAAGGAACTGCTGTTGGACATTTTGCTGTCTCCGGGCATGGGGGACTGTGCAAAGAAGAAAAGACATTGAGAAGTTAGGAGAGACTTTTCAAGGAAAAAAAAACAAATGTTGCAGTTCTCATACAATCCCTCACTTTGCCTTTCTCTTTCATGAGAGGGTCTTTGTGCAGCTCCCTTGCTTGAGCTCCGCTTTGAGCTGGCTGAGTGTGCTGTGAGGAGCAGGGACCTCTGCGCCTGGGCTCCACAGGAGTCAGTCCTGCTGTCAAGCAGTGGGCAGAGGGGAATGGGGGTGACCAGCTCTGGCAGTCACAATTTCTGTCAGGTGAAATCCACTCATTGTGTAGAAGGGATTTTCAGCATTGTCAGTCCCAACTCTAAAGAATGAGGTTTGAGGAAGAGAGTTTCAGGGATTTTTTATTTTCTTTGAGATGTTCTTGTCACTGCTGGGGAGTGTTCCTCAAAGGTAGAAATCCTTGGCATTTCTACTCTAAGTCCTGAGAGGAAAGCATCCACTGTCCCTTGTTGCAGAGTGAGGACAGCTAGTCTGTCTATTAGTCTCATTCCGAGCTGTCCTGTGCTTCCACCTCTTTGAGCTGGAGGATGATCACACTCATATGTTGCCCTAGAAAGAATACAGACCCTGCGGACAGCACAAGAGTCCAGTTTCAAAGTGCACAGCTCCAAACTTCTCACCCTTTCTCTGGGCACCTGACGGAGCTCTCCACACTCCCCTTCTAGCCAAGGACACACAGGGCTCTTTTCAGATGCCCACATACAGCCTCCCACCACCATCTCCTTACTCTTAGCATCTCTGCACCTTCCTCATGGGGCTCTCAGATATCACAGAAGTACTATGAAAGAGCTGTGCCTTTCTAGAGGGCAGGTGGCAGCCTGGCAGGACACCACAGGGAAAGGGTCAAAGGACAGAGTTTTGACTGGAGATGGGCTCTCCCTAAGGGAGAGTCAGCTTATTTCCCAGCCCCATGGACTGCGTTTCCTGGAGTGCCACAGGTTAGAAGGGGGCTGAGGTAATCTCATTCCCATACAGACCCCCCTGTTTCACAACTTGCAGCATCAGTGTCTGAACTGCAGCTGAAAACCCTCAATCCCAGAAAGCCCAAGAGCAAGAACAGGAGCAGCATGGCCAGGAGGGGAAACAAAGAGCAACGCCATGATACTCCTGCCAAGGAGAGAGACAGACAGGCACTCGGGAAAGCCTTCCCTTACACAGCTGGGCGTGCCACCTCGCACACAGTGACATCGCAGGGCAGTCGCTCTCATCCCCTTTGTCGGGCAGCATGAAATGGGGCCATAGCAGGAGAGATGCCCCTCTCCTCTGCTGGAGGTCTGGCTGCAGAGGAGGTGGCTCATGCCCTGCAATTCCCTCTCATTCCCTGCCCATCTCTGCTGCCTGGAGCTATCCCTGCTGCCAGCTCTTTCTCTGTCCCAGCAGCTTTTCCCGGTCAGTGCTCACAGACCCCATCCCACCCTCTGTGCTCAGTTCTGCCCTAAGGAAACCTCCCGGATCAGGGCAATGTCTAGGGGCATCTGCGCGCATGCACGTCCTAAGGAGCAGGTCACATAAACTCCATTCCTTCATTCTCCCTGCCAGAATTAGGAAACTGAAAATACAGACACCTGCAGGAAAGCTCCTTCCCTTTCAAGTATCCCTTCTCTTGATCTCCTCTTGAAAAGACCCCTTGCACATATCCTGCGCATTGATTTGGAGCTGTGAGCAGTGCTGACCCACGCAGCACCCTCTCAGCAGGAGAATGAACCTGCCCTTCCGGGGGGGTCACTTCTCTCACCCAGGGGTTTTTCCCTGTAGTGCTGTGGGGAGCTCCCCGGGCAGGCTGAGGGCTGACCCTCACAGGCAGCAGAGTCACTGCCCCAGGCACACAGCCCCCTGGGGTGCAGGGACACTGCTCTGAATCACAGCCCTGCGCAGACCTGTGTGTGCTCCTTGGCTTCATAACCCTGCAGCCACCCCTGGCAGAATGGAGCTGCACGCCCTGTCCCTGTGACAGTGTGGCTGGGAATCCCTGCTCTGAAGCATCTCCTCCTCTGCCTATGAACTGGATGTGCCGGCAGAGCAATCCTTAAACAGCCTATCAGTTATGGGATGGGATGGATTTATAAGAGCCCTCCAGGAACCTCAGTAGCATTGCCCTGCAGCCAGAGACTTACCACGTCAAGGACTGTGAAGATTTCTCCCACAATGTGCTCTCCTCTCTCCTCCCACTGCACACTACCTTGCACTTCTCTCTGCCTTGTCTCCTCTCATACCAGCCGCAACAGGCAGTACCTGGAGCCCTGCTGCTCTTTGCAGAGGAGCTGCCCCTGCACACAGCTGTCTCTGGGCAGTGCTGCCTGGTTGCCATGAGCTCCCTCCATCCCCAGAGCCTGGCCCCACTCAGGAGCAGAAGCCCAGCTGAGCTCATGAATTTCTCTGTCCCTTCTGCTCCCTCCTCCTGGGAAATGTTCACTCCAATAAACTAAAATAATCACTCATGGTCCCTCTCTAAGCACTGAAGGAAGACCGATTCCAGCATTAAAGATTTTTTCATGAGAGCATGGTTATCTGCAAGAGGTGGAAATGTCCCTCTCTAGAAGCCCCGATTCCCATCTCTTAACCTGGCAGAACATGTAGAAAGGAGCAAGAAGGCAGCTCATTGACACACGGTTCACGTGCTGACTCAGATGAGTCAATGTGGGCACCTCATTCTGGTTTGGAAGGCCCTGGGCTGGAGGGGGATTCAGCAAACTCCTGTGAACTCCACAAACACACAACAGGTGGGATTCCCCTTGCCCAAGCTGAAGTGAGCATAACATAGATGTCTGCATATGAGCTGCTTGTCTAAACTCCTGTTATAATCACTGGAGATGGAGGGTGGAAGTCAGTTGCTCACACACAAACACCTGGTGACATTGAAAGAGACAGAGGTTGTCCAAGGTCTCTGCTCTAGTCTCTGCACTCTCAAACCCTTCTTGCTCTTCTCTGCCTGAACCTCTTCTCACCCCCCAAGATGATATGAACAGGAATTGGGCTAATGATGACCTCAGGGTGGCTGGATCACAGGCTGCTCAGGCCCAGGAACTTCTTCAGGGACACCTTGTCCTGCCTGGACATCGCTTCACCTCTGTCTCAGGCCACAAGGTGCTACAGATCAGTTCAGGCAGCCAACCCCTCTCCTGCCATTCCTGCACAGCCCAGCTCTGTTTCTCCCTGGCCTTGGGCACTGCAGGGTTTGCCCTCTCAGTGGGAACCTCATTCCACCATTATATTGCCACCTGCTATCTAGGCCAGCATGGCTCTGCTCTGAAGTGGGGCCATGGCACACACAGTGTCTTTGGCTTTGGTAACAGGTTTCATCACAACCAGTCTGCTCTCTGTGCCACAGCTGATGCTCTGCAGCCCTAATATATGCAAATGTATGCAGCCTGGGGTAGAAGCAGGATCAGATGGAGATGTACAAGCTTTCACAGGTCTAAAACATCATTGAAATGACTGAGATGTGGAGGGATCACTCATGTGTTCGGAGGGTGATGCTTGTAGGGTACAACCTCTTCAGGAGAGACTGTCAGGGAAGATGAGGAGGGAGGATGTCTTTTGTGTGAAGGGGCAGCTCGGATGTGTGGAGCTATTCCTTGGGAGAGGCAGGGGTTTGGGTGAGTGCTTGTGGGTGAGCATCACAGCAGGGGTGACATCATGGTGGGAGCTACAGACCACCTAATGAGGGTAGGGAGGTGGATGCAGTCTCCTTTAAGCAACATGAACAAGTCTGTGGATCACAGGCCCTGGTTCTTGTAGGAGGGACTTTAATCCCCCTGACATGAACTGGAAGGGCAAACAGCAGAGTGCGAGCAGGCCAGGAGATTTCTGGAGGGCATCAAGGACAACTTCTTCACACAGCTGCCAGATGGGCCGATGTGGGTGATGCTTTCTTGTGTCTGGAAATTTCAAAGAAGGAGGAAGTGATCAGGGATGGGATAGCAGGAGAAAGGCAATAATTACATCCATCTTCCAAAAAGGCCACAAGGGCAACCTGGGGAGCTGCAGGCCATTCAGCCTCCCTTTGGTGAGCAGTGAGTCATGGAGCGAACCCTCTCAGATCACAGTTCTGGGCACATGAAGAAGAAGAAGGTGCCTGCGAACTGTCAGCATGCATTTACCCAGGGTAAATTCTGCCTAACCAAACTGATTGACTTCTATGATTAAAAAAAATGTATTTGTGGATGGAGAAGAGTAAATGTCCTTCACTTAGACTTTAGCGAACTGTTTGACACCGTCTCCTACAATATTCTTGTATGCATGTTAGAAGATTACAGTCTAGAAGAGCAGATAAGCGGATAGGTAAAAAGCTGCTTGGATGATCAGAGGCTCAGAGGGCAGTGGTGAATGGGTAGTACTCTACCTGGAGGCCAGGGAGAAGTGGAGCACCAGAGGGTTTCTCCAGGAACTTGTCCTGGTTATCATCTGTATTAGTTACACTGAGGATGCAAGACTCATCATGCTTGTAGATGACCCCTAACTGGAGGTGGGGGTGTGTGGTGGGACAGTCCTATGCTTGAGGGCTGCCATTCAGAGGGACCTAGAGAGGCAGGAGGAATGGGCTGTCAGCAACCTCATGGAATTCAACAATGACAAATGCCAGGGCTTGTACCTGCGACAAACCAACACCCCACAGTGTTACAGGCTGGGGCCTGAGGGCCTGGGGAGCAGCTCTGTGGAAAAGGATGTGAGGGTGCTGGGGGACAGGAGGCAAAACACGGGCCAGCAGCCTTCCCTGGCAGCAAAGAAGGCCAGAAGCATCGTGGGCTGTATGAGCAGGAGCACAGCCAGGAGGGTGAGGGAAATGGTGATCGCCTTCTAGTCAGTATTCATTAGACCACATCTAGAACAC
Organism: Apteryx mantelli; assembly: GCF_036417845.1. NCBI lineage: Eukaryota > Metazoa > Chordata > Aves > Apterygiformes > Apterygidae > Apteryx > Apteryx mantelli. The sequence goes on from NC_089988.1 coordinate 23,135,790, forward strand.
TGCATCCAGGTTTGGGTTCCCAGAACAAGAAAGAGGTTGATAACTGGGAGCGAGTCTGGCCGAGGGCCCTCACAGTAGTCAGGGAGCTGGAGCACTTGCTGTGTGAGGAAATGGGGCTGGTTCCACTTGCAGAAGAGATGTCTTTGGAGGGAATCTCATAGCACCCTTCCAATGGCTACAGGGAGGTCATCAAGAAGGTGGAGCCAGGCTCTTCACCAGGGAGCATGGTGGGAGGACAAGAGACAATGGGCATAAGTTGGAAGGAGAGATGTTTGTGCAAGAGATAAGGAAAAGCTTTTCCACTGCGAGGATGGTGATGCATTGGAAGTGGTTGCCCAGAGAGGCTGTGCAGTCTCCTGCCTTGGAGGTTTCCAAGACCAGACACGATGAAGCACAGAGGAAACTGGTCTGACCCCAGAGCTGACCCTGCTGTGAGCAAGCAGATTGGGCTACAGACCTCCTGAGGTTCCTTCCACCCTGAAGGAGTCCGTGATTTTTTCCACTCTCAATCTTCGCTTTTGATATCAGGGAAAGCATACGGGTGCCCTGTGACAGTGGAAGCAGGCCAGCTTTCTTGTCCTCCTCCAGTCAGAATTCTTCAGATGCAGGGCTTCTTGGCAGGAATCCCCAAGACAGCCCTGACCAATCCTTGGCTTCACTTTTAATTGCCTTGATTTTTTTCTTCCATGCCTTCTAAGTCTGTCTCTTTTACCATTCTGATCCCTTCCCATACGGCCCACCCCACCCCTGCTCACCCTTATATTCATTGGCGCTGTTTTGGTTTGGTGGGGTTTTTTCTTTGTTTGTTTGTTTCGTTTTGACACAAAGGAGATTCAGTCCCAAAGGATCTTGAGAAACTCAGGTGATTCGGACAACAGATACATCATGAAGTTTTCCAAGAGAAGTGTCAAGTCCTGTGCCTAGGAGGGAATGATCCTGTCTGTGAGGAGAAGTGGAGGGACTTGGCCTTCTTTATCCTGCTGAAGTGCAGGGAAAGGGCAGTAGTAGCCTGTGACTGCTTGAAGAGTGGTTTCAGAAAGATGCCATTTGGCTATGGCTGTGGAAAAGATCCACAAACTGCATCTTGAGAGGTTCAGACTGGACTTCAGGTCAAAAGAATGTCACTTGTAGGGCAGTGCTGAGGTGCAACAGGTCACCCAGAGGGAGTCTGTGATCAGTTCCTGCCTTTGTGTTTCAAGGAAAAGCAAGTGAGGACAGGAAGACATCAGGAGAGGCAGGGAGATCCTGGGGTGAGAGCAAGGTGGGGAAGCAGCTTGGGTGTGTACAGTCTGCAGGGAAACAGGCACAGGCGTGGGAAAGCACAGGACAGCCTGTGGTGGAGATGGCTGAGGGCACTGCCAAGGCTGAAAACTACCAGCACAGCTAGGTCTTTGTCCTTTTAACTATGGCTGGTGTCTCTGTCACCGAGGCCCATGAGAAGATGCCATTCCTTAAAGCACTGTGGCCCTTCTGCCTCTTTGTCCCTTGGGAGTCCAGGAGGTGCTGTATCATGCTCCTGCACTTGGCGTTGTGCACCCCACCCTCACACTGCCCCCAGGAAGAGCCCTGAGCAATGCGTGATGGAAAGCATCACCCTACCCAGGAGCTGGCTGTCAGTGCCTGGTCGCTCTGCTTGATAACACACATCAAGGCTGACTTGGCATCAGAGCCACCCTCACATTGCCTTTGCCTACCTGCAACAAGTGCCTCCAACTTTCAGATCTAATCAGCCCCTGGGGAGCCTTTGTTGGTAATGGCCCTCAGTGGGACCTGTTAACGCTCCAAGAAACTTGGGATTTTCTTCTGACTTTAACTTCTTGAGAGGTTGCTGCAGTCTCTTCTCAGCATCTGAGGTTCATGGGCTCAGCACTAAATATACCCGAGGGGTCATTAGACTGCAAAAATCCCTAAGGAGTCATGCCTCTTTCCATAATTTTCTTCAGCTCTTCAATTCTGGTGTGGTTAATTGGAAAGTTTGCAGCAGTGTATTGAAATTAGGCAGATTTCAATGAGCACCTGAAAAGAAAGATGCCTGCTTCGTAAGCTTTCTTGATTCTTCAGTTTTAAGAATAAGTCACACCCACATTCCCCAATTCATACTGACCCACAGTGTCTCCTAATGAAGTCTGCACATGTAGGCAAAGCAGTATTTTTGATAGGAGACCTGTATGGAGAACCTTCCTCCCCAGCTCCCCAGCCCTGCCATTTCCCTCATCAGCCACTGGGGACTTCACATCACTCTTGTGAAAAGTGGACCTTTTGCCACTCAAGGCTGTAGCTGAATGGTACAGCTCATGTGCACCAATTCCCACCTGCTTTCCTATGAGAATTAGCTGCAGACAGACACAGAAGGGTTTTTTCTTAATTTCCAACAAACAAATTATAATTTGGAACCGTTTAATAAAAGATACAAGACTCTCGTCAACTGTATGTCAACTCCAAGCTGCCTCCAGTGAGGTCCACTGCCCACAAGGCATAGCCTTCCTTGAAATGTTTTCCACATATAGATTGGAAGGGATAGACAAGAAACACAACAAAGGAGGTGGCTAAAGACACAAGGAGACTGCTGAAAGACGAGGCAAGCTTCAGACTCCCAGCAGCTCAGAGCAGCAACTGGAGAGTTGAGAGGTACCTGAAAAGATAAATAGCAAGGGGAAGAGGAAAACTGGAAAACTATGGGAAGTGCATATGTCCAGAGAGTCTGAAGCAAAGATGCCTTTAGAAATGACCAATTTAATCAGGACATGTGGAAATACGTGGGGGAGCACTTAGGTTTTATCCACAGGCTAATAGACAGAGCAGTGGAAACACAAGGTCAAGGGCAGATCAATATTTCTTCTCCTGCCATTAATACCCTTCCTGAAGATGTCCACTCTTTCATCATGTTCATTGAAGTAGACTAAAATAATCACCAATGGGCCCTCTCTAAGCACTGAAGGAAGACTGATTCCAGCATTACAGATTGTCGCATCAGAGGATGGTTATTGTGGAGGAAAAAGGATGAGCAGGGAGGCACTGCGGGGCGGAACATGGGAAGGTTGTAACGGGCGGAGCACTGCTGCCGGAAAAGAAGGCGGGGCTTTACAGCATTATAATAGAGTAGGACACGCTTCATTAAACGCCATTTTGCCACTCCTCATATTGGTGTCTGTGTGGTGATGGTCCGGGGCCTGGGGAGAAGGCCCCGTGCCTCCTCGGTAAGAACGAGAACGGTAACAAGTGGTGACCCCGACGTGATACCGAGGAGGCGGCTCGGCCGGCGTAGGCACCGGGAGCGTGAGGAAGGGATCCGGATCCGGAACCATGGAGGCCATATGTAAGGTAGTGATGGCCTGCGCCAAGGAATGGCGGGCGCCGCTGAAGGCGGGCGCGATACGAGCGTGTGTAGAGAGGCTCGTAAAGGAGGGAGCGATTACTTCTCCTATGGAGATTCTGCGGGAGGAACTGTGGCTGCAATGCACAGCAGCGCTGGCAGAGTCCCCGATGAACGGGGGATCCGCGAGGGAGTTAAAGGTGTGGGGGCTGATAAGAATGCTCCTGCGGAGAGCGAGGGAGGAACGGGAGACGTGGAAGGTGGCTAGAGAGGCACTTAGAGGGAGTGGGATATGCGTGGGGTCGACGGAGATAGAGGGAGCGGCGGAGGAGACGGCGCCAGAGGGGGGAGAGGAGCGGGTCGAAGAGCAAGGGGAGGAACAACGGGACGGAGGTTTGGTGATGCCAGCCGGGCTGGGAGAAGAGGCTTCGCGTGCCCCTCCACCACACTACCCCTGGGACGAGTTGCGACAGGCAGACAGAGCAGGACAACCTTGCCCTGTCGCGCCCAGTGAGCCCGAGGGGGAAGGAGAAAGGGGGGAGAATGAGCGAGGGAATGAGCGAGAGAATGAGCGAGGGAATGAGCGAGAGAATGAGCGAGGGAATGAGCGAGGGAATGAGCGAGGGAATGAGCGAGGGAGAATACGAACACCGAATGAGTGGCTCCCCGGGGCACTCATGGTACCTGATAAGAGCTGGAATCAGGGCGAGTCAGCGGCCAAAGATGGCGCCGGGGACAGAGAAAGAGGGCGGAGGAGAGTCACCTTCGATAGTACGAGACGAGCCAGTGGGAGGGAACGGGTGAGCGAGGATGAGATGGACAGCCTTACAAGGCGGTTTCAAGAAGTCTATCGGGGGGGGAGCGCGAGGGAGGCGCGAGAGCGGAGGAGGTGGAGGAGGATGTGGAGACAGGACTAGAGCAGGCGCTGCGGCTCCTGCGGAGGCTGGAGAGAGAAGTACAAAAACAACAGCGGATGCTGCAGCGACTGGCCGACACACGATCCCAGGACGGTTCCAGTGGCGAAAAGCCCCGAGCCGAGTTATACCTGCCAGATTGGCAACTATCAGCGGGGGCGGTGACGTTACGAGGTCTTAAACTCACGGCACCCCCTGAAACGCCGTCGGCGCTGCCGGTATGCCTGGCGCCCGGAGGGCTCATAGAATGGACGCCCATCGACCCGAAGGCAGTGAACCATCTATCGAAGTGTATTGCGGAGCAGGGCCTGAGACACCGGGACACACAAGCGGCACTAGACACGGTGTTCTCAGCATCCCTGACCCCCTCCGACTGCCGAATGCTAGCACGCGCAGTACTGGCTCCCTCCCAAGTTCTCCTATACAAGGACATGTGGGTTGGCCGATTGCATCAGGAATTGACACTGGGAACTCGCGATCCGAATCATCCACTTTACGGGTCGACCCTGAACCGCCTGAAGGGGAGTGATAATGCCATGACCACTTCGCAACAGCAGGCCGCCTTACTGACGGCCGGTGAAATACGAGCCATCACAACGGCAGCGCGCGCGGCGTATGAAGACTTAGCGCGCGTGGTGACAAAGACGGACCCATGGGTGGCAGTAAAGCAGAAGCTGACAGAATCGTTCTCTGCCTTCTGCGATCGACTCTATGCCGCCATTGAGAGCGCTGAAGTCCCTGAAGCGGTGAAGGCGTCACTGATGCTCGAGTGCCTGAAGAATCAGGCCAATGACGACATAAAAGAGATCATCCGCCGAGCCCCGAGGGACCTGGGGCCTACCCAGTTAATGAAGTACGTGCTGGAAGAACAGAACCGGTTGCCCGTGAGAGAGATCCGAACCGTTGTCGCCACAGCCATGGCGGCACAGGCCGCGGTCGTACGATCAAAGACATGCTTCGGATGCGGCCAGCTTGGCCACATCAAGGCGGCCTGTCCGAAGGCGCGTCAGGGTCCGAGCACCACCCATGCCCCGCAGATAACATGCTGGGCCTGCGGCAGGCCGGGGCACCGGGCACGGGAGTGTCGCTGCATGGCGCCGGGAAACGGGAGGTGGGGAGGCCAGTCGGGGACCCCTCCCCGCCCCCAAAGAAAAGCCCCGGCCACCGTGTATACCCAAGAGGAGAGGGGGAGCTCGACCGGCGAGAACCCGGAACAGTGGCCCTGGTACTAGACTGCAACCACCGGCCTGGGGCCATGGTCACCCTGGAGAACCCCTGGGCCTATCCCCAGAACACACAGCTAAAGATGTTGGTGGATACTGGGGCTGATGTCACGTGCATCCCTCTCCGCATGTGGCCGAAAAACTGGCCGACGGACCAGGGAGGAAGTCTCACCGGGGTGGGAGGCAACGCGAAGGCGTACCGCTCGCGGTTCGCATTGAAACTCACCCTGCACGATCCTGACGCAAAACAGCATGGCGCGCCAACACAAGCGACAATCACACCTTATGTCACCGAAATTGCTGACCCGGTACTGGGCCGGGATGCGCTCAGCCAACTCAACATCAAGATCAGAAATTTTTGATGGGGGCCACTGGGACCGCCGCTAGTGAGATCAGGACTATACCCTTAAAATGGAAAAGTGACGACCCGATATGGACTGACCAGTGGCCCCTGACTTCAGAAAAATTGGAAGCGGCGCAGAAGATAGTGGCTCGCGAACTGGAGCAAGGGCACCTAGAGCCCAGCAATAGCCCTTGGAACTCTCCGATTTTCGTGATCCTAAAAAAGACTAAGGACAGCTACCGGCTATTACATGACCTGAGACGGATCAATCAACAGATGTGTGACTTTGGACAGTTACAACCGGGACTGCCGGTGCTGACGGCACTTCCTGAGAATTGGCCGACTATGGCAGTAGACATCAAAGATTGCTTCTTTTCTATCCCGCTGCACTCACGGGATAGGGAGAGATTCGCATTCACAGTCCCATCGGTGAATAAGCAGGAGCCGGCGCGGCGCTACCAATGGACGGTGCTCCCACAGGGCATGAAGAACTCACCTGCGATTTGCCAATGCGTTGTAGCCGACGCAATAGCCCCGGTACGAACACAACATGCGGCGGGGGTCATGATCCACTACGTGGATGATATCTTGATGGCAGCACCCAGCGCAGAAGGGCTGCAGGAAATGGCTGCTGACCTGAGGCGGTGCTTGGCTGCGGCCTCGCTGGCGATAAACGAAGCAAAGGTCCAGAAGGGACCAGGCATTAAGTTCCTAGGGGCGGAGATTGGACACTCGCAGATAAAGCCGCTGCCTATAACTTTGAACCCAGACGTCCGCACCCTACATGACGCTCAGGCGCTAGTGGGGAGCCTCCAGTGGCTCCAGAATATGGTGCCCATAACACCGAGCCAGATGCAACCGCTGTATGAAATGCTGAAGGGCAGGAACCCATGGGAGGAGAAGCAACTGACCGCAGAGGCCAAGGAGACTCTGAAGAACATCTCTGAGATGCTGAGCCACCCATCGGTGCAGCGCTGGGACCCTGCTGATAAGATCACGCTCTACCCAGTGCTGAACCGGCAAGGTGGCATGGCTGTGCTCGGACAAGGACAACCAGAGCGGATGCGAGTGATCTGGTGGGTCACGCCCACGCGGCCGGCTGGAGCGTTTGTGCCGCATTCCAGCCTCTTAGCACGAATGATCACTAAGGGGCGGAAGACATGTATCTCTGCATTCGCACGTGAACCGGACGCGATTGCCCTGCCTTTCAAGAAGGGCACCGATGCACAGACAGAGACCTTCGCCGCGGCGATGGCAATGGCCATGGAAGGATTTCCAGGAGAAATCCAGCACCTCCCACACCTCCAGCCGTTGAGGCACCTGGACATCATAGAGGTTGGCGGGCCTGCTCGAGTGCTTCCTACTCCGAAACCGGGAAACACTGTTTTCACGGATGCCTCCTCAAAGACCCAGACAGCGGCCGTCGCCTGGCAGGAGAATGGAGAATGGAAGGAGGCCACCTTTCGAGCGGCAGACGTCAGTGTTCAGTACCTTGAAGCCAAGGCCGTAGAGATGGCCTTGAGAATGTTCCCTGATGACCACCTGAATATCACCACAGATTCCATCTTCACGTACAACCTGGTGAGGCAATGGCCACGCAGGGTTGGGCGGGCACGCCGATCGCCACAATGCTAGAAGACGCCTTGCAGGCGCGGACTGGCACGGTTTGTATTACGCATGTCCGGAGCCACAGCAAAATACTGGGCTACTATCAAGAAGGCAACGCGGAAGCCGATAAGGCGGCTGGCAGAGTGATGACCCTGCGGGAGGCCAGGGACCTCCATGAGTGGCTGCACGTCGGAGCCAAAGCCCTGGCCAAGACTTGCCACATCCCCATCTCTGAAGCCAGAGGCGTGGTCGCCACATGCCCGTACTGCTGCAGGCGGCCTTTGCAGGAGGGAGGGACGAACGTCCGAGGCCTGATGGCGAACCAAGTCTGGCAGACCGACTTTACCTTATGTCAGAGGCTCCGACCAGATCCCTGGCTGGCAGTCACGGTGGACACATACAGCGGCATGATCGTAGCCACGCAGCACAGGAAAACCACGAGCCGAGCGGCCCAAAAGCACTGGGCGTACGCTATAGCTGTGCTGGGGCTACCTCAGACCATCAAAACCGATAATGGATCCGCATTCACATCGGCGAGCACCGAAGGGTGGGCGCAGCGATGGGGAATCAAAATAATCCACGGCATACCGTACAATAGCACGGGGCAAGCCATAGTCGAGAGAGCCAACAGAACTCTTAAACAGAAAATTGACGTGTTGGGAGAGGGGGAGGGCATCCCCGAGCACTCAGCCATCCCCAGAGAGAAACAAACTGAAATTTTACAAAAAGCACTGTACACCCTAAACCATCACCTCCAAGGGGAGAATAGTCATGAACCGGTAGCAAAGCATTGGGGAGGGACGAGCCCAACGGAGGGTCCCGAGGTGCAGGTCAAGAATCCCGCGACGGGGGAATGGGAGACCAGGTGGAGACTACTAACGCAGGGCAGAGGTTATGCTGCGGTCGCGAGCGCGGAAGGGGGCCCGGAGGCCGCGAGGTGGGTCCCCACACGCTGGGTAAAGCCGCTTTTACGCAAAATAGAAGCTCATCGAAACAGCTCTGACACCTGAACTATAGGCTGTGCTACCAGCGGACTGCCCCCGTCTTCGGAAGGTGCATTGGGCCCGCCCCTATTGCTCTTAATGGTCGAGGTTATATATGTGTCTCTGCAGATCGTGGTCCAGTGAAGGTACCCAGCAAGAACGTGAAGCCTGTCTTGACTCGTTATGACTCATCTACTGAACAAGACGGCGAAGATCCTGATTCTGGGGATACTGTTCCCAGTGGTAATGGCGCTCTACCAGATTGAGCCCAGGCAAAATATGTGAGTTACCTGGGCGAACAGGACAGGGCAACACGCTTTCTGTTTGCCTCTAGCTTCCACTACCCAACCTTTTAGAACATGTTTAATAGGGGTCCCCAGCTATACTGTCAACAGCTTCCAGGAGTACAGCACGGGAAGCTGCAGTGGCAGTCTGTCGACTGCTAGCTGCAGTGCCACCCTCATTGCAGGCCTAAACAGAACGCTGCCATGGGACCCACAGGAGCTAAACCTGTTGGGGTCCATGAGAATTGGGAACACGTCAGGCAATTGGACTCAAACATGTATATATTTTGGGGGATGCGTGCACCCTTACCGGTTATTTAACTGGACAGGGTGGACGAACGTCACTCCAACAGCAGTCTATTATGATTATCAAAACCGTGGTTCCTTCTGTAGCACCAATGGCACCAGCCGCCAGGGGCTGGGAGCCTTTGGGGCTGAGGCCACAAAGGGGCACTTAATTTGGAACAGTGGTACCCCAAAGGCCTTGCCACCAGACGTCTTTTTGATATGTGGTGACCGGGCCTGGCAGGGAATTCCAAAAAGGGTAATGGGTGGTCCATGTTATCTTGGTAAGCTGACATTACTAGCACCCAATCAAAATTGGTGGAAACATATCACGGAGAATGAGACCGCCGTCCGCAGTAAACGAGCAGCCATAGGGCTCTCACCTGAGTGTAATGATCAAGTTTCCCTCCGCAGTCCCACTGAAAGAGTGTTTTTGGCCTTCTTCGTGCCTGGAGCAGCGGCAGGCAACGCTCTGAACCAGATCGGCCGGTTAGCTTGCTGGGCTGAGAAGCAGGCTAACGTCACCACTGAGATAATAGCGAGCCTATTAGAGGATCAAGGTAGTTTGCGACATGCTATTCTGCAGAATAGAGCTGCAATTGATTTTTTGCTACTAGCCCAAGGCCATGGTTGTGAGGATTTTGAAGGTATGTGTTGCATGAATTTGTCTAATCATGGTGAATCAATTCACAAACAATTGCAGTGGTTGAAGGAACATGCCAGCAAAATCCGTCAGAACCATGGGTTTTTAGACGAATGGCTAACTAACCTGGTTGGCAATCTACCACCGTGGCTAACAGGACTGCTTGCTGAAGGCTTGCGCATTTTGTTAATCCTCATAGTTATAGCCTTATGCCTGTGTATAGTACTGAGCTGCGTTAAGAAAGCCTTGCTGAAAGTAGCGGGCCGCGTCTGGATTGCTCGACAACAAGAAGGAGAAATTCTGGAGGAATGGCTGGGCTTTGGAGGGGGGGAATATAGTCTGTTGGAAATGAGCAATCCCGCCTATGCCTTTAAGGTTTTCGCTGAACCGACGAAGACAAGGACACCGCCTGCGTTAAGAAGCGGAAGAAGGGGAGGCAGCACACAGCTCTGCTCACGAAGCTACTAATGCAAGGAACCACCCAATGGCGGTCCCGTCGAGACACGCCGCACTTCCGCGTGTTTTGTTGCGTCCCACTCGATATAACGAAACAACGTTGATGGGAGAGGGGGAGATGTGGAGGAAAAAGGATGAGCAGGGAGGCACTGCAGGGCGGAACATGGGAAGGTTGTAACGGGCGGAGCACTGCTGCCGGAGAAGAAGGCGGGGCTTTACAGCATTATAATAGAGTAGGACACGCTTCATTAAACGCCATTTTGCCACTCCTCATATTGGTGTCTGTGTGGTGATGGTCCGGGGCCTGGGGAGAAGGCCCCGTGCCTCCTCGGTAAGAACGAGAACGGTAACATACAAGTGACCTTCTTTGGACCTGAAGTCCAGTGTGAACCTCTCAAGATGCAGTTTGTGGATCTTTCTCCTTCACATGCTGTTTCCCACTGCCAAGAAAAACTCCATCATCTCTGAAACCACCCTTCAAGCAGTCACAGGTTCCGACTCTACTGCCCTTTGCCTCCACTTCAGCAGGCTAAAGAAACCCAGGTCCCTCAACCTCTCCTCATGGATGGGTTTATTCCTACCTAGGCACAGGACTTGACACTTCTCTTGTAAATCTTCATGAGGTATTTGTTGTCCAAATCAGCTGAATTTCTCAAGTTCCTTTCGGACTGAAGCTCATATGTGTCAAAATAAAACAAACAAAAAAAGAAAACAAATAAACAAACAAACCATCCCGTGCCAATGAGGTAAGGGTGAGCAGGGGTAGGGTGGGCTGTATTGAACAGGATCAGGGTGGTAAAAAAGACGGACTTAGAAGGAATGGAAGAAAAGAACAAGGAAATTAAAAGTGAAGTCAAGGATTGGTCAGGGCTGTCTTGGGGATTCCTGCCAAGAAGCCCTGCATCTGAATAGTTCTGACTGGAGGAGGACAAGAAAGCTGGCCTTCTTCCACTGTCACAGGGCACCTGCGTGCTTTCCCTGACATCCACAAGAGACGATTGAGAGTGGGAAGATCCATGGACATCTTCAGGGTGGAAGGGACCTCAGGAGGTCTCTATCCCTTCATGTGCCCAGTAATGTGATCTGAGAGGATTCACCTCATGACTCACTCCTCACCCAAGTGAGGCTGAACTGCCTGCAGCTCCCCAGGCTGCTCTTGTGGCCTTTTTCGAAGATGGCTGTAACAGTTGCCTTTCTCCTACTATCCCATCCCTGATCAGTTCCTCCTGTTTGAAATTTCCAGATACAAGAAAGCATCACTCTTATCGGCCCATCTGTCAGCTGTGTGAAGAAGTTCTCCTTGATGGCCTTCAGAAACCTCCTGGCCTGCTTGCACTCTGCTGTTTGCCCTTCCAGTTCATGTCAGGGGGATTAAAGTCCCTCCAACAAGAACCAGGGCCTGTGATCCACAGACTTGCTCAGGTTGCTTAAAGGAGACTGCATCCACCTCCATACCCTCACTAGGTGGTCTTTAGCTCCCACCATGATGTCACCCCTACTGTGGTGCTCACCCACAAGCACTCACCCAAACCCTTGCCTCTCCCAAGGAAGAGCTCCACACATCCGAGCTGCCCCTTCACACAAAAGGCATCCTCCCTCCTCATCTTCTCTGACAGTCTCTCTTGAAGAGATTGTACCCCACAAGCATTGCCCTCCAGTCATGTGAGTGATCCCACCACACTTTAGTCATTCCAGTGATGTTTCAGTCCTGTGAAAGCTTGTACATCTCCATCGGCTCCTGTCTCTACCCCAGGCTGCATACATTTGCATATATTAGGGTCGCAGAACACCAGTTGTGCACAGAGAGCAAACTGATCATGGTGAAACCTGTTAGCAAGAGCCAAAGACACTGTGTGTGCAATGGCCCCACTTCAGAGCAGAGCCATGGTGGCCTAGATAGCAGGTGGCAATGTAATGGTGAAAGGAGGTTCCCACTGAGAGAGCAAAGCCTGCAGTGCTCAAGGCCAGCGAGAAACAGAGCAGGACTGTGCAGGAATGACAGGAGAGGGTTTGGTTGCCTGAGCTGATTTGTAGCACCTTGGAGCCTGTGGCAGAAGTGAACCGATCTCCAGGCAGGACAAGGTACCCCTGAAGAAGACCCTGGGCCTGGGCAGCCTGTGATTTGGCACCCTGAGGTCATCATTAGCCCAGTCCTGGTCCATATCGTCCTGGTGTGAGAAGAGGTTCAGGCAGAGAGGAGCAAGAAGGGTTTGAGAGTGCAGAGACTAGAGCGGAGACCTTGGTGTGATGTGCCTCACATTTATGCAGCACACTTGAATGCAGTCGGGATGGACTTTCCCTAAAGGCAGCAGTGGGATCCAGTTGTCTGGGCACAGGTAGGAAAGCCTGAGATAACCTGGGCTGTCTGCCCAGCAACCACTCCAGAGGGGCATGGTTTTCCCACAGGTCCCAGGTGGTTGTGCTAGAAACCCCAGGCATCTGGCATGGCCCTGCCAGCCTGTTTCTATGTCATTACATCAAGTGTCTGCACTGAATTGCATTAGCAGTTTGCACTGTAGGCATCTCCATGTGTCTCAGCATCATAGTGAGGGGTGCTCTAACAGTAGTGAGCATCTAGTGTCATTTGAGATGGCCAAGGAAATTCTCCAGCTGGCCCCCACCTCATACTCTAGAAGGATGTGGGTCTCCCAGTTGCTCCATGAGAGCAAAGAGACACTGGCACATGCCTTGGATCACCTCTGTCTCTTCCAATGTCATCAGATGTTTGTGTGTGGGGAATTGACTCCCACCCTCCATCTCCAGGGATTATAGCCAGAGCTTAGAGAAGGAGCTTGTGTGCAGACATCTATGTTATGCTCACTTCAGCTTGGGAAGGGGAATCCCACCTGCTGTGTGTTTGTGAAGTTCACAGGAGGGATCTGAATCCCCCTCCAGCCCAGGACCGTCCCAACCAGAATGAGGTGCCCACATTGACTCATCTGAGTCAGCACCTGAACCAGTTGTCAATGAGCTCCCTTCTTGCTCCTTTCTACATGTCCTGCCTAGTTAAGAGATGGGAATAGGGGCTTCTAGAGTGGGACATTTCCACCTCTTGCAGATAACCATCCTCTGATGAAACAAATCTGTAATGCTGGAATCAGTCTTCCTGCAGTGCTTAGTGAGGGCCCATTGGTGATTATTTTAGTTTACTGGAGTGAACATTTCCCAGGAGGAGGGAGCACAAGGGACAGGAAAATTCATGAGCTCAGCTGGGCCTCTGCTCCTGAGTGGGACCAGGCTCTGGGGATGGAGGGAGCTCATGGCAAGTGGGCAGCACTGCCCAGAGACAGCTGTGTGCAGGAGCAGCTCCTCTGCAAAGAGCAGCAGGGCTCCGGGCACTGCCTGCTGCTGCTGACATGAAAGGTGACAAGGCAGAGAGAAGTGCAAGGCAGTGTGGAGTGGGAGGACAGAGGAAATCTCATTGTGGGAGAAATCTTCATAGCCCTTGACACTGTAAGTCTCTGGTTGCAGGGCAATGCTACTGAGCTTCCTGCAGGGGTCTTCTGAACCCCTCCCATCCCATAACTGATAGGCTTTTTAAGGATCGCTCTCCCGGCACATTCAGTGCATAGGCAGAAGAGAAGATGCTTCAGAACAGGGATCCTCTGCCACAGCATCACAGGGACAGGGCGTGCAGCTCCCTTCTGCCAGGGGTGGCTGCAGGAGTGTGAAGCCAGGGAGGACACACAGGTCTGTGCAGTGCTGTGTTTCAGAGCAGTGTTGCTGTGCCCCAGGGTGCTGTGTGCCCAGGGCAGTGACTCTGCTGCCGGCGAGGGTCAGCCCTCAGCCTGCCCAGGGAGCTCCCCACAGCACTATGGGGAGAAACTCTGGGTGAGAGGAGTGACCCTCAGCAGGGCAGGTTCATTCTCCCCTGCTGAGAGGGTGCTGCGTGTGTCAGGGCTGCTCACAGCTCTAGCTCATGCGCAGGAGATGTGCAAGGGGTCTTTTCAAGAGGAGATCAAGACAAGGGCTGCTTGAAAGGGAAGGAGCTTTCCTTCAGGTGTCTGCACTTTCAGGTTCCTAATTTTGACAGGGAGAATGAAGGAACGAGGTTTCTGTTTTGGCAAGGAAGTGGGACTCCTAAATCTTCACTCTCAGAGATTAACAGGTCAGTGAGAAACCTCAGGAAGCCACTTCATCCCCACCTTAGCCTACAGACAGCATCAACATCACCTTTGTGACCTCATAGGAGTTTATGTGACCTGCTCCTTAGGACGTGCATGCACAGAGATGCCCCTAGACAGTGCCCTGATGCGGGAGGTTTCTGTAGGGCAGAACTGAGCACACAGAGGGTGGGATGGGGTCTGTGAGCGCTGACCGGGAGAAGATGTTGTGACAGAGGAAGAGCTGCCAGCAGGGACAGCTCCAGGAAGCAGGGATGGGCAGGGAATGAGAGAGAACTCCAGGGCATGAGCCACCCCCTCTGCAGCCAGACTTCTGACAGAGGAGAGGGGCATCTCTCCTGCTATGGGCCCATTTCGGGCTGCCTGACAAAGGGTCTGAGAGCGACTGTGCTGCAATGTCACCATCTGCGAGGTGGCATGCCCAGCTGGGTAAGGGGAAGGCTTTCCAGAATGCCTCCCTGTCTCTCTCCTTGCCTCCCTTGGCAGCAGGATCATGGTGTTGCTCCTTGTTTCCCCTCCTGTCCATGCTGCTCCTGTTCTTGCTCTTGGGCTTTCTGGGATTGGATGTTTTCAGCTGGAGGTCAGACATTGATGCTGCGAGTTGTGGAACAGAGGGGTCTGCGTGGGAATGCGGTTGTCCCAGCCCCCTTCTGACTTCTGGAGCTCCAGGAAATGCAGTCAGTGGGGCCGGGAAATGAGCTGACTCTCCCTTAGGGAGAGCCCATCTCCAGTCCTAACAGTCCTTTGACCGTTTCCTTATAGTGTCCTGGCAGCCTGCGTGCTGCCCTCTAGAAAGGCACTGCTGTCTCATAGCACCTCTGTGATATCTGAGAGACAAATAAGGAAGGTGCAGAGATGCTGAGAGTATGGAGATGGCGGTGGGAGGCAGCTGAAAAGAGTCCTGTGTGTCCTTGGCTACAAGGGGAGTGTGGAGAGCTCCCTCAGGTGCCCGGAGAAAGGGTGAGAAGTTTGGAGCTGTGCACTTTGAAACTGGACTCGTGTGCTCTCAGCAGGGGCTGGTTTCTTTCTAGGGCAACATGTGAGTGTGATCATCCTCCAGCTCAAAGAGGTGGAAGCACTGGCCAGCTGGGAACGAGACTCTTAGACAGACTAGCTGTCCTCACTCTGCAACAAGGGACAGTGCATCTTTTTTTCTCAGGACTCATAGTGGAAATGCCAAGGATTTCTACCTTTGAGAAAAACTCCCCAGCGGTAAAAAGACCATCTGAAAGAAAATAAAAAGTCCCTGAAACTCTCTTCCTCAAACCTCATTCTTTAGAATTCACAGTGAAGATGCTGAAAAGCCCTTCTACACGATGAGTGGATTTCACCTGACCAAAATTTGACTGTCAGAACTAATCATCCCCATTCTGTGCCCGCAGCTTTACAGAAGGATTGAATCCTGTTCGGCCCATGGGATCTCTGCTCCTCACAGCACACTCAGCCAGTGCAAAGCAGAGCTCCAGCACGGGAGCTGCACAAAACTCCTCTCAGGAAAGAGAGAGGCAATGTGGGGGCTTGAATGAGGACTGCAACATTTGGGGGTTTCTTTGCTTGAAAAGTCTCTCCTAACTTCTCAATGTCTTTTCTTCTTTGCATAGTTCCCCATGCCTGGAGATAGAAAAATGTCTAACAGCAGCTCCCTCAATGAGTTCCTCCTCCTGGCATTTGCGGACACACGGGAGCTGCAGCTCTTGCACTTCTCGCTCTTCCTGGGCATCTACCTGGCTGCCCTCCTGGGCAACGGCCTCATCATCACATCCATAGCCTGCGACCACCGCCTCCACACCCCCATGTACTTCTTCCTCCTCAACCTCTCTGTTCTGGACCTTGGCACCATCTCCACCACTGTCCCCAAATCCATGGCCAATTCTCTGAGGGACACCAGGGCCATTTCCTACTCAGGATGTGCTGCTCAGGTCTTTCTCTTTGTCTTCTTCTTTGGAGGAGAGTATTCTCTTCTCACAGTCATGGCCTATGACCGCTATGTTGCCATCTGCAGACCCCTGCACTATGGGACCATCATGGGCAGCAGAGCTTGTGTCAAAATGGCAGCAGCTGCCTGGGGCACTAGTTTTCTCCATGCTCTCCTGCACACTGCTAACACATTTTCCATACCACTCTGCCAAGGCAACACAGTGGACCAGTTCTTCTGTGAAGTTCCCCAGATCCTCAAGCTCTCCTGCTCAGACGCCTACCTCAGGGAAGTTGGGCTTATTGTGGTTAGTTTTTGTCTAGCTTTCGGGTGTTTCATTTTCATTGTGCTGTCCTATGTACAGATCTTCAATGCTGTGTTGAGGATGCCCTCTGAGCAGGGCCAGCGTAAAGCCTTTTCCACGTGCCTCCCTCACCTGGCCGTGGTCTCCCTGTTTGTCAGCACTGACGCATTTGCCTACCTGAAGCCCCCCTCCCTCTCTTCCCCAACTCTGAATCTGGTGGTGAGTGTTCTGTACGCAGTGGTGCCTCCAGCAGTGAACCCCCTCATCTACAGCATGAGGAACAAGGAGCTCAAGGATGCCCTGAGGAAAGTGATTTCTTGGACATTTTTCAGCAGTAGTAACATTGCCATTGCTCTCCACAAATGACTTCGCCTGTGTCCTGTACTAGGACTGAGCTTTGTTTGTTCACTTTATTTTTATTATGACTATTATTACTGTTGTTATTATTATTTGTCACCATGTTGCTACACAAATGCTTGGATTCATTCCACCTTCACTGAGACTGCTCTGTCTCACCTGGTGCCCCTATAAAGTTGTGTCCAACACTGGGTCAGAGCTGACTCCATCACGGTATCTGTTTAATAAAGTAGGTTCTTGCAGGTGCAGTGCCTGAAGACTGGGCTCTTCCTCCAAAGCTGCTGTCTGTCAGGCCCTGTCCCCAGCACATTTCCTTGAGACAATGTCCCCCACCCCGTATGCTGATCGTTACCCCAAAAGTTACCCCCAAAAAAGGCTCCATGCCCAGCTGCAGGACTGGATGTCCAGCTGTAATCCCTGGGAGGATGAGCCCTCTTCTGGCTCCTCTGCAGGGCTGGCAGCAAGCATGCAGGGGAGGTCCTGGGGCCATCTCCTGGACCTGTAGACCATCCTCCTCCCATGGGGGCCCTCAAACAGGGTCTGTCAGAATACAGATCCAGCCCAGCCTGTCACTGCATGAACAAGGAGGTGAAACTGTCCCAGGAAACTCCTCACACACCCAGCCTCTCATACCCGCTATTTCCAGCACCAGCCATTCCCCGTGGTCCTGGTGAGGGGTGATCTTTGTATGTGACCAGCTCTGTTTGCCTGCTGGCCTCAGCAGCAGGAAATGGCCAGCCGTGCCTGGCCTCTCTGTGGGCTCAGACCTCAGCAGACCCTGGAGCACGGCCTTCTGCTAATCCCAAGGGGACAGGATCAGGGCTGAGCAGGGGCTGGGGACTGCTGGGAGGCTGCCAGGCAGGAGGGCAAAAGGGGACGGGGCACCAAGGGCTGTCATGGGGACCATGATGGTGGGATATTTCCCCACCCTAGAATGCACCCTGTCCTGTGCAGTGCCTGCACTGTGGGGCCATGGGGCCACATGCAGGGCAGCAGGGCTGGGCCAGTGAAGGCATGAGGTGCTGATGGGAGCCACGACACTCCAGAAGCTCCGAACAGCCACGGAGGGGACTCACTGCTGTTAGCAGGATAGGAGTTTTCTCTAGGGCTGCAGCCACCAGCACCACCTGCCAGGACTCCCAGACCCAGCACAGATGGTCAGTGACCAGCACTGCAGATCACAGAGACCCCCGTCCTGTGTCACTGTCCTCTCTCAGGAGCACTGTCGAGTGCATCACTCCCTGCCCAGGTGTGGAGAGGAGCTGCTGGAGGTCTTCTCACCCCTGATGCTCCCAGTTCTGCCCTCGTGTCAGCCCACAGGCTCTGCCTGGGTCATGTTATGCCTCCATACACTCTCCTCTGAGACTACATAGGGACTTGCAGCGCATAGCTGTGCTTGGAGATGGCCATCTTGGCCTGCCTATGTGGTCCCAGGAGATCCCAGGAAGGCTGTGCTTGGAGATGAGGCTGTGATTGTCCTCAGTCAAAGTTGGTGGGATGGTCTGTCTGGGGGCCAAGGGGAGGAAAGGACAAGAGACAACAAGCAGAAGATGCAGTAAGGGAAATTTCAAAAGAGTTGAAGGAAGAAACAAAGAAATAACCATGGTAGTTGAGCAGCACTGGGGCAGGGGCCAGGAGATTTTTCAAAATTCTCCTGGAGAAAGCACCTAGCAACCTGATCTAAGTGTCAAGTTAGCCCAGCTCAGAGCAGATCGTGGTCCTGGAGATCTCTGGTGCTCCCTCCCAACCCAAATCCTCTAGGAGGAAGGGGCTGGAAGGTAGAGTCCTGGGCAAGGGACCCTGTTGTGGGATTGAGGCCTTGCTGGCATTTGGACTGCCTGGTCAAGCCTGTCCTCAGAATGACACAGTGAGCGAGTTGATCCTCAGAAGGAGTCTCTGCTCCATGGACAACAGGAGTCAAACCAGTGCCGGGAGACTGCAGAGAAGTTCTCAGGAACACACCAGGCATTCAGGCCCTTCAACTGCTGAGGTGTCCCCAGAATGGTACTTTGCATCCTGGGTCTTAAGGGCTGAGAAATCTTTAGAGCCAGAGCAGATCGGAGTCCCATCTCCTGGGCTCACAGGTTACAGGGCATCAGCAGGGCTGTCCTGGCTGCAGGGAGGGAATCACTGCCCAGGGCATGAGCAGATCCCCCTCTGCCCTCCCCTCTCTCTTCACACCCCAGAACAGAGATCGTGTTTCCTGTGTTGGCCCTCTCTGCCGGGCTGTATTCCCAGCTGGAGGGGGCACAGGCTCCACACTGGAGAAATGCAGGAGAGCCCAGTGTCATCTAGAGGAGCAGGGTCCCACCACACCTGCTGGGTGGCCAGGCCTGCAGGCTGCAGACCCCCACTCTCTTCCCCGCAAACCTCCTGCCTGGGGGTGGAGGGTGCCCAGCAACAAGGCAGGCATGCCTGGGGGTCTGGTGTCATTGGGGTGGTGGCCTTTGGAGCAGCCTCTGTCTGTAAGGGACTCAGGAGATTCGCTGCCTCCATGTTAGCGGCAAAGTTTGTTTCCCAGCTTCTTCTCTCTGGAGAGCTGAGGATTTAATTCTCAGGAGAAGGGGAAAAAAGAAACCTTTTCGTCCATGGGATCACCCCATCAATCCTCTACTGCCTTCTCCTGCTGTATCACCCCCAGAAGTCCTTTGGCAGGGGCATTTTTTGGTTTCTGACTCTCTATCGGACCCTGCTTCGAGCAGCACGTTGCACTACAGGCCTCCTGTGTCCCTTCAACCTGAATTATCCTGAACGCCTATGATCTCAGGCCCCATTTCAAGCACAGAGCAAATGTTTCTGGGACAGGAGTCCTTTGTGCTTTATGCGACCATCTAAAAGAAGGCAGGTGAACACCTCCTCCTCCCTGTTGCCTGTAAGGGCAGCCTGGGAGGCACTGCCTCAGGCATAGCTACATTAAAATGGAAATTCTTTGCATCCACCTTTAACCACCTGAAAGGCCATTGCCAGGATCCCCTCAGTGGTGAGGTGAGAAATGCAGGCTTTTCTGCGATGGGATTTCTGTATCTCTGTAGGTTGTGCCTCTAAGTAGATGGTGCCACCCTCCACTTGGTTTCTTGCCTGAAGCTCAGGCTGAATGGGGATGTGAATGTGGTGGTTGTCTGTCACTGCAGTGCCTGTGAGATGGTGGAGAGGTAAGAGGAATAACAGAGTCACCACCCTGGACTGCAGCAGAGAAGATTTCATCTCGTTTGGGATGGAGTGAGGCAAGGCAAAGCTCAGCTGGAGCTGGAGCTGGAGCTGGAGCTGGATCTAGGAAGGGGTGAGGAGGGTAACCTGAAGGGCTTCTGCAAGGATGTTGGCAGCACAAGGCAGGCAGCCAGGGAAAATGTTGTCTCCCTGCTCAGTGGGGCAGGGGACGTAGTGACAAAGAGAGGGGAAAGGCTGAGGAGCTCATTGCCTCTTTTACCTTGTCTTTTTCTGGTCTTGTCTACTGCCAGGCCTCCCTGGCCCCCGAGTCCTTTGGCAGCAGCTGTGTTAGCAAAGCCTCACCCATGGTAGAGGAAGATGCAGCTGGGGAGGACTTTTGCCCAGTGGGCACACACAAGTCCAGGGGACCAGACGGGAAGCACCCCAGGGTGCAGGGAGATGTGGCTGGAGTCACTGCAATGCTGATCCCAATTGTCTATGAAATGTCATGGTAATCAGGGAGGTTCCTGATGACTGGGAAAAGGCAGACATCTCAGCCATTTTGCAGAAGGGCAAGAGGGAGGATTTAGGGAAAGACAGGCTGGTCCTCTTCATCTCAGTCCCTGGGAAGGTGATGGAGCAAATCCTCCTGGAAACCATCTCCAAGCATAGGAAGGAGAAGGCCTGGAAGAGGCAGCATGGATTGACCAAGGGGAACTGGAAAGCATGCCTGACCAACCTGATTGCCTTCTGCCATAAGATGAATGCGTGTGTGCACAAGGGGGATTTTGCAGGGATTCTGTGAACCTTCCCTTTAGCAAAGCCTTTTGCACAGTCCCCCAGAGTCTCCTTAGAGGCAAATTGTTGAGCTCTGCCCTGGATCAGTGGACCATAAGGCAGGTGCATGATTGGCTGGTCCATCAGGCTGAAACACTGTGATCAGTGGTACAAGTTCCAAGTGGCATCCGGTTACTAGCGGCATCCCTCAGTGATCATCATGTGGGGCAGGACTCTCTAACATCTTTATGAATGGCCTGCACAGTGCATGGAGCGCACTCTCAGCACCCTTGTGTACAATGCATAAGTGGCGGGAGCCCCTGGACAACACCATCTATTTCCTTCTGCGTTGACCAGGGTGGCTGGAACTAGGTGATGTCCAGAGGTCTCGTCCACCCTAAGTGCTGTGATTCAGTGAACCGTTCCCTGGAGTGCTCTGTAAAGACAGAATAGTGAAAGGAAGAAGAAAGGCCAGAGAGGCAGAAGAAGAGAGCTGAAACATGACAGTTAAAATAAAGTAGTTCCTCCGAACAAAGTTTCTCCATTCCAAGTGTTGGTAGCAAATGTATTTTGATGAATAATGTGTGTATATACATACATACATACATATATATATATACTCGCATAGACAGGCTAATTCCTGTAGTGCATGCAAATGGTGCTGCCAATTAATAAGAAAGAAGAAAAAATATTTGGCAGTGGTAAAAACTGTGTGAGGGTTTGGCAATGAGGGTTTCTTGTCAATTGTTAAGAGATGGGAATCGGGGCTTCCAGAGTCAGACATTTCCACCTCTTGCAGATAACCATTGTCTGATGAGACAATTTGTAGTGCTGGAATCAGTCTTCCTTCAGTGCTTAGAGAGGGCCCATTGGTGATTATTTAAGTCTACTTCAATGAACATGATGAAAGAGTGGAAACCTTCAGGAAGGGTGTTAATCGCAGGAGAAGAAATATCGATCTGCCCTTGACCTTGTGTTTCCACTGCTCTGTCTAGTAGGCTGTGGATGAAATCTCAGTGATCTCTCACATATTTCCACATGTCCTGATTTAATTGGTCATTTCTAAAGGCATCTTTGCTTCAGACTCTCTGGACATATGCACTTCCCATAGTTTCAGTTTTCCTTTTCCCCGGCTCTTTATCTATTCAGATACCTCTCAACTCTCAAGTGGCTGCTCTGAGCTGCTGGGAGTCTGAAGCTTGCCTCGTCTTTCAGCAGTCTCCTTGTCTCTTTAGCCAGCTCCTTTGCTGTGTTTCTTGTCTATCCTTTCCTATCTATGTGTGAAAAACATTTCAAGGTAGGTTATGCCTTGGGGGCAGTAGACCTCACTGGAGGCAGCTTGGACTTAACATGCAGTTGATGAATGTCTTATATCTTTTATTAAAAGGTTCCAAATTATAATTTGTTTGTTTGCTATTAAGACAAACCCTTCTGTATCTGCTTGCAGCTAGTTCTCGAAGGAAAGCAGGTGGGAATTAGTGTACATGAGCTGTACCATTCAGCTACAGACTTGAGAGAAAAAAGGTTCGATTTTTCAAAAGAGTGCTCTGAAGTCCCCAGTGGCTGATGAGGGAAATGGCAGGGCTGGGGAGCTGGGGAGGAGGGGTGTCCATCCATGTTTACTATCAAAATTACTGCTTTTCCTACATGCCCTGACTTCATTAGGAGACACTGTGGGTCAGTATGAATTGGGGAATGTGGGTATGACTTATTCTGAAAACTGAAGAATAAAGAAAGCTTAAGAAGCAGACATCTTTCTTTTTCAGGTGCTCATTGAAATCTGCCTAATCTCAATATACTTCTGCAAACTTTCCAATTAGCGACACAAGAATTGATGAACTGAAGAAAACTATGGAAAGAGGCATGGCTCCTTAGGGTTTTTTTGCATTTTAATGATCCTTCGGGTGTATTTGGTGCTAAGACAATGAACCTCAGATGCAGAGAAGAGGCTGAAGCAACCTCTCAAGAAGCAAATCCCAAGTTTCTTGGAAAAATAATGAGTCCCACTGAGGGCCCTTACCAACAAAGGCTCCCCAGGGGCTGATTAGAGATGAAAGTTGGAGGCCCTGATTGCAGGTAGGCAAAGGCAATGTGAGGGTGGCTGTGATGCCAAGTCAACCTTGACGTGTGTTATCAAGCGGAGCGACCAGGCCCTGACAGCCAGTCCCTCGGTAACGTTACGCTTTCCATCCTGCATTGCTCAGGGCTCTTCCTGGGGCCAATGTGCAGGTGGGGTGCACAATGCCAAGTGCAGGACAGTGATAGGGCACTTCCTGGGCTCCCAAGGGACAAGAAGGCAGCAAGGCCACAGTGCTTTAAGGAAACAGCATCTTCTCAGGGGCCTTGGTGACAGAGACACCAGCCATAGCCAAAAGGACAAAGACCTGGCTGTTTTGGGAGCTTTCAGCCCTGGCAGTGCCCTCGACTGTCTGCACCACAGGCTGTCCTATGCTTTCCCATGCCTGTGCCTCTTTCCCTGCACACTGTACACACCCAAGCTGCTTCCCCACCTTGCTCTCACCCCGCGATCTCCCCACCTCTCCTGATATCTTCCTGTCCTCCCTTGCTTTTCCTTGAAACACAAAGCCGGGGCTGATCCCAGACTCCCTCTGGGTGACCTGTTGCACCACAGCACTGCCCTACAAGTGACATTCTTTTGACCTGAAGTCCACTCTGACCCTCTCAAGATGCACTTTGTGGCTCTGTCCCCTTCCCATGCTGTTTTCCCATACTAAGAAAAGCTCCATCATCTCTGAACCCACCCTTCAAGCAGTCACAGTCTATTACTCTACTGCCCTTTGCCTCCACTTCATCAGGCTAAAGAAGCACAGGTCCCTCAACCTCTACTCATGGATGGGGTTATTCCCATCTAGGCACAGCCCTTGACACTTCATGAGGTATCGGCTGTCCAAATCAAAAAAAAAAAAAAAAAAAAAAAAGCCAACCAACCAACTAACCAAGCAACCAAGCCAAACCAGTGCCAATGAGTTAAGGGTAAGCAGGGGTGGGGTGTGCTGTATGGAATGGGATCAGGGTGGTAAAAGTGGCAGACTTAGAGGACATGGAAGAAAAAATAAAAGAAAATTAAAGTGACACAAAGGATTGCTCAGGGCTGTCTTGGGGATTCCTGCCAAGAAGCCCTGCATCTGAATAATTCTGACTGGAGGAGAACAAGAAAGCTGGCCTGCTTCCACTGTCACAGGGCACCTGTGTGCTTTCCCTGACATCCACAAGAGAAGACTGAGAATGGGAAGAACTATGGACTCCTTCAGGGTGGAAGGAACCTCAGGAGGTCTCTAGCCCAATCTCCTTGCTCACAGCAGGGTCATCTCTGGGGTCAGAGCAGGTTGCTCTGGGCTTCATCCAGTCTGATCTTGGAAACCTTCAAGAGAGGAAACTGCACAGCCTCTCTGGGCAACCACTTCGAATGCTTGACCATCCTTGTAGCGGAAAAGCTTTTCCTTATCTCCTGACGAACGTCTCTTCTTCCGACTTACGCCCATGGTCTCTTGTCCTCCCACCATGCACCCTGGTGAAGAGCCTGCCTCCATCTTCTTGATGACCTTCTCGTAGCCATTGGAAGGCTGCTATGAGATCCCTCCAAGTTGAGATCTCTTCTCCAAGCTGAACCAGACCCATTTCCTCACAGAGCAAGTGCTCCAGCTCCCCGACTACTGTGAAGGCCTCAGCCAGACTCGCTCCCAGTTATCAACCTCTTTCTTGTTCTGGGAACCCAAACCTGGATGCAGGGTTCTAGATGTGGTCTAAGGAATACTGACTAGAAGGCAATCACCATTTCCCTCCACCTCCTGGCTGTGCTCCTGCTCATACAGCCCATGATGCTTCTGGCCTTCTTTGCTGCCAGGGAATGCTGCTGCCTCATGTTTTGCCTCCTGTCCCCCAGCACCCACACATCCTTTTCCACAGAGCTGCTCCCCAGTCACTAAGGCCCCAGCCTGTAACACTGCGAGATGTTGGTTTATCGCAGGTGCAAGACCTGGCATTTGTCCTTGTTGAATTCCATGAGGTTGCTGACAGCCCATTCCTCCTGGCTGTCTAGGTCCCTCTGAATGGCAGCCCTCATCTACAGGCATAATGAGTGTTGCCTCTTCCATGTCACTGATACAGATAATAAACAGGACAAGTTCCCGGAGAGACCCTGTGGTGCTCCACTTCTCCCTGGCCTCCAGGAAGAGTACTACCCATTCACCACTGCACTCTGAGCCTCTGATCATCCAAGCAGCTTTTTACCCATCTGCTTGTCTGCTCTTCTAGACTGAAACCTTCTAACGTGCATGCAAGAATTTTGTGGGAGACAGTGTCAAACACCTTGCTAAAGTCTAATTAAAGGACATTTACTCTTCTCCATCCACAAATACAGTTATTCATTTACAGCAGGCAATCAGGTTGATGAGGCAGAATTTGCCCTGGGTATATCCATCCTACTGTCCCCAAGCACCTTCTTCTCCTTCTTGTTCCCAGAATTGTGATCTGAGAGGGTTTGCTGCATGACTCACTCCTCACGAAAGGGAGGCTGAACTGCCTGCAGCTCCCCAGGTTGCCCTTGTGGCCTTTTTTGAAGATGAATGCAACTATTGCCTTTCTCCTACTATCCCATCCCTGATCAGTTCCTCCTTGTTTGAAATTTCCAGATACAAGAAAGCATCACCCTTATTGGCCCATCTGGCAGCTGTGCAAAGAAGTTGTCCTTGATGCCCTGCAGAAACCTCCTGGCCTGCCTGCACTCTGCTGTTTGCCCTTCCAGTTCATGTCAGGGGGATTAAAGTCCCCCCAAGAAGAACCAGGGCCTGTCATCCACAGACTTGCTCCTGTTGCTTAAAGGAGACTGCATCCACCTCCGTACCCTCATTAGGTGGTCTGTAGCTCCCACCATGATGTCACCCCTACTGTGATGCTCACCCACAAGCACCCACCCAAACCCTTGCCTCTCCCATGGAAGAGCTCCACACATCCGAGCTGCCCCTTCACACAAAAGGCATCCTCCCTCCTCATCTTCCCTGACAGTCTCTCCTGAAGACATTGTACCCCACAAGCATTGCCCTCCAGTCATGTGAGTGATCCCACCACATCTCAGTCATTCCAATGATGTTTCAGTCCTGCGAAAGCTTGTACATCTCCATCTGCTCCTGTCTCTACCCCAGGCTGCATGCATTTGCATATATTAGTGTTGCAGAGCCTCAGCTGTGGCACAGAGAGCAGACTGGTTGTGATGAAACCTGTTACCAAGAGCCCCAGACACTGTGTGTGCAATGGCCCCACTTCAGAGCAGAGCCATGCTGGCCTAGATAGCAGGTGGCAATGTAATGGTGAAAGGAGGTTCCCAATGAGAGGGCAAAGCCTGCAGTGCCCAAGGCCAGGGAGAAACAGAGCTGGGCTGTGCAGGAATGGCAGGAGAGGGGTTTGCTGCCTGAGCTGATTTGTAGCACCTTGGGGCTTATGACAGAGGTGAAGCAATCTCCAGACAGGACAAGGTGCCACTGAAGAAGTCCCCGTGCCTGAACAGCCTGTGATTTGGCACCCTAAGGTCATCATTAACCCAGTCACGGTTCATATCATCTGGGGGTGAGAAGAGTTTCACGCAGAGAGGAGCAAGAAGGGTTTGAGAGTACAGAAACTAGAGCAGAGACCTTGGTGTGATGTGCTTCCCATTTATGCAGCACGCTTGAATGCAGTCGGGATGGACTTTGCCTAAGGGCAGTGGTGGGATTCAGTTGTCTGGGCACAGGTAGGAAAGCCTGAGATAACCTGGGTTGTCTGCCCATCAGCCACTCAAGAGGGGCATGGTTTTCCCATAGGTTCCATCCATGCAGTTGTGCTAGAAACCCAGGCATCTGACATGGCCCTGCCAGCCGATTTCTATGTCATTACATCAAGTGTCTGCACTGAATTCCATTAGCAGTTTGCACTGTAGGCATCTCCATGTGTCTCAGCATCATAGTGAGGGGTGCTCTAACACTAGTGGGCATCTAGTGTCATTTGAGATGGCCAAGGGAATTCTCCAGCTGGCCCCCACCTCATACTCTAGAAGGATGTGGGTCTCCCAGTTGCTCCATCAGAGCAAGCAGACACGGGCACATGCCTGGGACCACCTCTGTCTCTTCCAATGTCACCAAGTGTCACCAGATAATTGACTCCCACCCCCCATTTCATGTGATTACAATGGGCGCTTAGAGAAAGAGCTCTCATGCAGACATCTGTGTTGTGCTCACTTCAGCTTGGGCAAGGGGAATCCCACCTGCTGTGTGTTTGTGGAGTTCAGAGGAGTTTGCTGAATCCCCCTCCAGCCAAGGGGGCTTCCAAACCAGAATGAGATGTCCACATTGACTCATCTGAGTCAGCACCTGAACCAGGTGTCAATCAGCTCCCTTCTTGCTCCTTTCTACATGTCCTGCCTAGTTAAGACATGGGAATAGGGGTTTCCAGAGTGGGACATTTCCACCTCTCGTAGATAACCATGCTCTGATGAAACAATCTGTAATGCTGGAATCAGTCTTCCTTCAGTGATTAGAGAGGGCCCATTGGTGATTATTTTAGTTTACTGGAGTGAACATTTCCCAGGAGGAGAGAGCACAAGGGACAGAAATTCATGAGCTCAGCTGGGCCTTTGTTCCAGCATGGGGACAGGCTCCAGGAATGGAGGGAGTTTATGGCAAGTGGGCAGCACTGCCCAGAGACAGCTGTGTGCAGGGGCAGCTCCTCTGTAAAGAGCAGCAGGGCTCCGGGCACTGCCTGCTGCTGCTGACATGAGAGGAGACAAGACAGAGAGAAGTGGAAGGCAGTGTGGAGTGGGAGGAGAGAGGAGAGCTCCTTGTGGGAGAAATCTTCACAGCCCCTAACACGGTAAGTCTCTGGCTTCAGGGCAATGCTACTGAGGTTGCTGGAGGGGTCTTCTGAACCCAGCCCATCCCATGACTGATAGGATTTTTAAGGATCACTCTCCCGGCAAATCCAGTGCATAGGCAGAGGAGGAGATGCTTCAGAGCAGGGATTCCTTGACACAACATCACAGGGACAGGGCGTGTAGCTCCATTCTTCCAGAGGTGCCTGCAGAGTGTGAAGCCAGGGAGCACACACAGGTCTGCGCAGGGGTGTGATTCAGAGCAGTGTCCCTGCACACCAGGGTGCTGTGTGCCCAGTGCAGTGACTGTGCTGCCAGCGATGGTCAGCCCTCAGCCTGCCCGGGGAGCTCCCCACATCACTACGGGGAGAAACTCTGTGAGAGAGGAGCGACCCCCGGCAGGGCAGGTTCATTCTCCTGCTGAGAGGGTGCTGTGTGGGTCAGGGCTGCTCACAGCTCTAGCTCATGTGCAGGATATGTGCAAGGGTTTTTTTCAGGAGGAGATCAAGAGAAGGGCTTCTTGAAAGGGAAGGAGCTTTCCTTCAGGTGTCTGCACTTTCAGGTTCCTACATTTGGCAGGGAGATGAATGAACAAGCTTTCTATTTTGTGAAGGAAGTGGGACTCCTAAACCTTCACTCTCAGACATTAATAGGTCAGTGAGAAACCTCAGAAAGTTGCTTCATCCCCACCTTAGTCTAAAGACAGCATCAACATCGCCATCATGTTGTGGCCTCATAGGAGTTTTGTGACCTGCTCCTTAGGATGTGAATGCACAGAGATGCCCCTAGACAGTGCCCTGATCCGGGAGGTTTCTGTAGGGCAGAACTGAGCACCCAGCGGGTGGGATGGTGTCTGTGAGCACTGACTGGGAGAAGATGTTGTGACAGAGAAAGAGGTGCCAGCAGGGACAGCTCCAGGCAGCAAGGATGGGCAGGGAATGAGAGGGAACTGCAGGGCATGAGCCACCTCCTCTGCAGCCAGACCTCTGACAGAGGAGAGGGGCATCTCTCCTGCCATGGACCCATTTCATGCTGCCTGACAAAGGAGCTGAGAGCGACTGTCCTGCAATGTTGCCATCTGCGAGGTGGCATGTCCAGCTGGGTAAGGGGAAGGCTTTCCAGAATGCCTCTCTGTCTCTCTCCTTGCCTCCCTTGGCAGCAGGATCATGTTGTTGGTCCTTGTTTCCCCTCCTGGCCGTGCTGCTCCTCTTCTTGCTCTCGGGCTTTCACGGGTTGGGTGTTTTCAGCTGCAGTTCAGACACCGATGCTGCAAGTTGTGGAACAGAGGGGTCTGCATGGGAATGAGGTTGCCCCAGCCCCCTTCTAACCTATTGCGCTCCAGGAAATGCGGTCTGTGGGGCTGGGAAATGAGCTGAATCTCCATTAAGGCGTACACATCTTCACTCCTGATGGTCCGTTGACCGTTTCCCTGTGGTATCCTGCCCTCTGGAAAGGCACTGCTGCCTCATAGCAGCTCTGTGATATCTGAGAGACCCATGAGGAAGGTTCAGAGATGGTGAGAGTATGGAGATGGTGGTGGGAAGCTGTATGCGGGCATCTGAAAAGAGCCCTGTGTGTCCTTGTCTAGAAGGGGAGTGTGGAGAGCTCCGTCAGGTGCCCGGAGAAAGGGTGAGAAATTTGGAGATGTGCACTTTGAAACTGGACTCGTGTGCTCTCAGCAGGGGCTGCTTTCTTTCTAGGGCAACATATGAGTGCAATCATCCTCCAGCTCAAAGAGAGAACTGCAACATTTGGGGGTTTCTTTGCTTGAAAAGTCTCTCCTAACTTCTCAATGTCTTTTCTCCTTTGCACAGTCCCTCATGCCCGGAGATAGCAAAATGTCCAACAGCAGCTCCATCAAAGAGTTCCTCCTCCTGGCATTCGCGGACACACAGGAGCTGCAGCTCTTGCACTTCTCGCTCTTCCTGGGCATCTACCTGGCTGCCCTCCTGGGCAACGGCCTCCTCATCACAGCCGTAGCCTGTGACCACCGCCTCCACACCCCCATGTACTTCTTCCTCCTCAACCTCTCTCTCCTCGACCTTGGCATCGTCTCCACAACTGTCCCCAAATCCATGGCCAATTCCCTGTGGGACACCAGGGCCATTTCCTTCTCAGGATGTGCTGCACAAGTCTTTCTATTTGTCTTCTTGATAGGAGGAGAATATTCTGTTCTCACAGTCATGGCCTATGATCGCTATGTCGCCATCTGCAGACCCCTGCACTATGGGACCATCATGGGCAGCACAGCTTGTGCCAAAATGGCAGCAGCTGCCTGGGGCAGTAGTTTTATCAATGCTGTCCTGCACACTGCTGACACATTTTCAATACCACTCTGCCAAGGCAACACAGTGGACCAGTTCTTCTGTGAAATCCCCCAGATCCTCAAGCTCTCCTGCTCAGACTTCTACCTCAGGGAAGTTGGGCTCATTGTGTTTAGTCTTTGTTTAGTTTTTTTGTGCTTTGTTTTCATTGTGCTGTCCTATGTGCAGATCTTCACTGTTGTGCTGAGGATTCCCTCTCAGCAGGGCCGGCGCAAAGCCTTTTCCACGTGCCTCCCTCACCTGGCTGTGGTCTCCCTGTGTGTCAGCACTGTCATGTTTGCCTACCTGAAGCCCCCCTCCATCTCCTCCCCAGCTCTGGATATGGTGGTGACTGTTCTGTACTCAGTGGTGCCTCCAACAATGAACCCGCTCATCTACAGCATGAGGAACAAGGAGCTCAAAGATGCCCTGAGGAAAGTGATTTCATGGATATTTTTCAGCAGTGGTAACATTGCCATTGCTCTCCACAAATGACTCCCCCTGTGTCCCGCACCAGGACTGAGCTTTGTTTGTTCACTTTGTTTGTATCATTACTACTATTACTGATGTTATTATTATTTATCACCATGTTGCTACACAAATGGTTGGATTCATTCCACCTTCACTGAGACTGCTCTGTCTCACCTGGTGCCCATATAAAGTTGTGTCCAACACTGGGTCAGAGCTGACTCGTTCACAGTATCTATGTAATGAAGTAGGTTCTTCCTGGTGCAGTGCCTGAAGGCTGTCCTCTTTCTCCAAAGCTGCTCTCCCTTTTGCCATGTCCTCAGCACATTTCCTTGAGACAATCTTGCCCAACCTGCATGCTGATCCTTACCCCAAAAGTCATCCTGCCAGACAAGGCTGCATGCCCAGCTGGAGGACTGGAGGTCCAGCTGTGATCCCTGGGAGGATGAGCCCTCTGCTGGGTCCTCTGCAGGGCTGGCAGGGAGCATGCAGAGGAGGTGCTGGGGCCATCTACTGGGCCTGTAGACCATCCTCCTCCCATGGGGGCCTCAAACAGCGTCTGGCAGAACAAAGATGCAGCCCAGCTTGTTGCTGCATGAACAGAGAGGAGAAAGTGCCCCAGGAAACTCCTCACACACCCAGCCTCTCGTACCAGCTATTTCCATCACTGGCCATTCCCCACAGTCCTGGCGAGGGGTGATCTTTGAACGTGACTAGCTCTGTCTGCCTGCTGGCCTCAGTATCTGTGTGGAGGCAATGTCCAGCCCTGCCTGGCCTCTCTGCAAGCTCAGACCTCATCAGACCACAGAGCATGGCATTCTCCTAACGCTGGGGCAAACAGGTACAGGGCTGGGCAGGGGTTGGGGACTGCTGGGAGGCTGCCAGGCAGGGGGGCCATGGGGGACAGGGCATCAAGGGCTGTCATGGGGACCATGGTGGGGGGATGTTTCCCCACCCCAGAACGCACACTGTCCTGTGCCGTGCCTTCACAGTGGGACCGTGGGGCCACGTGCAGGGCATCAGGGCTGGGCCAGTGGAGGGATGAGGTGCAAATGGGTGCCACGACACTCCAGAAGCTCTCGACGGTTATGGAAGGGACTCGCTGCTGCTAGCAGGATCAGGGGTTTCTCAAGGGCTACAGCCACCAGCACCACCTGCCAGGACTCCCAGACCCAGCACAGATGGTCAGTGCCCAGCACTGCAGCTCGCAGTATCCCCCGTTCTGTGTCACTGTCCTCTCGCAGGAGCACTGCCAGGTGCATCATTCCCTGCCCAGGTGTGAGAGGAGCTGCTGGAGGTCTTCTCTTCACATGCCTGCTGATCCCAGCTCTGCCCTGGCACTGGCCCACAGCCTCTGCCCTGGATCATGTTATGTCTCCATTAGCTCTCCTCTGAGACCATGTAGAGATCTGCAGCACATAGCTCTGCTTGCAGCTGGCCACCATGGCCGACCTGCCTAGTCGCAGGAGATCCCAGCAAGGCTGCGCTTGGAGACGAGGCTGTGATTGTCCTCAGTCAAAGTTGGTAGGGTGGTCTGACTGGGGGCCAAGGGGAGGAAAGGACAAGAGACAACAAGGAGAAGATGCAGTAAGGGAAATTTCAAAGGAGTTGAAGGATAAATAAAGAAACAACCATGGTAGTTGAGTAGCAATGGGGCAGGGGACAGCAAATCTTTGAAAACTCTCCTGGAGAAAGCACCTACCAACCTGATCTAACTGTCAAGTTAGCCCAGCTCAGAGCAGATCTTGGTCCTGGAGATCTCTAGTGGTCCCTCCCAACCCAAATCCTCTAGAAGAAAAGGGCTGGACAACCTTTTTCCCTTGGTAGACTGGAAAGGGAAGTCTGGAGAACTGGATTAGCCAAAGATGTCTGAACTGACGGGGAGTGGCCTGGGGTGAGATCAGACTCCTCCTTGTTGTCCCCCAAAATGAAGTCACTTCGTTGACCGTGGAGGGAATGAAAAGGATGTGTAGCGAGATATTTTAGGGACTCCTTTAAAAGACCACGGTAACACAACTATGTTGAGATTTGTGCAAATTCGGCCATCCAAAAGTAGAGGCCTTGGTGGCAGATGCACCAGCCATAGGGAAAGGGAAAAAGACCTCTGTTCTTTTAGAGGCTTTCAGCCTGGGCAGTGCCCTCAGTCGTCTACAACACAGGCTGTCCTAAGCTCTCCCAAACCTGCACCTCTTTCCCTGAAGCCTGTAGACACCCAACCTGCTTCCCCACCTTGCTCTCAATGCACTGTCTCCCCACCTTTACTGAAATCCCTCCATCCTTGTTGGTGGCTCCTTGAAACATAAAGCCTGGGACTGATCACGGAGCTCCTCTGGGTGTTCAGTTGCACCACAGCACTACCTACGAGTGACGTTCCTTTTACCTGAAGTGCAGTCTGAACCTCTCCAGATGCAGTCTGTGGTTCTTTCCCCTTCTCATGATCTTGCCCACTACCAAGAAAAGTTCCCTCATCTCTGAAACCACCCTGTCACAAGCAGTCACAGGTGACTATTGTATGGGCTTTAGCCTCCACTTCAGCAGGCTAAAGAAGCCCAGGTCCCTCAACCTCTCCATACTGGCCATGTGCTTCAGGCCCCCAAACCCATCTGGGCAGACCTCCTCTGCACCCTCTCCAGTTGTTCCCCATTCCTCCAACACTGGGCGTACCACACTGGGACACGCTATTGCAGACATTGCCGCACCAGTGCTGAGTCAAGGGGGATAAGAACTGCCCTTGCCTGGGTGGCCAGGCTCTTGTTAACACAGCCCTGTATGCAGCTGGCCTCATTTGTGGTGAGCATGCACCATGCACTCATATGGCATTCCCGTGAGGTCCAGGGCCTTCTCCTTCTCCTTGGGGTCCCTCCTCTGCTTGTCAGGTCTCTGCCTGTTCTGATGCACGGGCTGTTCTGCCCCACTGATGAGCCTTTCAAACAGGACAGGATGTGAGGTATACCCCTGCATACCCCACCTTTACCTGGCTTCCTGGTCAAGCATGACCCATTCATGAAAACACTCCGAGCTCAATCATCCAACCAGCTTTTTGCCCATCTGGATGTCTACTGGACATCCACTACTCTCCTCTCCTCCACAAGTACAGCTCCATGACACACTCCTCATCAACGTGAGGCTGAATGGCCTGCAGCTCCCCAGGCTGTCGTTGTGGCTGCTTTTGAAGATGGGCACAACATATTCCTTCTGCTGTTCATTGGAACCTCCCCTGATCTCCACAGCCTTTCAAATATGATAGAGAGCAGCCTTGCTGTCACAGCAGCCAGCCCTCTCAATGTCCATGGATGCCAGCCATCCAATCCCATAGACTTGTAGGGGTTGAGTTCTTGCAAGTCATTCCTCACTCAAGACTTAGGCACTGCAGGTTGCTTTTCTCCTCGGGAGTCCTGACTCTAGGCACAACAGCTCAGAAGACCTTGCTGGTGAAGACTGAAGCCAGGAAGGACCTGAGTTCCTCACACATATCTACATCTGCTTCTACTAGAATCTCTGCCCCATTCAGCCGTGTACCCACATTTTCTTGTTTATTCTTTTACTGTTACTGAAGCAGCAGCAGCTCTTCTTCCTGTACTTCACATCCCCACAAGTGTCTCTATCGCAGAGGAGCTTTGGCTTCCTTAACACCATCCCTACTTTGCTGGACAATATTTCTAAATTCCTCCTTTGCAGCATTTCCCTTCTTCCCCTTTCTGTATGCTGCCTTATTGCCCTGGAGCTCATGTGGGAGCTCCCTGTTTAGCCAAGCTGGGGTCCAGAGATGTCTACTCTGAGAGTGACTGCCCTGCGATGCCACTGTCTGCGAGGTGGCATGCCTAGCTGGTAAGGTGAAGGCTTTCCTGAGTTCCCGTCTGTCTCTCTCTTCTTGCCTCCCTTGGCACCCGGATCATGGTGTTGCTCCTTCTTTCCCCTCCTGTCCATATTGCTCCTCATCTTGTTCCTGTGCTCTCTGGTTTTGGGGGGGGAGGGCGGGGGGGGTGTTCAGCTGCAGTTCAGACATTGATGCTGCAAGTTGTGCAGCAGAGGGGTCTGCATGGGAATGAGGTTGCCCCAGCCCCCTTCTGACTTGTGGAGCTCCAGAAAATGCAGTCTGTGGGGCTGCGAAATGAGCTGACTCTCCATTAGGGAGAGCCCATCTCCAGTCCTAACAGTCCTTTGACCGTTTCCTTATAGTGTCCTGGCAGACTGCCTCCTGCCCTCTAGAAAGGCACTGCTGTCTCATAGCACCTCTGTGATATCTGAGAGCCCCATGAGGAAGGTGCAGAGATGCTGAGAGTATGGAGATGGTGGTGGGAGGCTGTAAATGGGCATCTGCAAAGAGCCCTGTGTGTCCTTGGCTAGAAGGGGAGTGTGGAGAGCTCCGTCAGGTGCCCGGAGGAAGGGTGAGAAGTTTGGAGCTGTGCACTTTGAAAGTGGACTCGTGTGCTCTCAGCAGGGGCTGGTTTCCTTCTAGGGCACCATATGAGTGTGATCATCCCCTAGCTCAAAGAGAGAACTGCAACATTTGGGGGTTTCTTTGCTTGAAAAGTCTCTGCTAACTTCTCAATGTCTTTTCTTCTTTGCACAGTCCCCCATGAATGGACATAGCAATATGTCCAACAGCAGCTCCTTCAACGAGTTCCTTCTCCTGGCATTTGCAGACACGTGGGAGCTGCAGCTCTTGCACTTCTCGCTCTTCCTGGGCATCTACCTGGCTGCCCTCCTGGGCAACGGCCTCATCATCACAGCCGTAGCCTGCGACCACCACCTCCACACCCCCATGTACTTCTTCCTCCTCAACCTCTCCCTCCTCGACCTTGGCTTCATCTCCACCATTGTCCCCAAATCCATGGCCAATTCCCTGTGGGACACCAGGGCCATTTCCTACTCAGGATGTGCTGTTCAAGTCTTTGTATTTGTCTTCTTGTTTGCAGGAGAATATTCTCTACTCACAGTCATGGCCTATGACCACTACGTTGCCATCTGCAAACCCCTGCACTACGAGACCCTCATGGGCAGCAGAGCTTGTGTCAAAATGGCAGCAGCTGCCTGGGCCAGTAGTTTTCTCTATTCTGTGCTGCACACTGCTAACACCTTTTCAATACCACTCTGCCAAGGCAACAGAGTGGACCAGTTCTTCTGTGAAATCCCCCAGATCCTCAAGCTCTCCTGCTCAGACTCCTACCTCAGGGAAGTTGGGCTTCTTGCAGTTAGCGCCTGTGTAGGCTTTGGGTGTTTCGTTTTTATTGTGCTGTCCTACGTGCAGATCTTCACTGCTGTGCTGAGGATGCCCTCTGAGCAGGGCCGACACAAAGCCTTTTCCACGTGCATCCCACACCTGGTTGTTGTCTCCCTGTTTGTCAGCACTGACATGTTTGCCTACCTGAAGCACCCCTCCCTGTCCTTCCCAGCTCTGGATATGGTGGTGGCTGTCCTGTACTCGGTGGTGCCTCCAACATTGAACCCCCTCATCTACAGCATGAGGAACAAGGAGCTCAAAGATGCCCTGAGGAAAGTGATTTCATGGACCTTTTCCAGCAGTGGTAACATTGCCATTGCTCTCCACAAATGACTCCCCCTCCGTCCTGTACCAAGACTGAGCTTTTTTTGTTAACTTTATTTTCATTATGACTTTTATTACTATTAGTAGTAGTACTTGTTATCTGTGTTGCTACACAAATGGTTGGAATCATTCCACCTTTACTGAGACTGCTCTGTCTCACCTGGTGCCCATATAAAGTTGTGTCCAGCACTGGTTCAGAGCTGACTCCATCACAGTATCTCTGTAATAAAGTAGGTTCTACCCAGTGCAGTGCTTGAAGGATTACTCTTCCTCCAAAGCTGCTCTCTGTCACGCCCTGTCCCCAGCACATTTCTTTGAGACAATCTCCCCCACTCCGCATGCTGATCGTTACCCCAAAAGTTACCCCCAAACAGGGCTCCACACTCAGCTGGAGGACTGGATGTCCAGCTGTAATCCCTGGGAGGACGAGCCCTCTTCTGGGTGCTCTGCAGGGCTGGCAGGGAGCATGCAGAGGAGATCCTGGGGCCATGTAGACTATCCTCCTCCCACGGTGGGCCTCAAACAGAGTCTGTCAGAACACAGATCCAGCCCCGCTTGTCACTGCATGAACAGAGAGGAGAAACTTTCCCAGGAAAGTCCTCCCAGACCCAGCCTCTCATACCCGCTTTTTCCAGCACTGGCCTTTCCCTGTGGTCCTGGTGAGGGGTGATCTTTGAATGTGACCAGCTCCATCTGCCTGCTGGGCTC
Source organism: Apteryx mantelli (assembly GCF_036417845.1). Classification (NCBI taxonomy): domain Eukaryota; kingdom Metazoa; phylum Chordata; class Aves; order Apterygiformes; family Apterygidae; genus Apteryx; species Apteryx mantelli. Next base: position 23,172,352 of record NC_089988.1, read on the forward strand.
AGCACCTGTATGGCGGGAATGGCCAGCCCTGCCTGGCCTCTCTGCGGGCTCAGACCTCAGCAGACCCCAGAGCATGGCCTTCTGCTAACCCTGGGGGGACAGGAACAGGACTGGGCAGAGTCTGGGGACTGGTGGGAGGCTGCCAGGCAGGAGGGCCATGGGGGACAGGGCACCAAGGGCTGTCATGGGGACCATGCTGGAGGGATGTCTCCCCACCCCAGAACAAACCCTGTGCTGTGCCTGCACTGTTGGGCCGTGGGGACACATGCAGGGCAGCAGGGCTGGTCCAGTGAAGGCATGAGGTGCTGATGGGAGCCATAACACTCCAGAAGCTCCCAACAGTCATGGAGGGGACTCACTGCTGCTAGTAGGACTGGCGGTTTCTCAAGGGCTACAGGCACCAGCACCACCTGCCAGGACTCCCAGACCCAGCACAGATGGTTGGTGCCAAGCACCGCAGGTCACAATGCCCCCCATCCTGTGTGACTATCCTCTCTCATGAGCACTGTCGAGTGTGTCACTCCCTGCCCAGGTGTGGAGAGGAGCTGCTGGAGGTCTTCTCTTCTCATGCTTGCTGCCCCTGGCTCAGCCCTTGCATCGGCCCACAGACTCTGCCCTGGGTCATGTTATGTCTCCATACGTTCTCATCTAAGACCACATAGGGATCTGCAGCACATAGCTCTGCTTGGAGATGGCCACCACGGCCTGCCTGCATAGTCCCAGGAGATCCGAGCAAGGCTGTGCTTGGAGGTGAGGCTGTGATCGTCCTAAGTCAAAGCTGGTGGGATGGTCTGGGTGGGGTCCAAGGGGAGGAAAGGACAAGAGACAACAAGGAGAAGATGCAGTAAGGGAAATTTCAAAAGAGTTTAACAAAAAAATACAGAAATATCCATGGTAGTTGAGCAGTACTGGGGCAGGGGACAGGAGAATTTAAGAAATTCTTCTGGAGAAAGCACCTACCAACCTGATCTGTCAAGTTAGCCCAGCTTAAAGCAGATCGTGGTCCTGGAGAACTCTGGTGGTCCCTCCCAACACAAATCCTCTAGGAGAAAAGGGCTGGACAACCTTTTTCCCTTGGTAGACTGGAAAGGGAAGTCTGGAGAACTGGATTAGCCAAAGATGTCTGAACTGACGGGGAGTGGCCTGGGGTGAGATCAGACTCCTCCTTGTTGTCCCCCAAAATGAAGTCACTTCGTTGACCGTGGAGGGAATGAAAAGGATGTGTAGTGAGATGTTTTAGGGACTCCTTTAAAAGACCATGGTAACACAACTATGTTGAGATTTGTGCAAATTCGGCCATCCAAAAGCAGAGGCCTTGGTGGCAGATGCACCAGCCATAGGGAAAGGGAAAAAGACCTCCGTTCTTTTAGAGGCTTTCAGCCTGGGCAGTGCCCTCAGTCGTCTACAACACAGGCTGTCCTAAGCTGTCCCAAACCTGCACCTCTTTCCCTGCAGCCTGTAGACACCCAAGCTGCTTCCGCACCTTGCTCTCACTGCACAATCTCCCCACCTTTACTGAAATCCTTCCGTCCTTGTTGGTGGCTCCTTGAAACACAGAGCCCGGGACTGATCACGGAGCTCCTCTGGGTGTCCAGTTGCACCACAGCACTACCTACGAGTGACGTTCCTTTTACCTGAAGTGCAGTCTGAACCTCTCCAGATGCAGTCTGTGGTTCTTTCCCCTTCTCATGCTTTTTCCCACTACCAAGAAAAGTTCCCTCATCTCTGAAACCACCCTGTCACAAGCAGTCACAGGTGACTATTGTATGGGCTTTAGCCTCCACTTCAGCAGGCTAAAGAAGCCCAGGTCCCTCAACCTCTCCATTCTGGCCATGTGCTTCAGGCCCCCAAACCCATCTGGGCAGACCTCCTCTGCACCCTCTCCAGTTGTTCCCCATTCCTCCAACACTGGGCGTACCACACTGGGACACGCTATTGCAGACATTGCCGCACCAGTGCTGAGTCAAGGGGGATAAGAACTGCCCTTGCCTGGGTGGCCAGGCTCTTGTTAACACAGCCCTGTATGCAGCTGGCCTCATTTGTGGTGAGCATGCACCATGCACTCATATGGCATTCCCGTGAGGTCCAGGGCCTTCTCCTTCTCCTTGGGGTCCCTCCTCTGCTTGTCAGGTCTCTGCCTGTTCTGATGCACGGGCTGTTCTGCCCCACTGATGAGCCTTTCAAACAGGACAGGATGTGAGGTATACCCCTGCATACCCCACCTTTACCTGGCTTCCTGGTCAAGCATGACCCATTCATGAAAACACTCCGAGCTCAATCATCCAACCAGCTTTTTGCCCATCTGGATGTCTACTGGACATCCACTACTCTCCTCTCCTCCACAAGTACAGCTCCATGACACACTCCTCATCAACGTGAGGCTGAATGGCCTGCAGCTCCCCAGGCTGTCGTTGTGGCTGCTTTTGAAGATGGGCACAACATATTCCTTCTGCTGTTCATTGGAACCTCCCCTGATCTCCACAGCCTTTCAAATATGATAGAGAGCAGCCTTGCTGTCACAGCAGCCAGCCCTCTCAATGTCCATGGATGCCAGCCATCCAATCCCATAGACTTGTAGGGGTTGAGTTCTTGCAAGTCATTCCTCACTCAAGACTTAGGCACTGCAGGTTGCTTTTCTCCTCGGGAGTCCTGACTCTAGGCACAACAGCTCAGAAGACCTTGCTGGTGAAGACTGAAGCCAGGAAGGACTTGAGTTCCTCACACATATCTACATCTGCTTCTACTAGAATCTCTGCCCCATTCAGCCGTGTACCCACATTTTCTTGTTTATTCTTTTACTGTTACTGAAGCAGCAGCAGCTCTTCTTCCTGTACTTCACATCCCCACAAGTGTCTCTATCGCAGAGGAGCTTTGGCTTCCTTAACACCATCCCTACTTTGCTGGACAATATTTCTAAATTCCTCCTTTGCAGCATTTCCCTTCTTCCCCTTTCTGTATGCTGCCTTATTGCCCTGGAGCTCATGTGGGAGCTCCCTGTTTAGCCAAGCTGGGGTCCAGAGATGTCTACTCTGAGAGTGACTGCCCTGCGATGCCACTGTCTGCGAGGTGGCATGCCTAGCTGGTAAGGTGAAGGCTTTCCTGAGTTCCCGTCTGTCTCTCTCTTCTTGCCTCCCTTGGCACCCGGATCATGGTGTTGCTCCTTCTTTCCCCTCCTGTCCATATTGCTCCTCATCTTGTTCCTGTGCTCTCTGGTTTTGGGGGGGGAGGGCGGGGGGGGTGTTCAGCTGCAGTTCAGACATTGATGCTGCAAGTTGTGCAGCAGAGGGGTCTGCATGGGAATGAGGTTGCCCCAGCCCCCTTCTGACTTGTGGAGCTCCAGAAAATGCAGTCTGTGGGGCTGCGAAATGAGCTGACTCTCCATTAGGGAGAGCCCATCTCCAGTCCTAACAGTCCTTTGACCGTTTCCTTATAGTGTCCTGGCAGACTGCCTCCTGCCCTCTAGAAAGGCACTGCTGTCTCATAGCACCTCTGTGATATCTGAGAGCCCCATGAGGAAGGTGCAGAGATGCTGAGAGTATGGAGATGGTGGTGGGAGGCTGTAAATGGGCATCTGCAAAGAGCCCTGTGTGTCCTTGGCTAGAAGGGGAGTGTGGAGAGCTCCGTCAGGTGCCCGGAGGAAGGGTGAGAAGTTTGGAGCTGTGCACTTTGAAAGTGGACTCGTGTGCTCTCAGCAGGGGCTGGTTTCCTTCTAGGGCACCATATGAGTGTGATCATCCCCTAGCTCAAAGAGAGAACTGCAACATTTGGGGGTTTCTTTGCTTGAAAAGTCTCTGCTAACTTCTCAATGTCTTTTCTTCTTTGCACAGTCCCCCATGAATGGACATAGCAATATGTCCAACAGCAGCTCCTTCAACGAGTTCCTTCTCCTGGCATTTGCAGACACGTGGGAGCTGCAGCTCTTGCACTTCTCGCTCTTCCTGGGCATCTACCTGGCTGCCCTCCTGGGCAACGGCCTCATCATCACAGCCGTAGCCTGCGACCACCACCTCCACACCCCCATGTACTTCTTCCTCCTCAACCTCTCCCTCCTCGACCTTGGCTTCATCTCCACCATTGTCCCCAAATCCATGGCCAATTCCCTGTGGGACACCAGGGCCATTTCCTACTCAGGATGTGCTGTTCAAGTCTTTGTATTTGTCTTCTTGTTTGCAGGAGAATATTCTCTACTCACAGTCATGGCCTATGACCACTACGTTGCCATCTGCAAACCCCTGCACTACGAGACCCTCATGGGCAGCAGAGCTTGTGTCAAAATGGCAGCAGCTGCCTGGGGCACTAGTTTTCTCTATTCTGTGCTGCACACTGCTAACACCTTTTCAATACCACTCTGCCAAGGCAACAGAGTGGACCAGTTCTTCTGTGAAATCCCCCAGATCCTCAAGCTCTCCTGCTCAGACTCCTACCTCAGGGAAGTTGGGCTTCTTGCAGTTAGCGCCTGTGTAGGCTTTGGGTGTTTCGTTTTTATTGTGCTGTCCTACGTGCAGATCTTCACTGCTGTGCTGAGGATGCCCTCTGAGCAGGGCCGACACAAAGCCTTTTCCACGTGCATCCCACACCTGGTTGTTGTCTCCCTGTTTGTCAGCACTGACATGTTTGCCTACCTGAAGCACCCCTCCCTGTCCTTCCCAGCTCTGGATATGGTGGTGGCTGTCCTGTACTCGGTGGTGCCTCCAACATTGAACCCCCTCATCTACAGCATGAGGAACAAGGAGCTCAAAGATGCCCTGAGGAAAGTGATTTCATGGACCTTTTCCAGCAGTGGTAACATTGCCATTGCTCTCCACAAATGACTCCCCCTCCGTCCTGTACCAAGACTGAGCTTTTTTTGTTAACTTTATTTTCATTATGACTTTTATTACTATTAGTAGTAGTACTTGTTATCTGTGTTGCTACACAAATGGTTGGAATCATTCCACCTTTACTGAGACTGCTCTGTCTCACCTGGTGCCCATATAAAGTTGTGTCCAGCACTGGTTCAGAGCTGACTCCATCACAGTATCTCTGTAATAAAGTAGGTTCTACCCAGTGCAGTGCTTGAAGGATTACTCTTCCTCCAAAGCTGCTCTCTGTCACGCCCTGTCCCCAGCACATTTCTTTGAGACAATCTCCCCCACTCCGCATGCTGATCGTTACCCCAAAAGTTACCCCCAAACAGGGCTCCACACTCAGCTGGAGGACTGGATGTCCAGCTGTAATCCCTGGGAGGACGAGCCCTCTTCTGGGTGCTCTGCAGGGCTGGCAGGGAGCATGCAGAGGAGATCCTGGGGCCATGTAGACTATCCTCCTCCCACGGTGGGCCTCAAACAGAGTCTGTCAGAACACAGATCCAGCCCCGCTTGTCACTGCATGAACAGAGAGGAGAAACTTTCCCAGGAAAGTCCTCCCAGACCCAGCCTCTCATACCCGCTTTTTCCAGCACTGGCCTTTCCCTGTGGTCCTGGTGAGGGGTGATCTTTGAATGTGACCAGCTCCATCTGCCTGCTGGGCTCAGCACCTGTATGGCGGGAATGGCCAGCCCTGCCTGGCCTCTCTGCGGGCTCAGACCTCAGCAGACCCCAGAGCATGGCCTTCTGCTAACCCTGGGGGGACAGGAACAGGACTGGGCAGAGTCTGGGGACTGGTGGGAGGCTGCCAGGCAGGAGGGCCATGGGGGACAGGGCACCAAGGGCTGTCATGGGGACCATGCTGGAGGGATGTCTCCCCACCCCAGAACAAACCCTGTGCTGTGCCTGCACTGTTGGGCCGTGGGGACACATGCAGGGCAGCAGGGCTGGTCCAGTGAAGGCATGAGGTGCTGATGGGAGCCATAACACTCCAGAAGCTCCCAACAGTCATGGAGGGGACTCACTGCTGCTAGTAGGACTGGCGGTTTCTCAAGGGCTACAGGCACCAGCACCACCTGCCAGGACTCCCAGACCCAGCACAGATGGTTGGTGCCAAGCACCGCAGGTCACAATGCCCCCCATCCTGTGTGACTATCCTCTCTCATGAGCACTGTCGAGTGTGTCACTCCCTGCCCAGGTGTGGAGAGGAGCTGCTGGAGGTCTTCTCTTCTCATGCTTGCTGCCCCTGGCTCAGCCCTTGCATCGGCCCACAGACTCTGCCCTGGGTCATGTTATGTCTCCATACGTTCTCATCTAAGACCACATAGGGATCTGCAGCACATAGCTCTGCTTGGAGATGGCCACCACGGCCTGCCTGCATAGTCCCAGGAGATCCGAGCAAGGCTGTGCTTGGAGGTGAGGCTGTGATCGTCCTAAGTCAAAGCTGGTGGGATGGTCTGGGTGGGGTCCAAGGGGAGGAAAGGACAAGAGACAACAAGGAGAAGATGCAGTAAGGGAAATTTCAAAAGAGTTTAACAAAAAAATACAGAAATATCCATGGTAGTTGAGCAGTACTGGGGCAGGGGACAGGAGAATTTAAGAAATTCTTCTGGAGAAAGCACCTACCAACCTGATCTGTCAAGTTAGCCCAGCTTAAAGCAGATCGTGGTCCTGGAGAACTCTGGTGGTCCCTCCCAACACAAATCCTCTAGGAGAAAAGGGCTGGACAACCTTTTTCCCTTGGTAGACTGGAAAGGGAAGTCTGGAGAACTGGATTAGCCAAAGATGTCTGAACTGACGGGGAGTGGCCTGGGGTGAGATCAGACTCCTCCTTGTTGTCCCCCAAAATGAAGTCACTTCGTTGACCGTGGAGGGAATGAAAAGGATGTGTAGTGAGATGTTTTAGGGACTCCTTTAAAAGACCATGGTAACACAACTATGTTGAGATTTGTGCAAATTCGGCCATCCAAAAGCAGAGGCCTTGGTGGCAGATGCACCAGCCATAGGGAAAGGGAAAAAGACCTCCGTTCTTTTAGAGGCTTTCAGCCTGGGCAGTGCCCTCAGTCGTCTACAACACAGGCTGTCCTAAGCTGTCCCAAACCTGCACCTCTTTCCCTGCAGCCTGTAGACACCCAAGCTGCTTCCGCACCTTGCTCTCACTGCACAATCTCCCCACCTTTACTGAAATCCTTCCGTCCTTGTTGGTGGCTCCTTGAAACACAGAGCCCGGGACTGATCACGGAGCTCCTCTGGGTGTCCAGTTGCACCACAGCACTACCTACGAGTGACGTTCCTTTTACCTGAAGTGCAGTCTGAACCTCTCCAGATGCAGTCTGTGGTTCTTTCCCCTTCTCATGCTTTTTCCCACTACCAAGAAAAGTTCCCTCATCTCTGAAACCACCCTGTCACAAGCAGTCACAGGTGACTATTGTATGGGCTTTAGCCTCCACTTCAGCAGGCTAAAGAAGCCCAGGTCCCTCAACCTCTCCATTCTGGCCATGTGCTTCAGGCCCCCAAACCCATCTGGGCAGACCTCCTCTGCACCCTCTCCAGTTGTTCCCCATTCCTCCAACACTGGGCGTACCACACTGGGACACGCTATTGCAGACATTGCCGCACCAGTGCTGAGTCAAGGGGGATAAGAACTGCCCTTGCCTGGGTGGCCAGGCTCTTGTTAACACAGCCCTGTATGCAGCTGGCCTCATTTGTGGTGAGCATGCACCATGCACTCATATGGCATTCCCGTGAGGTCCAGGGCCTTCTCCTTCTCCTTGGGGTCCCTCCTCTGCTTGTCAGGTCTCTGCCTGTTCTGATGCACGGGCTGTTCTGCCCCACTGATGAGCCTTTCAAACAGGACAGGATGTGAGGTATACCCCTGCATACCCCACCTTTACCTGGCTTCCTGGTCAAGCATGACCCATTCATGAAAACACTCCGAGCTCAATCATCCAACCAGCTTTTTGCCCATCTGGATGTCTACTGGACATCCACTACTCTCCTCTCCTCCACAAGTACAGCTCCATGACACACTCCTCATCAACGTGAGGCTGAATGGCCTGCAGCTCCCCAGGCTGTCGTTGTGGCTGCTTTTGAAGATGGGCACAACATATTCCTTCTGCTGTTCATTGGAACCTCCCCTGATCTCCACAGCCTTTCAAATATGATAGAGAGCAGCCTTGCTGTCACAGCAGCCAGCCCTCTCAATGTCCATGGATGCCAGCCATCCAATCCCATAGACTTGTAGGGGTTGAGTTCTTGCAAGTCATTCCTCACTCAAGACTTAGGCACTGCAGGTTGCTTTTCTCCTCGGGAGTCCTGACTCTAGGCACAACAGCTCAGAAGACCTTGCTGGTGAAGACTGAAGCCAGGAAGGACCTGAGTTCCTCACACATATCTACATCTGCTTCTACTAGAATCTCTGCCCCATTCAGCCGTGTACCCACATTTTCTTGTTTATTCTTTTACTGTTACTGAAGCAGCAGCAGCTCTTCTTCCTGTACTTCACATCCCCACAAGTGTCTCTATCGCAGAGGAGCTTTGGCTTCCTTAACACCATCCCTACTTTGCTGGACAATATTTCTAAATTCCTCCTTTGCAGCATTTCCCTTCTTCCCCTTTCTGTATGCTGCCTTATTGCCCTGGAGCTCATGTGGGAGCTCCCTGTTTAGCCAAGCTGGGGTCCAGAGATGTCTACTCTGAGAGTGACTGCCCTGCGATGCCACTGTCTGCGAGGTGGCATGCCTAGCTGGTAAGGTGAAGGCTTTCCTGAGTTCCCGTCTGTCTCTCTCTTCTTGCCTCCCTTGGCACCCGGATCATGGTGTTGCTCCTTCTTTCCCCTCCTGTCCATATTGCTCCTCATCTTGTTCCTGTGCTCTCTGGTTTTGGGGGGGGAGGGCGGGGGGGGTGTTCAGCTGCAGTTCAGACATTGATGCTGCAAGTTGTGCAGCAGAGGGGTCTGCATGGGAATGAGGTTGCCCCAGCCCCCTTCTGACTTGTGGAGCTCCAGAAAATGCAGTCTGTGGGGCTGCGAAATGAGCTGACTCTCCATTAGGGAGAGCCCATCTCCAGTCCTAACAGTCCTTTGACCGTTTCCTTATAGTGTCCTGGCAGACTGCCTCCTGCCCTCTAGAAAGGCACTGCTGTCTCATAGCACCTCTGTGATATCTGAGAGCCCCATGAGGAAGGTGCAGAGATGCTGAGAGTATGGAGATGGTGGTGGGAGGCTGTAAATGGGCATCTGCAAAGAGCCCTGTGTGTCCTTGGCTAGAAGGGGAGTGTGGAGAGCTCCGTCAGGTGCCCGGAGGAAGGGTGAGAAGTTTGGAGCTGTGCACTTTGAAAGTGGACTCGTGTGCTCTCAGCAGGGGCTGGTTTCCTTCTAGGGCACCATATGAGTGTGATCATCCCCTAGCTCAAAGAGAGAACTGCAACATTTGGGGGTTTCTTTGCTTGAAAAGTCTCTGCTAACTTCTCAATGTCTTTTCTTCTTTGCACAGTCCCCCATGAATGGACATAGCAATATGTCCAACAGCAGCTCCTTCAACGAGTTCCTTCTCCTGGCATTTGCAGACACGTGGGAGCTGCAGCTCTTGCACTTCTCGCTCTTCCTGGGCATCTACCTGGCTGCCCTCCTGGGCAACGGCCTCATCATCACAGCCGTAGCCTGCGACCACCACCTCCACACCCCCATGTACTTCTTCCTCCTCAACCTCTCCCTCCTCGACCTTGGCTTCATCTCCACCATTGTCCCCAAATCCATGGCCAATTCCCTGTGGGACACCAGGGCCATTTCCTACTCAGGATGTGCTGTTCAAGTCTTTGTATTTGTCTTCTTGTTTGCAGGAGAATATTCTCTACTCACAGTCATGGCCTATGACCACTACGTTGCCATCTGCAAACCCCTGCACTACGAGACCCTCATGGGCAGCAGAGCTTGTGTCAAAATGGCAGCAGCTGCCTGGGGCACTAGTTTTCTCTATTCTGTGCTGCACACTGCTAACACCTTTTCAATACCACTCTGCCAAGGCAACAGAGTGGACCAGTTCTTCTGTGAAATCCCCCAGATCCTCAAGCTCTCCTGCTCAGACTCCTACCTCAGGGAAGTTGGGCTTCTTGCAGTTAGCGCCTGTGTAGGCTTTGGGTGTTTCGTTTTTATTGTGCTGTCCTACGTGCAGATCTTCACTGCTGTGCTGAGGATGCCCTCTGAGCAGGGCCGACACAAAGCCTTTTCCACGTGCATCCCACACCTGGTTGTTGTCTCCCTGTTTGTCAGCACTGACATGTTTGCCTACCTGAAGCACCCCTCCCTGTCCTTCCCAGCTCTGGATATGGTGGTGGCTGTCCTGTACTCGGTGGTGCCTCCAACATTGAACCCCCTCATCTACAGCATGAGGAACAAGGAGCTCAAAGATGCCCTGAGGAAAGTGATTTCATGGACCTTTTCCAGCAGTGGTAACATTGCCATTGCTCTCCACAAATGACTCCCCCTCCGTCCTGTACCAAGACTGAGCTTTTTTTGTTAACTTTATTTTCATTATGACTTTTATTACTATTAGTAGTAGTACTTGTTATCTGTGTTGCTACACAAATGGTTGGAATCATTCCACCTTTACTGAGACTGCTCTGTCTCACCTGGTGCCCATATAAAGTTGTGTCCAGCACTGGTTCAGAGCTGACTCCATCACAGTATCTCTGTAATAAAGTAGGTTCTACCCAGTGCAGTGCTTGAAGGATTACTCTTCCTCCAAAGCTGCTCTCTGTCACGCCCTGTCCCCAGCACATTTCTTTGAGACAATCTCCCCCACTCCGCATGCTGATCGTTACCCCAAAAGTTACCCCCAAACAGGGCTCCACACTCAGCTGGAGGACTGGATGTCCAGCTGTAATCCCTGGGAGGACGAGCCCTCTTCTGGGTGCTCTGCAGGGCTGGCAGGGAGCATGCAGAGGAGATCCTGGGGCCATGTAGACTATCCTCCTCCCACGGTGGGCCTCAAACAGAGTCTGTCAGAACACAGATCCAGCCCCGCTTGTCACTGCATGAACAGAGAGGAGAAACTTTCCCAGGAAAGTCCTCCCAGACCCAGCCTCTCATACCCGCTTTTTCCAGCACTGGCCTTTCCCTGTGGTCCTGGTGAGGGGTGATCTTTGAATGTGACCAGCTCCATCTGCCTGCTGGGCTCAGCACCTGTATGGCGGGAATGGCCAGCCCTGCCTGGCCTCTCTGCGGGCTCAGACCTCAGCAGACCCCAGAGCATGGCCTTCTGCTAACCCTGGGGGGACAGGAACAGGACTGGGCAGAGTCTGGGGACTGGTGGGAGGCTGCCAGGCAGGAGGGCCATGGGGGACAGGGCACCAAGGGCTGTCATGGGGACCATGCTGGAGGGATGTCTCCCCACCCCAGAACAAACCCTGTGCTGTGCCTGCACTGTTGGGCCGTGGGGACACATGCAGGGCAGCAGGGCTGGTCCAGTGAAGGCATGAGGTGCTGATGGGAGCCATAACACTCCAGAAGCTCCCAACAGTCATGGAGGGGACTCACTGCTGCTAGTAGGACTGGCGGTTTCTCAAGGGCTACAGGCACCAGCACCACCTGCCAGGACTCCCAGACCCAGCACAGATGGTTGGTGCCAAGCACCGCAGGTCACAATGCCCCCCATCCTGTGTGACTATCCTCTCTCATGAGCACTGTCGAGTGTGTCACTCCCTGCCCAGGTGTGGAGAGGAGCTGCTGGAGGTCTTCTCTTCTCATGCTTGCTGCCCCTGGCTCAGCCCTTGCATCGGCCCACAGACTCTGCCCTGGGTCATGTTATGTCTCCATACGTTCTCATCTAAGACCACATAGGGATCTGCAGCACATAGCTCTGCTTGGAGATGGCCACCACGGCCTGCCTGCATAGTCCCAGGAGATCCGAGCAAGGCTGTGCTTGGAGGTGAGGCTGTGATCGTCCTAAGTCAAAGCTGGTGGGATGGTCTGGGTGGGGTCCAAGGGGAGGAAAGGACAAGAGACAACAAGGAGAAGATGCAGTAAGGGAAATTTCAAAAGAGTTTAACAAAAAAATACAGAAATATCCATGGTAGTTGAGCAGTACTGGGGCAGGGGACAGGAGAATTTAAGAAATTCTTCTGGAGAAAGCACCTACCAACCTGATCTGTCAAGTTAGCCCAGCTTAAAGCAGATCGTGGTCCTGGAGAACTCTGGTGGTCCCTCCCAACACAAATCCTCTAGGAGAAAAGGGCTGGACAACCTTTTTCCCTTGGTAGACTGGAAAGGGAAGTCTGGAGAACTGGATTAGCCAAAGATGTCTGAACTGACGGGGAGTGGCCTGGGGTGAGATCAGACTCCTCCTTGTTGTCCCCCAAAATGAAGTCACTTCGTTGACCGTGGAGGGAATGAAAAGGATGTGTAGTGAGATGTTTTAGGGACTCCTTTAAAAGACCATGGTAACACAACTATGTTGAGATTTGTGCAAATTCGGCCATCCAAAAGCAGAGGCCTTGGTGGCAGATGCACCAGCCATAGGGAAAGGGAAAAAGACCTCCGTTCTTTTAGAGGCTTTCAGCCTGGGCAGTGCCCTCAGTCGTCTACAACACAGGCTGTCCTAAGCTGTCCCAAACCTGCACCTCTTTCCCTGCAGCCTGTAGACACCCAAGCTGCTTCCGCACCTTGCTCTCACTGCACAATCTCCCCACCTTTACTGAAATCCTTCCGTCCTTGTTGGTGGCTCCTTGAAACACAGAGCCCGGGACTGATCACGGAGCTCCTCTGGGTGTCCAGTTGCACCACAGCACTACCTACGAGTGACGTTCCTTTTACCTGAAGTGCAGTCTGAACCTCTCCAGATGCAGTCTGTGGTTCTTTCCCCTTCTCATGCTTTTTCCCACTACCAAGAAAAGTTCCCTCATCTCTGAAACCACCCTGTCACAAGCAGTCACAGGTGACTATTGTATGGGCTTTAGCCTCCACTTCAGCAGGCTAAAGAAGCCCAGGTCCCTCAACCTCTCCATTCTGGCCATGTGCTTCAGGCCCCCAAACCCATCTGGGCAGACCTCCTCTGCACCCTCTCCAGTTGTTCCCCATTCCTCCAACACTGGGCGTACCACACTGGGACACGCTATTGCAGACATTGCCGCACCAGTGCTGAGTCAAGGGGGATAAGAACTGCCCTTGCCTGGGTGGCCAGGCTCTTGTTAACACAGCCCTGTATGCAGCTGGCCTCATTTGTGGTGAGCATGCACCATGCACTCATATGGCATTCCCGTGAGGTCCAGGGCCTTCTCCTTCTCCTTGGGGTCCCTCCTCTGCTTGTCAGGTCTCTGCCTGTTCTGATGCACGGGCTGTTCTGCCCCACTGATGAGCCTTTCAAACAGGACAGGATGTGAGGTATACCCCTGCATACCCCACCTTTACCTGGCTTCCTGGTCAAGCATGACCCATTCATGAAAACACTCCGAGCTCAATCATCCAACCAGCTTTTTGCCCATCTGGATGTCTACTGGACATCCACTACTCTCCTCTCCTCCACAAGTACAGCTCCATGACACACTCCTCATCAACGTGAGGCTGAATGGCCTGCAGCTCCCCAGGCTGTCGTTGTGGCTGCTTTTGAAGATGGGCACAACATATTCCTTCTGCTGTTCATTGGAACCTCCCCTGATCTCCACAGCCTTTCAAATATGATAGAGAGCAGCCTTGCTGTCACAGCAGCCAGCCCTCTCAATGTCCATGGATGCCAGCCATCCAATCCCATAGACTTGTAGGGGTTGAGTTCTTGCAAGTCATTCCTCACTCAAGACTTAGGCACTGCAGGTTGCTTTTCTCCTCGGGAGTCCTGACTCTAGGCACAACAGCTCAGAAGACCTTGCTGGTGAAGACTGAAGCCAGGAAGGACTTGAGTTCCTCACACATATCTACATCTGCTTCTACTAGAATCTCTGCCCCATTCAGCCGTGTACCCACATTTTCTTGTTTATTCTTTTACTGTTACTGAAGCAGCAGCAGCTCTTCTTCCTGTACTTCACATCCCCACAAGTGTCTCTATCGCAGAGGAGCTTTGGCTTCCTTAACACCATCCCTACTTTGCTGGACAATATTTCTAAATTCCTCCTTTGCAGCATTTCCCTTCTTCCCCTTTCTGTATGCTGCCTTATTGCCCTGGAGCTCATGTGGGAGCTCCCTGTTTAGCCAAGCTGGGGTCCAGAGATGTCTACTCTGAGAGTGACTGCCCTGCGATGCCACTGTCTGCGAGGTGGCATGCCTAGCTGGTAAGGTGAAGGCTTTCCTGAGTTCCCGTCTGTCTCTCTCTTCTTGCCTCCCTTGGCACCCGGATCATGGTGTTGCTCCTTCTTTCCCCTCCTGTCCATATTGCTCCTCATCTTGTTCCTGTGCTCTCTGGTTTTGGGGGGGGAGGGCGGGGGGGTGTTCAGCTGCAGTTCAGACATTGATGCTGCAAGTTGTGCAGCAGAGGGGTCTGCATGGGAATGAGGTTGCCCCAGCCCCCTTCTGACTTGTGGAGCTCCAGAAAATGCAGTCTGTGGGGCTGCGAAATGAGCTGACTCTCCATTAGGGAGAGCCCATCTCCAGTCCTAACAGTCCTTTGACCGTTTCCTTATAGTGTCCTGGCAGACTGCCTCCTGCCCTCTAGAAAGGCACTGCTGTCTCATAGCACCTCTGTGATATCTGAGAGCCCCATGAGGAAGGTGCAGAGATGCTGAGAGTATGGAGATGGTGGTGGGAGGCTGTAAATGGGCATCTGCAAAGAGCCCTGTGTGTCCTTGGCTAGAAGGGGAGTGTGGAGAGCTCCGTCAGGTGCCCGGAGGAAGGGTGAGAAGTTTGGAGCTGTGCACTTTGAAACTGGACTCGTGTGCTCTCAGCAGGGGCTGGTTTCCTTCTAGGGCACCATATGAGTGTGATCATCCCCTAGCTCAAAGAGAGAACTGCAACATTTGGGGGTTTCTTTGCTTGAAAAGTCTCTGCTAACTTCTCAATGTCTTTTCTTCTTTGCACAGTCCCCCATGAATGGACATAGCAATATGTCCAACAGCAGCTCCTTCAACGAGTTCCTTCTCCTGGCATTTGCAGACACGTGGGAGCTGCAGCTCTTGCACTTCTCGCTCTTCCTGGGCATCTACCTGGCTGCCCTCCTGGGCAACGGCCTCATCATCACAGCCGTAGCCTGCGACCACCACCTCCACACCCCCATGTACTTCTTCCTCCTCAACCTCTCCCTCCTCGACCTTGGCTTCATCTCCACCATTGTCCCCAAATCCATGGCCAATTCCCTGTGGGACACCAGGGCCATTTCCTACTCAGGATGTGCTGTTCAAGTCTTTGTATTTGTCTTCTTGTTTGCAGGAGAATATTCTCTACTCACAGTCATGGCCTATGACCACTACGTTGCCATCTGCAAACCCCTGCACTACGAGACCCTCATGGGCAGCAGAGCTTGTGTCAAAATGGCAGCAGCTGCCTGGGGCACTAGTTTTCTCTATTCTGTGCTGCACACTGCTAACACCTTTTCAATACCACTCTGCCAAGGCAACAGAGTGGACCAGTTCTTCTGTGAAATCCCCCAGATCCTCAAGCTCTCCTGCTCAGACTCCTACCTCAGGGAAGTTGGGCTTCTTGCAGTTAGCGCCTGTGTAGGCTTTGGGTGTTTCGTTTTTATTGTGCTGTCCTACGTGCAGATCTTCACTGCTGTGCTGAGGATGCCCTCTGAGCAGGGCCGACACAAAGCCTTTTCCACGTGCATCCCACACCTGGTTGTTGTCTCCCTGTTTGTCAGCACTGACATGTTTGCCTACCTGAAGCACCCCTCCCTGTCCTTCCCAGCTCTGGATATGGTGGTGGCTGTCCTGTACTCGGTGGTGCCTCCAACATTGAACCCCCTCATCTACAGCATGAGGAACAAGGAGCTCAAAGATGCCCTGAGGAAAGTGATTTCATGGACCTTTTCCAGCAGTGGTAACATTGCCATTGCTCTCCACAAATGACTCCCCCTCCGTCCTGTACCAAGACTGAGCTTTTTTTGTTAACTTTATTTTCATTATGACTTTTATTACTATTAGTAGTAGTACTTGTTATCTGTGTTGCTACACAAATGGTTGGAATCATTCCACCTTTACTGAGACTGCTCTGTCTCACCTGGTGCCCATATAAAGTTGTGTCCAGCACTGGTTCAGAGCTGACTCCATCACAGTATCTCTGTAATAAAGTAGGTTCTACCCAGTGCAGTGCTTGAAGGATTACTCTTCCTCCAAAGCTGCTCTCTGTCACGCCCTGTCCCCAGCACATTTCTTTGAGACAATCTCCCCCACTCCGCATGCTGATCGTTACCCCAAAAGTTACCCCCAAACAGGGCTCCACACTCAGCTGGAGGACTGGATGTCCAGCTGTAATCCCTGGGAGGACGAGCCCTCTTCTGGGTGCTCTGCAGGGCTGGCAGGGAGCATGCAGAGGAGATCCTGGGGCCATGTAGACTATCCTCCTCCCACGGTGGGCCTCAAACAGAGTCTGTCAGAACACAGATCCAGCCCCGCTTGTCACTGCATGAACAGAGAGGAGAAACTTTCCCAGGAAAGTCCTCCCAGACCCAGCCTCTCATACCCGCTTTTTCCAGCACTGGCCTTTCCCTGTGGTCCTGGTGAGGGGTGATCTTTGAATGTGACCAGCTCCATCTGCCTGCTGGGCTCAGCACCTGTATGGCGGGAATGGCCAGCCCTGCCTGGCCTCTCTGCGGGCTCAGACCTCAGCAGACCCCAGAGCATGGCCTTCTGCTAACCCTGGGGGGACAGGAACAGGACTGGGCAGAGTCTGGGGACTGGTGGGAGGCTGCCAGGCAGGAGGGCCATGGGGGACAGGGCACCAAGGGCTGTCATGGGGACCATGCTGGAGGGATGTCTCCCCACCCCAGAACAAACCCTGTGCTGTGCCTGCACTGTTGGGCCGTGGGGACACATGCAGGGCAGCAGGGCTGGTCCAGTGAAGGCATGAGGTGCTGATGGGAGCCATAACACTCCAGAAGCTCCCAACAGTCATGGAGGGGACTCACTGCTGCTAGTAGGACTGGCGGTTTCTCAAGGGCTACAGGCACCAGCACCACCTGCCAGGACTCCCAGACCCAGCACAGATGGTTGGTGCCAAGCACCGCAGGTCACAATGCCCCCCATCCTGTGTGACTATCCTCTCTCATGAGCACTGTCGAGTGTGTCACTCCCTGCCCAGGTGTGGAGAGGAGCTGCTGGAGGTCTTCTCTTCTCATGCTTGCTGCCCCTGGCTCAGCCCTTGCATCGGCCCACAGACTCTGCCCTGGGTCATGTTATGTCTCCATACGTTCTCATCTAAGACCACATAGGGATCTGCAGCACATAGCTCTGCTTGGAGATGGCCACCACGGCCTGCCTGCATAGTCCCAGGAGATCCGAGCAAGGCTGTGCTTGGAGGTGAGGCTGTGATCGTCCTAAGTCAAAGCTGGTGGGATGGTCTGGGTGGGGTCCAAGGGGAGGAAAGGACAAGAGACAACAAGGAGAAGATGCAGTAAGGGAAATTTCAAAAGAGTTTAACAAAAAAATACAGAAATATCCATGGTAGTTGAGCAGTACTGGGGCAGGGGACAGGAGAATTTAAGAAATTCTTCTGGAGAAAGCACCTACCAACCTGATCTGTCAAGTTAGCCCAGCTTAAAGCAGATCGTGGTCCTGGAGAACTCTGGTGGTCCCTCCCAACACAAATCCTCTAGGAGAAAAGGGCTGGACAACCTTTTTCCCTTGGTAGACTGGAAAGGGAAGTCTGGAGAACTGGATTAGCCAAAGATGTCTGAACTGACGGGGAGTGGCCTGGGGTGAGATCAGACTCCTCCTTGTTGTCCCCCAAAATGAAGTCACTTCGTTGACCGTGGAGGGAATGAAAAGGATGTGTAGTGAGATGTTTTAGGGACTCCTTTAAAAGACCATGGTAACACAACTATGTTGAGATTTGTGCAAATTCGGCCATCCAAAAGCAGAGGCCTTGGTGGCAGATGCACCAGCCATAGGGAAAGGGAAAAAGACCTCCGTTCTTTTAGAGGCTTTCAGCCTGGGCAGTGCCCTCAGTCGTCTACAACACAGGCTGTCCTAAGCTGTCCCAAACCTGCACCTCTTTCCCTGCAGCCTGTAGACACCCAAGCTGCTTCCGCACCTTGCTCTCACTGCACAATCTCCCCACCTTTACTGAAATCCTTCCGTCCTTGTTGGTGGCTCCTTGAAACACAGAGCCCGGGACTGATCACGGAGCTCCTCTGGGTGTCCAGTTGCACCACAGCACTACCTACGAGTGACGTTCCTTTTACCTGAAGTGCAGTCTGAACCTCTCCAGATGCAGTCTGTGGTTCTTTCCCCTTCTCATGCTTTTTCCCACTACCAAGAAAAGTTCCCTCATCTCTGAAACCACCCTGTCACAAGCAGTCACAGGTGACTATTGTATGGGCTTTAGCCTCCACTTCAGCAGGCTAAAGAAGCCCAGGTCCCTCAACCTCTCCATTCTGGCCATGTGCTTCAGGCCCCCAAACCCATCTGGGCAGACCTCCTCTGCACCCTCTCCAGTTGTTCCCCATTCCTCCAACACTGGGCGTACCACACTGGGACACGCTATTGCAGACATTGCCGCACCAGTGCTGAGTCAAGGGGGATAAGAACTGCCCTTGCCTGGGTGGCCAGGCTCTTGTTAACACAGCCCTGTATGCAGCTGGCCTCATTTGTGGTGAGCATGCACCATGCACTCATATGGCATTCCCGTGAGGTCCAGGGCCTTCTCCTTCTCCTTGGGGTCCCTCCTCTGCTTGTCAGGTCTCTGCCTGTTCTGATGCACGGGCTGTTCTGCCCCACTGATGAGCCTTTCAAACAGGACAGGATGTGAGGTATACCCCTGCATACCCCACCTTTACCTGGCTTCCTGGTCAAGCATGACCCATTCATGAAAACACTCCGAGCTCAATCATCCAACCAGCTTTTTGCCCATCTGGATGTCTACTGGACATCCACTACTCTCCTCTCCTCCACAAGTACAGCTCCATGACACACTCCTCATCAACGTGAGGCTGAATGGCCTGCAGCTCCCCAGGCTGTCGTTGTGGCTGCTTTTGAAGATGGGCACAACATATTCCTTCTGCTGTTCATTGGAACCTCCCCTGATCTCCACAGCCTTTCAAATATGATAGAGAGCAGCCTTGCTGTCACAGCAGCCAGCCCTCTCAATGTCCATGGATGCCAGCCATCCAATCCCATAGACTTGTAGGGGTTGAGTTCTTGCAAGTCATTCCTCACTCAAGACTTAGGCACTGCAGGTTGCTTTTCTCCTCGGGAGTCCTGACTCTAGGCACAACAGCTCAGAAGACCTTGCTGGTGAAGACTGAAGCCAGGAAGGACTTGAGTTCCTCACACATATCTACATCTGCTTCTACTAGAATCTCTGCCCCATTCAGCCATGAGCCCACATTTCCTTGTTTATTCTTTTACTGTCACTGAAGCAGCAGCAGCTCTTCTTCCTGTCCTTCACATCCTCTGCAAGTGCCTCTGTCACAAAGGAGCTTTGGCTTCCTTAACACCATCCCTACTTTGCTGGACAATATTTCTAAATGCCTCATTTGCATCCTCTGCCTTCTTCCCCATTCTGTATGGTACCTTATTGCCCTGGAGCTCGTGTGGGAGCTCCCTATTTAGCCAAGCTGGGGTCCAGAGGTGCCTACTAATTTTACAGACTGTTTGCATGGGGCTTTCCTGTGCTTGACGGGTGCTTTCCTTAATTACGTGCTGGCTTTCCTGAGCTCCTCTGCCCCTCAGAGCTGCCTCCTTTTGTCCATCCCATGGAAGAGCTCCATACATCCAAGCTACCCCTTCTCACATAGGGTATCCCCCTCCTCATCTTCCCCATTGGTCTCTCCTGAAGAACTTGTTCCCTGCCATTGAAGGACTGTAGTCATGCAAGTGATCCCACCACATCTCAGTTATTCCAACCATGTGGCACTCCTCTGACAGCTTGTGCATCTCCATCTGCTCCTGGCTGCACCCCAGGCTGCATATGTCTGCACATATTTTGGCTTCACCACCTCAGCTGTGGCACTGACCGAAGATTTGTCACAGGGAAACGTGTTACCGAGGACCTTACATATGCAAAGGCTTTGATTGCAAGTGGTCACATGCTGACATGGATAGCAGGTGGCAATCTAATGGTGAAAGAGGGTTCTTTCCTGGGCAATGGCCTCATCATCACAGCCGTAGCCTGCGACCACCGCCTCCCCCCCCTCCCCGTACTTCTTCCTCCTCAACCTCTCCCTCATCGACCTTGGCTCCATCTCCACCACTGTCCCCAAATCCATCACCAATTCCCTGTGGGACACCAGGGCCATTTCCTACTCAGGATGTGCTGCACAAGTCTTTCTATTTGTCTTCATGGTAGGAGGAAAGTATTGTCTTCTCACAGTCATGGCCTATGACTGCTTTGTTGCCATCTGCAGACCCTTGCACTACGGGACCCTCATGGGCAGCAGAGCTTGTGTCAGAATGGCAGCAGTTGCCTGGGCCAGTGGTTTTCTCCATGCTCTCCTGCACACTGGGAACACATTTTCCATACCACTCTGCCAAGGCAACACAGTGGACCAGTTCTTCTGTGAAATCCCCCAGATCCTCAAGCTCTCCTGTTCAGACTCCTACCTCAGGGAAGTTGGGCTTCTTGGGGTTAGTCTTTGTTTATTCTTTGGGTGCTTTGTTTTCATTGTGCTGTCCTACGTGCAGATCCTCACCGTTGTGCTGAGGATCCCCTCTGAGCAGGGCAGGCACAAAGCCTTTTCCATGTGCATCCCTCACCTGGCCGTGGTCTCCCTGTTTGTCAGCACCGGCCTGTTTGCCTACATGAAGCCCCCCTCCGTCTCCTCCCGAGCTCTGAATCTGGTGGTGACTGTTCTGTACTCAATGATGCCTCCAACAGTGAACCCTCTCATCTACAGCATGAGGAACAAGGAGCTCAAAGATGCACTGAGGAAACTGATTCAACTGGCACTAGTTGAGCAGCCATAAGCTTCCCATCCCTCTTCAGAAGTGATTTCCGATTCATCTCAAACAACTCTTGTGCTTTGGGCAGTCTCTCTGTGATAATCATGTTTGTACAGAAGTGTTTGAATTCATCCCACTTCTCCAGAGGCATGAACCCAGTCTGTCTGATTGAGATACCTGCTGTGAATGTGTCTGTCACTGTGTCAGAGCTGGCTTCACTCTAATTAAAGAGGAATTCCTCAGTGCAGTGCTTGAAGGATGGGCTTTCCTTCCAAAGCTGGAGTCAAAAATGTGCTCAAGGACTTTCAGCCTGAAAGGCCTGTTACTCTTCCATGGCTCTCCATGGTTTAAGGCGATGGGCTCAAGGTGTTAGGGAATGAGGGCTGGATTCAGCTCTCACTTGTGGGTGCCCAGTGCTCCTGGAGGTGGTTAATGGTCAAGTGGTATCTCCCATATGACAGGACTGGAGAGTGATGCCCATCCTTCTCAGAGGGAGTATGGAGCCCCCAGGAGAGCACCGGGCATCTCCAAGGTCACCATGCGCCTAGGGGAGAATGGAGCTTCACAAAATCAGGTGGAGTCACCCAAAAGTAAAGGGCAAAAGCAATGAATGTCCAGGCTAGTGAGAGCTCTGCATTCCAACGAGAGGCAGCGTGGACCCAGCAGGCACAGGGAAGGGAGCCTGGAGAGTTGTTCATGTCACGTTCAATGAAAGCCTTGGGCTGGATCTTGGGACACACCTGAACACAGTCTCAGGCATTGGAAATGCCCAGTGATTGCTCAGAGCATCAGTCATGGCCACAGACTCCTTGGTGGGGCTGTCAGGCGCAATGATGCTTGTCCAGCTGGGTCTGCTTCCCACCCTGGCCACCATGGCCAGTGTGGAGTCACTGCATGGCTCTGGGGCTCCACAGTCTAATCACTCTGCAGGGCAGCACTGCCAGCTCGGGGTCATGCGAGGAGCACAGGGGAGGGGTCCAGGGATGGCCAACCAGGCCAGCATGGACACACTGACCTGGGGAAAGGCTCTCTGGGGAGCAGGGACGTCCCTGGAGAAGAGAAAAGGAGCAGTTGTGTGCTGAGCAGGAGGAATAAATGAGAGAGAGAAATCTGTTTCTAGACAGGTCAACTAAGGGCAGGCTGCTGTGCCCCTGGGGCAGCAGGAGCTGCCACAGGAACCCCTGGGCAGGGACTCTTGTGCTGTCCTGGAGAGAGGGGCTGGCACAGGGGGCTGCAGGCAGCCTGGGGCTAGGGAGTCTCCTGGACACCAGAAGAAGGGGCACAGAGAGTGTCACTGTGCTCTGCCTCCTTGTGCCACTGGGGCCAGTCCCAGCTTGGAGGCTGATGGGGCAGGTGACACACATCTCCCTGATCCCCGGAGCTGCTGTGCCCTTCAGAGGGTCTGGGGCTGTGGAGTGAGTGCCCAGAGCTCTGCAGCCCCCTGTGGCGGGCACTGCTGTGGGCCACCACCAGCCTGGGCTGCTCCGCTGGGTGGGCTGAGGAGAGGACAGGGGAGGTGGGGAGAGCCGGGGAGGGTCTGGACTGGTCTGGAAAGGACCCGGGAGAGGAAAGCGCCAATGTCAGCTCAGTTGTGTGAACGGGCAGGGAGAGGACATACATCAGGGGTTTGTGGTGCATAGCCAGGTCTCGTGGAGGGGAACCAAGACATGCCGGGCACAGAAGAGAGGAGGTCAGTCTGTGCCCTTGGTTGCCAAAGCAGGAGACCTGTGGGGGGATGGGTCACCGAGGTCTGTCATGGGGACCATGCCAGGGGGAGGTTTCCCCAACCCTGAATGCACCCTGCCCTGTGTGGTGCCTGCACAGAGGGGCCATGAGGCCGTGTTCAGGCACTGGGACGGGGCACAGATGGGAGCCCTGATACTCCTCACCACTCCACTGCAAAAGAGAAACTCCCAGGAGAGCTCTCCCAGCCTGGCCCCATGAGCCCATGTCTCTGCTCCAGCCTTGCCACAGCAGAGCTGAGGACCAAGAGGTCCCTCAGGCGAAGCTGGGCCAGCCTCCTGGACCTGGCCTGAGAACCAGGACAAGCAGAGCGCCCTCCTCCTATGTCCCCGTCCTGCTGGGAGGGTGGCACGGGCACCAGGGAAATGGCCTGTTTCTGCCTGGGGTCAGTGCAGGACTTTTGCATGCAAGGTCAACGCGACAGCTATCATGCTGCAGAAACACAGACCACACCCCCTTGCTGCAGCCCCCACTTCCCCCAGCCCCTGCCTTGCCAACCTGCTGCCACCCCCGTGCTGCCCCATCTCCCATCCCCTCTCTGCACACCGCAGGGACCGGTGGTGCAGCAAGAGCTGGCACAGCCCCCCAGTTGCTGCCCAGCCCACAGCCCTCCCCACCTCCCCCTATGCTGGGGCTCCAGCCCCTGCCAGGCAGTGGGTCTGGCCTCTCCCCACAGCTCCCAGCCTGGCAGGGCCATCGCTGCCCACAGCCCGCTCCCCCAGCCCGCTCCCCCCATGCTTCTTCCCCCTTTTGGGGAATGGAGATGCCCCAGGCCGGGGCAGCCAGCTAGTGCCAGGGCTGGGATGGGGCATGGAGGGGATGGAGACCATGGGGGGCAGTGGGGCAGGGGGAGCAGCTCTGCTCATGCCTCCACAGCTGGGCCAGGAGAGACAAGGCCATGGGACCAGTCAGGCTCCAGCTGCTGCTTTGACATCAGCTCCATGCTGTGAACATCAGGGTTTCTTCCCTCTGCAGGGGAATGGCTGGTGGAGGAGACTTCAGATGGGCCCAGTCCAGACCTGGGCTGTGTCCCATGGCAGAGGTAGAGGGGGATGAGGGAGTGTGGGGCTGGCAAAGGGCTCCCCCCGTCATCTGCTGGGAGGGCAGCCTGCACGAGAGGCAGAGCCTGTCTCTGTGGCTGGGGTCTTTGCACTCATGAAGTCACAGAGCTATTCAGGTGGGAAGGGACCTCCAGAGGTCTCTAGTCCAACCTCCCATGCAAAGCAGGGCTGGTTAGAGTGAGGGATTCAGGGCGGTGGCCCAGTAAGCTTTGAACATCTCCAGGAATGGACATGGCACAGCCGCCCTTGGTCCAGTATTTGAACCCCCCTCATGATGAAAACTCCTTTGCTTCTCCTGAGTTGCAATTTCTTGGGTTACTGAGGGCACTGGCCAACATCATCGCTAGGCTGCTCGCTATCATCTTTGAAAGGTCATGGATATCAGGGGAGGTTTCTGAAGACTGGAAAAAAGGCAAATCCATCTTCAAGAAGGAGAGGAAAGAGGATCTGGGGAATGATAGACTGCTCAGTGTCACCTCAGTCCCTGCAAAGCAAATCTTCCTGGAAGATTTGTGGACAGAGGAGGACAGTGCATGTTGTAGACCTTGAATTTTGGAAGGCCTTTGCCATGCTCTTCCATAACCTCTTTGTAGCCAGCCTGGGCAGATGTGGAATGGAGGAGTAAGCAATGGAGGGTATGGGAAAATAGCTGGAGGCGACCTGGTTCAAAGGGTAGAGAAGAGTGGTACAAAGTTCAGCTGACTAATGGTTACCAGTGACATTCTTCAGAGGTCAATACTAGAGGATGCCAATGAGGAGGGAAGCCAAAAAAAAGAAACAACACCCTTTCCATTGTGTTCAGGGGCTACAGAATGAAGCCTGATTTTACTCTGAAAGAGAAAAGGTTGGGACTGAATGTCCTGAGGGTGATTATAAACTATTTGATGCCTTCTCTGCTCTTCAGCAATACTTCCTTTGGTCACACCTCAGTCTGCCCTGAACTCTATTTTTCCCCTTGCATCAGGACTGTGGAAAAAGAACTGAATCTAGGGCAATGCCATGCTGATAATCTGGGCAGCCTGGGAAGCCCACTGAAAGAGTAAGTATGTGCGTGAGACCTCACAGCACAAGCCTGCAAAAGCCAAGTGGCAGTGACCCTCCCGAGGTGCCAAGGATCCCAACCCCCAAGCCACAGGGCTGGATACGGCCTCCTCCGCTCGTGCCAGGGGCTCCTGACACACCTCACAGAGTAAGGTAAATTTCTGCGGGAGAGGTGGAGGAAGAAAGTAGAAATGAATCAAAAGAGGAGGAATGCAAGCCAGGAATCCCACCAGGAAACACCTCCAAATATGGGTGGATTTTCCCCCTCTCTGGCAAGGCCGTTTCTTCCATGACCAGCAGCACCTGAGGGTGTGCTCCTGATGGACTCCCATAAGTACTCAAGGTGTTCCCTGCAGCCAGGTGGATGGGCATAGGTGGGAGTTGGCCCTTCCTGTTCCTCCCAAGCATGTTGTTTGAGGAAGTGCTGGAAGAACAGGCCTGGTGGGATCCTCATGGCACTGCACTGCCTGGAGCTGTGATAACTGATCAACCCTCTTCTGCAAATGGTTCCTGGCCAGGCGCTTGTGGACAAGCAGCCAGCAGTGCTTCTGGGAGTCCATCAGGAGCATGCCCTCTGGGTGGGCAAGGAGACCTCAGGCTCTTGTCACCCTGTTGGGGAGGAGCTGGCTGCTCAGAGGACTGAGGGGAGGAAGGACCGGTCCCACGGCTTGCAAGGTGAAGGTGCTGACGTGTGCATGGGGCCAGGGCCCTGCTACCTCGTAAGCCCTCTGCCAGCTCCTGGGAAGCCACTGTAGAAGCAAACAAATCCTGGGAAAAAAAACTTCCCTACATTCCTGGGAGTCAATGACAGGGTCACTTCTGTTTGAGAACATGTCAGGCTGGCAGCAGGGCCATGGCTGGGGTTTGTGCTTGGGAGGTCACTGCTGCCTGAGCACCTGATAGGCCAGCAGGAGACACATGCCTTAGATCCATATTCTGAGGTCACTTCTCTCTCTGAAGCTGATTGGCCTACAGCAGACTCTTGGTTCATGTAGCTTCTTTTCATGTCTCCTATGTGCCTTCTGCTCAGAGGCCAGGAAGAGGCTTGTGGCTTTGGCACTGGGTGTGAGATCGTTTTTGCATCAGCACCTGATATGCCAGAAGCAGGCAGAAGACCGAAGTTTGTGCTGGTGAGGTCACTTCTGCCTGAGTGCTGATAGGCCAGCAGTGGGCACATGGCTTCGATTCTGGCTGTGAGGTCACTTATTTCTCTGGAGCTGAGAGGCCAACAGGAGGCTCTTGGCTCATGTAGGTTCTTGTGATGTCACCTCAGTCCCTGGTGGTGATAGGCCAGAAACAGGCACATGGCTTGGCTGTTGAATGTGAGGTCACTGCTGCCTGAGTACCTGATAGGCCAAAAGTGGGGACATGGCTCTGATGCTGACTGGCAGGTCACTTCCTTCTCTATAGATTGTATGCCATCAGCAGGCCCTTAGTTGCTGTTGATTCATGTAAGGTCACCTCTGCCTCTGCTGCTGACAGGCCAGAAGCAGGTTTACGGCTTCAGTGTAGGCTGTGAGGTCACTTCTGCCTGAGTCCCGGATAGGCCAGCAGCAGGAAGGGCATCAGCAAAGCAGCTGTGAGGTCACGTCACCATGAGCAGCTGAGCAGCAGCAACAGGGCTGTGAAATGGCTGGTGAGGCCACTTCTGCCTCTGGAGACGACAGGCCAGGAACGCGGTGGCCTTGCTGGGCCGTTCCCTGCTGGGCTGAGGCTCTCCAGGGAGGCCTGAGCCACCCCCAGGCTGCGCTGGGCAGGGGACTTGTGCTGGGCTTCCACTGCCATGGATCCAGCAGGGTGCCGGAGTCCACTGAATGGGCTCATCACCGAGTTCATGCCAGCAGGGATTTGGTTGGCTTCTCTGGGGCTTTTTGGACACTGGAAGAAAGAGTCTGCTGTTGCATTTATAAAGAGACACTTATCAGCTGGTAGAAATGAACTGCGTACACAGCACAGAGCTATGAAACCACAGTTCCTGCGGTTGTGTGGGGAGTGTGTTGTTCTACACAAGTGCTCTGTCATGAAATATATATATATATATAATAAATACACATATACACACATATATGTGGATATATGTATATATGTATATACATTCTATATATCATTTAGGTGTCTAGGAACTACAGAAGGCATTCCTGATCATCACTGATCATCATCTTTTTTTTTTTTTTTTTTTTTTTTTCCCTTGGGAGAATAGGTGTTTTCACCTATACTGGAGAAATACACTGAGCCACATCAGGATAGTCAGAAGAGCTTTGCAGAGCCTTGTACAGTCTCCTGAGCTGTGTGGTAGGATGAAGACTTAAGAACATAGCGTGTTCCCAATAAATCACCAAATGCAAGAGAATGCATTTCAGCTCTACTTTGGAAGCTGTACTAGTGCAAGTGACACATATGGGCTCTTCAGGGGAGTTAGCAATCACTTCTTGTCTTTCAGATCATATAAATGATATGTTAACAGAGGATGCAATGTATAATGAGGAGGAATCACTTTCAGGGTTCTGAGGCTGAACTGTCATGTCAAATGCCTACTAGACAAGAGGAACCATTCCTTAACTGTCACAGGTAAATGTCTGTGTCCTTTGGCTTCAAACTGCTGGGTCCTTGTAAACAGCCTTGGCTGTTGTAAGTGTGAGGGGAGAGAGAGAAGAGAGTAAAGAAAATTTTGTCGGGGAGGGAGGGTTATATCAGTACATGGAAGAAGCAGTCCTGAAGCAGTCCTGGCATTTATTTCATTTCTGAATTCCACAGAGTTCCTGGCAACCCATTCTTCTCTCCTGCTGAGATCCATCTAGAGGGCACTCCTAAACCTTATGACTGTTCCCTTGATGAGCTGCCATCTGCAAATGTGATGAGAGTTGTGTCCTCCAGGTCAGGGATGAACCTGTTAGACAGGACAGGCACCAGTATAGAGCCCTGTGTACTCTACTTGTTACTGGCTTCCAGGTAAAGCACAACTCGTTCATAAAAACCCTCTGAGCTTGATCATCCAACCAGCTTTTTGCCCACCCTGTTGTCTACCCAGCCTGTTGTAATGCCTTACTTGTATGTAAGAATACAGTGTCAGAGAGTGTCAAACACCTTGCTAAAATCACGGTAAATGACATCCACTACTCTCCTCTCCTCCGCAAGTACAGGTCTTTTATCATGAAGGCAATCAGGTTGCTCAGGAATGATTTATGTTCAGTAAATCCATGCTGACTGCTCCCAGACACATTCTTCTCCTCCATGTGCCCACGAGTATGATGTGAGAGGATTCACTCCGTGAAGCACTCCTCACCAAAGTGAGGCTGAATGGCCTGCAGCTCCCCAGGTTCTCCTGGTGGCCGTTTTTGAAGATGGGCACAACATATTCCTTTTTCTGGCCATTGGGACCTCCCTTGTTCTCCATAACCTTTTAAAGATGATAGAGAATGGCCTTGCGGTGATAATGGCCAGCCCTCCCAGTGTCTTCTGATGTAGCGAATGATGGCACGGAGTCAAGAGGTAAAGCATCTTGAGACATTTATGGTTTGTTTCTGAGCATATTTAAAAAGTTAGTTGCTTCAGTGGTTTCACAGACACACTTTGCTAAGCCAATCATCATGCAGATTATGTCACAGGTAGCCAATCATTACACCGATCACGCACGCAGCGATCATGCCTTGTACCTTGCTACTCGTTTAGAAAAGCTGTCTTGCTTTTAACCTTGGTTCCCACTGGCTTTTGCTACTTTATCTATACTTTCTCAGGATGTATCATTCCCAGCTGCACCGGTGTCCTTGGGTATGTTTGTCTGAGGCTCCTGTTGCTTGCTACTTGCAACTTTCCACCAGTTTAACCCTGTCATGACCCTCCACAACAAACTGCACCCACAGGACCAGCACTGGTCTATCAGCCACTGAGCCACCACTGACCTCACAACCACAATTAGTAACCACATAAACAGCACTGGCCTGTCAAGCACTGAGCCACAAGTGACCTCACAACCACAAACAGCAGCCACTCACCTAGCACCGGCCTAGCAGGCACTGAGCCACAAGTGACCTCACAATTGAAAACAGCAGCCACGCACCTAGTACTGGCCTAGCAGGCACTGAGCCACCACTGACCTCACAATTGAAAACAGCAGCCACGCACCTAGCACTGGCCTAGCAGGCACTGAGCCACAAGTGACCTCACAATTGAAAACAGCAGCCACGCACCTAGCACTGGCCTAGCAGTCACTGAGGCACAAGTGACCTCAGAATCGCAAACAGTGATATAGTGTTTCCTTGTTGGCTTTCATTTATAGATGCAGAAGTGACCTAACAGTGTTTATCAAAGGACGTGGCTTGCTGCTTGCCTATCCCATTCCCAGGAAGTAGTGACTTCACAGGCTTCAGCAAAGCCACGTGCCATCTGCTGGCTTATTATATAGGAAGGCAAGAATGAGCTTGTTATAGGCAAACACGACCACTCTAATTGGTTTGCATAAATTCCAATTTAATAGAATAATTGAGCAAGTCACAAGTAAGCAAAACAGCGCTGGGCGGCCGGGGAGTCTCCTGCTCCACCAACAGCGCGCAAAATTCCCCCGCTCACAGTCTCCTTATATGCAGCTCTAGTTCTGAGTACACATGGCATTTCCTGTAACTTCTGCGGTTGCACCGACTGTTGCTAGGGGGTCCTCTGCGGCCCTCTGGTGATCTCGGGATGAAGGCTGCAGGTTTCCTCTGCATTGTGAGTGGTGACCCTCAGGTCACGCATATATTTTACGACTTCCGCGGTCATGCAACATTTCACAGTTGTGTGACATCGCCATCGTCATATTAGGCTATCTAAACTAACATTGCTGCTTCGCTAGCTCAACTCAATTGTCTCAGGCGGGGTACGTGCCCCCACCACAGGATGTTCCTACAGGATGTTCCCAAGACTGTTTCTCAATTTGATGTAACAAATTAGCACATATCACAAGCTCACAAGCGAAAGTAGCAGCCATGTGCCCACCACTGGCCTCTCAATACTGAAACAAAAGGGACCTCACAGTCTGCATTGAAGCCACGTGCATGCTGCTGACCTAGCATGGACTGAGGCACACCATCCCCAGAAGCACAAACAACACTCATCTCCATATTGCTGCTCTACAAGTGCTCCTGCACCTGTACAAAAAGAAGCAATGTGTCTGCTGGTGGCCTAGGAGATACTGAGCCCCAATGACTTCACAAACATGAACATCAGCAATATGCATCAAGCTGCTCTGTCAGGTGCTGAGGCTGAAGTGAGAGGAGAGGAGAAGCTCACCTGGGCCACTTGCATGTCCCTTGATTAAGCTGTTATCACTCTGTACAGAACAGTCTTCTGCAAACGGCTTTCATCTCCTGGCAAGACTCTCTCCAGGTCATGCCACAGCTCCACTCTGGCACCCTGCACACAAATCACAAAAGGGAACAATTGGTCTTGCTTTTCCTTTAGTGCCATCAAGTCCGAGCTGGGAGCCTTTGCACTGCAGCACTACACAATGACAGCAGGACGCCACTTCCATTTCTGGTGCATTTCTAGGGACAGAGACCAGCTGAGGGAGCAGCTGCACTGCAAAGGGTTGCTGACACTGTCACATCAACTCAGCACTGCACCAGGCATCAACCTGACGCCAGACCTCTGCTCTGCCACCTAG
Source organism: Apteryx mantelli (assembly GCF_036417845.1). Classification (NCBI taxonomy): domain Eukaryota; kingdom Metazoa; phylum Chordata; class Aves; order Apterygiformes; family Apterygidae; genus Apteryx; species Apteryx mantelli. The sequence goes on from NC_089988.1 coordinate 23,202,696, forward strand.
TCTACAAACACACTGTCTCTGTCCCACAGAGCTGTCTCTTCTGCTCGTTACAACCAGGTGCCACCAAGAAGAGATGCCTGCAGGACACTCGCCACTTGCACACTCCCCAGCCACTGCTCTGCTCGCTGCCTTCCCTTGGCTCCTCAACCCAGACACACAGCGAAGCTCTTGAGGTGACACCACAAGGTGGCCAAGGCACTCTGGGCTCACAAGGCCTGTGCAAATGAGCAGCACAAGATCAGGCAGGCACTGAGCTGGCTCCTTGGGAGATGCTGCTCTTTTCAGAGGGAAGGATCCTGCTTTCTTTGGGCACAGCAGGCTGCTGCTTTCCACCTCCATCCCCTCAGGAACCTCCACCTAGGGACGACAGGGATGGGCACTTTCTTTAGTACTACAAAAGATACAGATACAGTGTAGAAACAGTAGAGAGTCCGGAAGGCCTCCTGAGCCCAAAGGAACCTCGGGTCCTTTCCTTTAGTTACTTGGACAAGGAGCCCCGGGGAAGGGAAACAGGGTGCAGAGGCTTTGACATGAGGCCCAAGCAATAAGACAGCCCCAGCCTGGAGGTCTGCTGAAATGCCAGCTGTCCTGGCTGCGCAGGCTCTGCAGAAGCAGTCGGGGCTCCACAGCTGGCTTCACAGAGCACTGAGAGCTGGGTGCCACGGGCAACCCAGCCCTAGGCACATCTTCACCCCTCGCAGAGCCAGGGGCCCAAGAGCTGTCAGACTTCCTCAGGTCAAGCTATGGAGGCTTTGCGGCCCTCACACAAAGGCCCTCAAGACATGTGGGCATTTATTAGAAGGGTCTTGCACTCAGCCTATATGGCACCACAACCTTCTAGGAAAAGGCGGGGGCACAGTAGCATTTGCCAAGAAGGCTGGCAGTAACAGCAGTTGTGGGAGGCAGAATTTGCAGCACAGCAGAGGTACCAGGAGGTGAACCCACACCCCAAGTCACACAGGGAAGACAGGTGCATTTATGGAAGCCTTTGCATCCATATGTAGGCTCACCTCATCCACTTGCAGCTGCTTTCACAGAGGGCTCACAATGTTGGCAAAGATGTTGACAGGCACAGGGACACACCCTGGCATCCTGCCTCCACCCTCAGGAGCTCTAGGACTGCACTGGGAACCTCCAGGAGTGGAGCAACCTAGAAAGAAAGAAAGAATCGGAGTGTTACTGTCAGTTCTGCTGGCCTTACAGAGTCTCAACAGGCAGGGGCAAATGTCTCCCCTCCATGCTGAGCTGTATTGGTGAGAGCCTGATCAAAACTTCCCTGGAAAAGGACCCAAGACACCTCATCTACTGGCACCTGCCTTGAGCAGGGCGTTGGAGCCCTACCTCCACATGTCTCCCCCATTGCAGCTTCAAGGAATCTGCTAGACTGAGACTCTTGCCAAAGGCACCAGCAGCTTTGGAGATGCCACCTCCACCGCTCCCCAAGGACAGGTGTCTCAGAGCCACCCATCACCCTCAGAGGCCTGACTTCTCCTGAGGCGGCATCTCCCCTGTCTGCAAGGCTCTGCGTAGGCACAAAGTGGAGAAATGTCTCTGATTGCTTTGATTAACTACCCATCTCTCTGAGGGATCGGAATGGATTAGGGTCTGAGATGGGAAGATGCAATGAGGGTCCAGATGCAACAGAAAGCCTTTAAGGAGGGAGAAGATGACTTTCTCCAGGGGAATCAGTAACATCCCAAAGACTCAGGGAAGCATCAAGACCTTCCGAAACTGCAAGCCGGAACCTCAGCTGACAGAAACCACCAAACTGCGAGCAGCCCTGCCTCGCACCAGGATGCTCCAAGGAGGCAACACGGTCACCAACAGTCCTCACCCAGGTCTCCCAGAAGGACACCGTGATGGCGGGCTGGGCCTTGGGAGCAGAGCACTGCTCTCTCCAGCCACCTCCAACCATGCTGAGCAGCAAAACACTGGGGCCACCACCTGGCTCCACCACAGGGCAACCCGCACTGTAACACGCCGCTACCCCTACACCTCACAGAGGGTTGGCAGCCAACACGTGTTCTGCATCAGCGACACACAGGGCACAGCACCACACATGGCAGCACACAGGGCACCCCCAAGTGCCCCACAACACACAAAGCCCAACTCTCCAGACCTTCCATTCCCTTCTAGGCCTCCAAGACCTTGCAGCAGGCACTGCCTCTGAACTCACAACCCGGGGCCTGCTCACTTCCCACCTCCAGGACTCTCAGAGCCACTCAGAAATGCCATTTTCAGAACAAAAGAGACCATTGGGAAGGGCCCCTCACGAGGACACCAGCAGCCTGCTCACACTTTGCCCAGCAGCTCCCAAACGCAGCTCGGAGCAGCACCTGGGGGCTGCGGTGGCAGCAGCAGCAGCTCAGGAAGATGCTTCCAAATGGGTCTCCGACCCCCGGCAGGTGCAAAGCTTTCTGCCCCCAACCCCAGCAGCCGCCCCGGCCCAGCTGCTCAGGGCAGACCGCCACGTCTGGCTGCAGGGCGGCTCCCCACTCTGTCCGCGGTCACTCTGGGCCGTGCTCATGGCCCCACCAGCCCCTGCTGCAGCTCCTGCAGCAAAGCAGCCCCGGGGCTAGCACCACTGCCCCCGCCCCGGCAGGAGGGCACCCGCTGGCAGCTGAAGGCGCCTGCAGCCCCGCCAGCCCCACTCACACCCGATCCCACCCACTCACTCCCTCTGGCTTGGCTCCCGCTCCCCTTTCTGGGCTGTTTTTTCTGCATGCTGCACTCCAATTGGCTGACAGAGCCGTCAGTCAAATCGTGCCCCACCCTACTCCCCTTGCCGGCCAACAAGAGGGCAGCACTGAGGGTTATGCCATGGCAACACTTCAGCCCTGTGTGACCTTGTGGGCACGGCCAGGGCGCTGGAGCCCGCAGGCAGCATCCTGCTGTCCCCAGGGCAGGGCAGGGCAGGGCAGGGCAGGGCAGGGCCCTGTCGCCCCTGGGGCCCTGGACGCCTGCCCGCAGCAGCCCCAGGGCTCGGCATCCCTTGCGCTGCGCCCAGCAGGGCTGGGATGTGGCCAGACAGGGGCTGCTCCCTGTGGGGCCGGGCTGGGCCCTGGTGCCTCGCTCCACAGGGCTGAGGAGCCCCAGGGGCACAGGGCAGCCAGGGCAGAGCAGCTCTGGGCCTGCCGGTGCTGGGCAGCAGAGGTGTGTGGCTGGGAGGGGGCTGGGGCAGATGGCCCTGCTGGACTCCCCTCAGCACTGCCCCCCACAGCTCAGAGGAAAATGCTTGGTGTTAGCAGGGACTTGTGGGGTGGCAATGGCACCCCCACCTGGTTCTAAGCTGCTCCCCCAAACACGCTGTCTTTTGGGTGCAGAGGTTTGACTCCCATTTGCAGAGGAACAGGGGCTGTGGCCATCTGAGGACAACATCTCTGAGCCCAAACCATGCTCTGCCAAGTGGGAAGTGTAAATGATCCAGGGGGAAGCAACAGAGGTTTTCCGAAACAGGTAGATGCCTTGGGGTTGTTGCACGGTGAAGGATCCGTTTCCAACATAGGCATTTCCAGCAGGCTCTTGAGACCCCCACAGGAGCTGCAGGACACTCCAGCCTCCAGGACACAGGACCCCTGTCCTGTCAGAGCCAGATCCCAAAGGGGGACCCACTCCCAGGGAAACCTGGACCTGGATTTCTCCCTGCAATGAGGGGATGGAGCTGGCCCCAGAAGAGCCATGGGGTTCAGGGCAGCCGCAGCTCCAGGACCCAGAATTCCTGGCTGGCACGTTGTTCCCTGAGCCAGGCGGGACCCTCAGGCAGGGCTCTTGTGGCAGCCCCCAGCACTGTCCAGTCACCCCCACAGCCCAGGACCCACAGCCATTTTTGGAATTAGCACTCTGTGTGCAACACCTCGGGAAGGAGCTCCTGAAGCCCTTCCCCTTGGTGGAGAGCCGCAGGAGCATTGGGAACAAGGAACTGTGGTCCAGGGTGATGGTCTTAGTCCAGCAGTTCTCCATCTCACTTGCCCTCTTGCCCTCAGCTCACCTGTCCATCTGAGGAAGAAGGACACTCTTCCCCTCTCATTACCCTAAAACTCCTCTCCAACATGTCCCTGCTCCTTTGCCTGTTGGTGAGTGGCCCCAGCATCATCCCGCTGCCTCCTGTCCCCACTCCATGCTGTGGAGCAGTTCTGAAGGGCAGAGGTGGGGAGCACATGAGCAGTGCCCAGCAGTGCCTGGACATCGCAGGGAAGTGAGGACTCTTCCATGGCACCGGGGAGACCTTCCTGTGATGCAGCACATGCCACTGTGACCTCAGCTTGTGTCGTCTGGGGGCTCAGTAGGTCACCGCCATGGAGATGCGGCACCCAGGAAGAAAGCAGAGAGATTTCCCCTCATGTCCTGGAAAGCAGTCCTTCTCCATGTCTCAGTTTGTCAGAGCATGAAATAGGAGTCACCCATCACCACCATGTGCCAGTGGTGGGGTGGCCTGTGGTGGGGACAGGCGGTGGCCGCAGGGTCTTGGTGCTCAGAATGGGAGGAGGTGTCTGGAGAGAGCAGTGCTGTGCGTGGGGAGCCCTGCCAGGATGTGGAGCTGGGAAGCGCTGCGAGCTGAGGAGGTGCCTTGGCTCACAGGGCCCAGGCTGCCCTGGTGGTGTGAGCCAGGGATGCTGGCAGCCTGCTGCCTTGTGTGCGCTGAGGTTCAGGCCTTGCGTTTCCAAAGCTCTTTTCAGGATGTGCAGCCAGATATCCCGCAGAGACTGAAATACATAGAAATATGCAGCTTAGAGTATTTGGAGTAGAAGAGGTCATCTTTCAGAAAGGGTTCCTTGTTGAGATTCTTGAAGTTCACACTTCTGGGATCTGTCCAAACACAAGATTTTTTTTAGGCATAGCAGGCTAGTTTTTTAGGCTAGAGGCATAGCAGTTGCCTCTCTCTCCTATGAGCAAAGGCTAAGAGGGGATACGACCCGTATCCATAATTTGTGGAGACATGCTTTTCTTCTCATGTGGCAGGACCCTAGAAACTCCTTGCTTTCAACGCAGTAACATCCCCCAATTAGCCCTTACTTAACCATCCGATTAACCCCCCTCCAATCCAGTGAATTCTGGAGCGGGTCTTGAGCTCTTCCTGCTGAAGGCCTCGCTGTTTCGGGGCTCTCCCCTGCACCCTGTGCACTGCCCTGGGCTCTGACACAAGACATGCAGGGGCTGACATCCAGCAGGAGGCCTCAGAGAGCACTTTAGATCATGTGGGACTTTTTCCACCCACACAGTTAACAAGGAAATGGTCTTGCCAAGGTGGAGCACTCAGAGGTGCCCTTTCAAGCGGCAGTGCCACAGTCATTAGCTTTTGAAATGGGCAAAATAAGGGAAACTTCCAAAGACAAAATATTTCTTCAGAACACAGTTGGACTTTAAAAACACTTCTCCCAGATGTGCAGTGACTACAGTGAGTAGTGATGCTCCAGCACTTGCCTGCAAGTCAGCAGGAAATACTTCATGGGTCATAGCTGAGAATCAGCTTGCAACGCTAGAGTTGTTTTATGCAGATAACTTGCAAACCCCCTCAGAATGATGTCCCTCACCTTTCCACATGCTCCTCTCTTCTCTAAGGCAGTCATTTCTGACCTGACAGGTCAGGTGTCCAACTCAGCTGAGCATGTTTTGCACTGTGTCCCTGAGCTGGTTGAGGCCTGCAGGTTCTGAAGCTCCTGCCTGATCAGCTCAGGCACAGCCTGGGCGTTACCTCACTCATGGACTCTTCTTTGCAAGTGAAGCCCCTCTGAGATGAAATCGCAAGTGTGGATCTGAGGCTGATTTGGACAAAGGTCCCCTGTTGGCAGTGAGGTGTGGATAAAAGCAAGTGAGGGTCAGTTCCTTGTAGGGTGGTGCAGGGCTGTCCCAGCAGGCCCTGCACAGTTCAGCTCAGCCACCTATCATCAGAGTTTACATTGGAGCCTGCAGAATGACTCCTTCTTGGCATCACACACTCAAAAAAACCCCTCTGGCTGGCAATACTACATCATATGCTACTTTGGGAAGGTTGATCTGCCAAAGGAGGTCTCCAGATAATGTCCAGATAATGGGCTGGTGGGGTGTCTGCAGCAGAGGTGCCCTCGCAATCAGCATCCAAATGGGTCCCTGTCACCTGTGTCACCCCCTCCTTTCCCCAGGCCAGTCATTTCTGCTGGGTGGACTCTCTGAGGTGCTGGGTGACATCCCAAAGCCTGATGGCCAGCACATCTGCTGAGGGCCAATCAAGCAGCTGCAGTGGAAGTGACCTCACAATCAACACTGCAGCCATGTCCCCTTTGCCTGCCTCTCCCCATCCTCCTGCCCATATAGCATCTCTGGTGGGATAAGAGGTGGTGTGATTCTCTTCTTGTCCTCAGAAGGGCTCTACCAGAACCCAGCCCATGAGGTTCCTGTACAAGAAGTGACCTCACCATCAACACTGCACAGGTGTCACTTCTTTGATTTTCTGTCCTGCCCCTCTTCTGAGTTGTCCTCTCTTCTGGGCCCTACATTCAACATCCCAGCCATGTCCCCTTTACTGGCACCTCCCTCTCCCCTATCCCTGTGGAATTACACAGACATGGTGGGACAGCTCACGTGGCAGGGTGAAACTGGTCTCCTGGGGAAGGCATGCTGGGATGGTGAGGAGGTGCAGGTGTGCTCTGTGCCAAGGAGGGGTGGCTGGAGTGCACAGGGCTTTTCCTTGGAGCAGGTGATGAGCCAGTTGAGACCTTGTAGTAAGGATAAGAGGACACACCAGTCTGGGTGACATTCTGGTAGGGGTTTCAGCTCATTCAGGATCTGTTTTGCAAGATCGCACCAGCGACTTCCCTGGAGGGCAGAGGGGCCATGAGGCCTCTGTAAAGACAGACTAGGCAGAGGAAGAGAGCACAGAGAGGCAGAAGAAGAGAGAGGAGACATGTCAATTGGACTACAATAGTTTCTCAGAACCAAGTTTCTCCATTCAGAGTATTGCCAGGAAACGTCTCATGAAGAATAACATATACATCTATATAAACATGTAAACTCCCATGGAGTAATTTCTGTAGTGCATGCATATGGGGCTTCCAATAAAAGAGAAAGAAAATGTTCATTAGAATTGATAAAGAATGTTTGAAGTTCTGAAAATGAAGACTTTTTTCCATTTCTTGTATAGAGCTATTTTTTGCATAGATTTCACCCAATGATGAGAACTTTACATTCAGGCCCTTACAGACACATACAGAGGCCACTGCTGCCTGAGATGCCCCGTGTAGCTGTGTTCCCATGTGGCGCCGGGAAATGTGACCCAGGAACTATGGGAACATTTCTGGAGCATTGGCTGGTCACCAGGAGGAGCATCTCAAAAACCTCTCAGTGGGACAACTTTTTCTTTCCATCGACTAGAAAGGGAAGTGCAGACACCTGGGTTAGCCAGAGACATCTGCACAGAAGGGGTCTGGCATCGAGCAAGTTAATTCCCATCCCTGTTGTCACCTAAAATGGAGTCGCGCTTCATGACCATGCAGGGAATGAAAAGGGTTTGTGGCTAGATGTTTGGGGAATCCTTTAAGATGTCAGTGTAACAGAGGTATGTTGAGATTGGTGCAGTTTTGGCCATCGATAAATACAACATTTCATTGAAGCTGATCAGGCTGCTTCCCTCTATCAGTTGTGAGAGCTCGACACCTCATGGTGTGACTCGCCATGTGCAAACATCAAGGAATGTCAAGGAAAATCCTGGGCAGGGAGTGGTTTGAAGGGCTCTGGACTTGTGTGAGACACAAAAATATTATTTTTAAAGTGTGGAACCTATTATAAAAGAAATCTTTAGAAACCGTTAATAAAAATGAAAGAATAAAGAAATTAGATAAATTATCTAAAGCAAAAAAAAAAGTTTTGTTACACTTTTCAGCATTTGAAACTTCTTTGTGTTCTTTTTTTATTATTCTTATTATCACTGTGATCTTGTTTTCTTCTTACACTTTTCTTTTTTTTGTTTAGTTCTTTTTTGATACACTGGCCTTTTGGGAAAATTCTTCTTTCTTCTTTTCTTTTCTTTTTTTTTTTTTAAGGGGAAGTCATTTTCAGAGCTGGGGTGGGATGCAGTCACAGGGTCATGGACACCTGATGCCATTGCAGGTGCCCTGCTCCCCTCTGCCCAGCCTCCCTCTGCGGCTCCAAGGGGTTCCAGTCTCCCGCAGGTCCCCTGCGAGAGCTACCAGGCCCAGGTAGGTGCCTCAGAGACAGTGGGGCCTCTCCAAGTGCCCCTGGGTGCTTGTGGTTGGACCCCTGAGCTCTGCCTGGAAAGGTGAAGAACTGTTTTCAACATTTCAAAAATAGGAGCACACTTTCCTCAGCTCAAATGACTGGCTAATTTTAATGTCTGTGTTCTCCTATGATGAAAGAGTGGAAATTTTCAGAAAGAGTATGAATCCTGGGAGAAGAAACATTGATCTGCCCTTGACCTAGTGTTTCCACTGCTCTGTCTGTTAGGCTGTGGATAAAATCTAAGTGCTCTCTCACATATTTCCACATGTCCTGATTAAATTGGTCATTTCTAAAGGCATCTTTGCATCAGACTCTCTGGGCATATACACTTTCCATAGTTTCCCAGTTTTCCTCCTCCCCTTGCTCTTTATCCATTCAGGTACCTCTCAACTCTCCAGGTGCTGCTCTGAGCTGCTGGGAGTCTGAAGCTTGCCTCGTCTTTCAGCAGTCTCCTTGTCTCTTTTGCCACCTCCTTTGTTGTGTTTCTTGTGTATCCTTTCCTATCTATCTCTTGAAAACATTTCAAGGAAGGTTATGCCTTGTGGGCAGTGGACCTCACTGGAGGCAGCTTGGACTTGACATACACTCAAGGAGTGTCTTGTATTTTTTATTAAACTGTTCAGGAATATAATTTGTTTGTTTGCAATTAAGAAAAACCCTTCTCTTTCTGTCTGCAGCTACTTCTCTAAGGAAAGCAGGTGGGAATTGGTGCACGTGAGCTGTAACATTCAGCTACAACCTTGAGAGGAAAAAGGTTCGATTTTCACAAGAGTGATGTGAAGTCCCCAGTGGCTGCTGAGGGAAACGGCAGGGCTGGGGAGCTGGGGAGGAAGGTTCTCCATACATGTCTCCTATCAAAAATACTGCTTTTCCTACATGCCCAGACTTCATTAGGAGACACTGTGGGTCAGTATGAATTGGAGAATGTGGGTATGACTTATTCTGAAAACTGAAGAATGAAGCAAGCTTAAGAAGCAGACATCTTTCTTTTTCAGGTGCTCATTGACCTCTTTCTCTTCTAAATACACTGCTGCAAACTTTCCAATTAGTGAAACAAGAATTGAAGAGCTGAAGAAAATTATGGAAAGAGGCATGGCTCCTTAGGGTTTTTTTTTGCATTTCAATGACCCCTCGACTGTATTTGGTGCTAAGACAATGAACCTCGGATGCTGAGAAGATGCTGAAGAAACTTCTCAAGAAGCAAATGCCAAGTTTCTTGGAAAGATAATGGGTCCCACTGAGGGCCATTACCAACAAAGTCTCCCCAGAGGCTGATTAGAGTTGAAAGTTGGAGGCCCTGATTGCAGGTAGGCAAAGGCAATATGAGGGTGGCTGTGATGCCAAGTCAAACTTGATGTGTGTTATCGAGCAGAGTGACCAGGCACTGACAGCCAGCCCCTGGGTAGGGTGATGCTTTCCATCACGCATTGCTCATGGCTCTTCCTGTGGGCAGTGTGAGGGTGGGGGTGCACAACGCTAAGTGCAGGAGCATGATACGGCATGTCCTGGGCTCCCAAGGGACAAGGAGGCAGCAAGGCCACAGTGCTTTATGGAAACAGTGTCTTCTCGGGGGGCCTCAGTGTCAGAGACACCAGCCATAGCCAAGAGGACAAAACCTAGCTGTGTTGGGAGCTTTCAGCCTTGGCAGTGCCCTCGGCCATCTCCACCACAAGCTGTCCTATGCTTTCCCACACCTGTGCCTCTTTCCCTGCAGTCTGTACACACCCAAGCTGCTTCCCCACCTTGCTCTCACCCCGCGATCTCCCCACCTCTCCTGATGTCTTCCAGTCCTCGCTTGCTTTTCCTTGAAACACAAAGCCAGGGGCTGATCACAGAGTCCCTCTGGGTGACCTGTTGTACCACAGCACTACGCTATGAGTGACATTCTTTTGACCTGAAGTGCAGTCTGAACCTCTCAAGATTCAGTTTGTGGATCTTTCTCCTTCGCATGCTGTTTCCCACTACCAAGAAAAACTCCATCATCTCTGAAACCACCCTTCAAGCAGTCACAGGTTCCGACTCTACTGCCCTTTGCCTGCACTTCAGCAGGCTAAAGAAGCCTGGGTCCCTCAGCTTCTCCTCATAGATGGAGTTATTCCTGCCTAGGCACAGGACTTGACACTTCTCTTGGAAATCTTCCTGTGGTATCAGTTGTCAAAATCACAAAAAACAACCAACCTACCAACTACCCAACCAACCAAACCAAAGCAGTGCCATTGAGTTAAGGTTAAGGAGGGGTGGGGTGGGCTGTATGGGACAGGATCAGAGTGGTAAAAGAGACAAACTTAGAAGGCATGGAAGAAAAATCAGGGCTGTCTTGGGGATTCCTGCCAAGAAGCCCTGCATCTGAGTAATTCTGACTGGAGGAGGACAAGAAAGCTGGCCTGCTTCGACTGTTACAGGGCACCTGCGTGCTTTCCCTGACATCCACAAGAGAGGACTGAGAGCGGGAAGAACCACTGACTCCTTCAGGGTGGAAGGGACCTCAAAAGGTGTCTAGCCCAATATGCTTCCTCACAGCAGTGTCAGCTCTGGGGTCAAACCAGGGTTGCTCTGGGCTTCATCCAGTCTGGTCTTGGCAACCTCCAAGGCAGGAGACTGCACAGCCTCTATGGGCAACCACTTCCAATGCTTCACCATCCTCGTAGTGGAAAAGCTTCTCCTTATCTCCTGCATGAACATCTCTTCTTCCAACTTATGCCCATTGTCTCTTGTCCTCCCACCATGCACTCTGGTGAAGAGCCTGCCTCCATCTTCTTGAGGACCTCCTTGTAGCCATTGGAAGGGTGCTATGAGATCCCTCCAAAGCCATCTCTTCTCCAAGCTGAACCAGACCCATTTCCTCACACAGCAAGTGCTCCAGTACCTTGACTACTGTGAGGGCCCTCAGCCAAACTCGCTCCCAGTTATCTACCTCCTTCTTGTTCTGGGAACCCAAACCTGGATGCAGTGTTCTAGATGGTGTCTAATGAATACTGACTAGAAGGCGATCACCATTTCCCTCCACCTCCTGCCTGTGCTCCTGCTCATACAGCCCACGATGCTTCTGGCCTTCTTTGCTGCCAGGGAACACTGCTGGCTCATGTTTTGCCTCCTGTCCCCCAGCACCCTCAGGTCCTTTTCCACAGAGCTGCTCCCCAGGCACTCAGGCCCCAGCCTGTGACACAGTGGGATGTTGGTTTATTCCAAGTGCAAGCCCTGGCATTTGTCCTTGTTGAATTGCATGAGGTTCCTGACAGCCCATTCCTCCTGCCTCTCTAGGTCCCTCTCAATGGCAGCTCTCAAGCATAGGACTGCCCCCCCACACCCCCACCTCCAGTTAGGGGTCATCTACAAGCATGATGAGTGTGGCTTCCTGCGTGTAACTAATACAGATGATAAACTGAACATCTTCCTGGAGAGACCCTGTGGTGCTCCACTTCTCCCTGGCCTCCAGGAAGAGTACTACCCATTCACCACTGCCCTCTGAGCCTCTGATCATCCAAGCAGCTTTTTACCCATCCGGTTGTCTACTCTTCTAGACTGAAATGTTCTAACGTGCATGCAATAGGTCTGGATGCAGAGGAGGTGGCTCATGCCCTGGACTCCAGGTATTAACAGCCCATTCCTCCTGCCTCTCTAGGTCCCTCTCAATGGCAGCTCTCAAGCATAGGACTGCCCCCCCACACCCCCACCTCCAGTTAGGGGTCATCTACAAGCATGATGAGTGTGGCTTCCTGCGTGTAACTAATACAGATGATAAACTGAACATCTTCCTGGAGAGACCCTGTGGTGCTCCACTTCTCCCTGGCCTCCAGGAAGAGTACTACCCATTCACCTCTGCCCTCTGAGCCTCTGATCATCCAAGCAACTTTTTACCTATCCGTTTGTCTACTCTTCTAGACTGTAATGTTCTAACGTGCATACAAGAATATTGTAGGAGACGGTGTCAAACAGTTCAGTAAAGTCTAAGTGAAGGACATTTACTCTTCTCCATCCACAAATACAATTTTTTTAATCATAGAAGTCAATCAGTTTGGTTAGGCACAATTTACCCTGGGTAAATCCATATTAACTGTTCCCAGGCACCTTCTTCTCCTTCATGTGCCCAGAAATGTGATCTGAGAGGGTTCGCTGCATGACTCACTCCTCACTAAAGTGCAGCTGAACTGCCTGCAGCTCCCCAGGTTGCCCTTGTGGCCTTTTTGGAAGATGAATGCAACTATTGCCTTTCTCCTACTATCCCATCCCTGATCCGTTCCTCCTTGTATGAAATTTCCAGATACAAGAAAGCATCACCCTTATCGGCCCATCTGGGAGCTGTGCAAAGAAGTTGATCCTGATACCCTCCAGAAGCCTCCTGGCCTGCTTGCACTCTGCTGTTTGCCCTTCCAGTTCATGTCAGGGATATTAAAGTCCCCCCAACAAGAACCAGGGCCTGTGATCCACAGACTTGCTCAGGTTGCTTAAAGGAGACTGCATCCACCTCCCTACCCTCACTAGGTGGTCTGTAGCTCCCACCATGATGTCACCCCTACTGTGATGCTCCCCCACAAGCACCCACCCAAACCCTTGCCTCTCCCGTGGAAGAGCTCCACACATCCAAGCTGCCCATTCACACAAAAGATATCCTCCCGCCTCATCTCTGACAGTCTCTGTTGAAGAGAGTGTACCCTACAAGAAACGGCCTCCAGTCATGTGAATGATCCCTCCACATCTCAATTATTCCAATGATGTTTCAGTCCTGTGAAAGCTTGTGCATATCCATCTGCTCCTGTCTCTACCCCAGGCTGCATACATTTGCATATATTTGGGCTGCAGAACATCAGCTGTGGCACAGAGAGGGGACTGGTTGTGGTGAAACCTGTTACCAAGAGCCAAAGACACTGTGTGTGCAATGGCCCCACTTCAGAGCAGAGCCATGCTGGCCTAGATAGCAGGTGGCAATGTAATAGTGCAAGGAGGTTCCCACTAAGAGAGCAAAGCCTGCAGTGCCCAAGGCCAGTGAGAAACAGAGCTGAGCTGTGCAGCCCTGGCAGGAAAGGGCTTGTAGCACCTTGTGGCCTATGACAGAGGTGAAGCGATCTCCAGGCAGGACAAGGTGCCACTGAAGAAGTCCCTGGGCCTGGGCAGCCTGTGATTTGGCACCCTGAGGTCATCATTAGCCCAGTCCTGGTCCATATCATCCTGGCGTGAGAAGAGGTTCAGGCAGAGAAGAGCAAGAAGGGTTTGAGAGTGCAGAGACTAGAGCAGAGACCTTGGTGTGATGCGCCTCCCATTTATGTAGCATGCTTGAATGCAGTCAGGATGGACTTGGCCTTAAAGGCAGTGGTGGGATTCAGTTGTCTGGGCACAGGTAGGAAAGCCTGAGATAACCTGGGTTGTCTGCCCAGCAGCCACTCCAAAGGGGCATGGTTTTCCCATAGGTCCCATCCATGTGGTTATGCTAAAAAACCCAGGCATCTGACATGGCCCTGCCAGCCTGTTTCTATGTCATTACATCAAGTGTCTGCACTGAATTCCATTAGCAGTTTGCACTGCAGGCATCTCCATGTGTCTGAGCACCATAGTGAGGGGTGCTCTAACAGTAGTGGGCATCTAGTGTCATTTGAGATGGCCAAAGAAATTCTCCAGCTGGCCCCTACCTCATGCTCAAGAAGGATGTGGGTGTCCCAGTTGCTCCATCAGAGCAAGCAGACACTGGCACATGCCTGGGACCACCTCTGTCTCTTCCAATCTCACCAGGTGTTTGTGTGTGGGGAGCTGACTCCCACCCTCCATCTGGGAGCTTGGAGAAGGAGCTCCCATGCAGACATCTGTGTTGTGCACACTTCAGCTTGGGCAAGGGGAATCCCACCTGCTGTGCGTTTCTGGAGTTCACAGGAGTTTGCTGAATCCCACTCCAGCCCAGGACCCTGCAAACCAGAATGAGATGTCCACATTGACTCATCTGAGTCAGCACCTGAACCAGGTGTCAATCAGCTCCCTTCTTGATCCTTTCTACATGTCCTGCCTAGTTAAGAGATGGGAATCGGGGCTTCCAGAGTGGGACGTTTCCACCTCTTGAAGATAACCATGCTCTGATGAAACAATCTGTAATGCTGGAGTCAGTCTTCCTGCTGTGCTTACAGAGGGCCCATGGGTGATTATTTTAGTTTATTGGAGTGAACATTTCCCAGGAGGAGGGAGCACAAGGGACAGAGAAATTCATGAGCTCAGCTGGGCCTCTGCTCCTGAGTGGGGCCAGGATCCAGTGATGGAGGGAGCTCATAGCAACGGGGCAGCACTGCCCAGACACAGCTGTGTGCAGGAGCAGCTCCTCTGCAAAGAGCAGCAGGGCTCTGGGCACTGCCTGCTGCTGCTGACATGAGAGGTGACAAGGCAGAGAGAAGTGCAAGGCAGTGTGGAGTGGGAGGAGAGAGGAGAGCTCCTTGTGGGAGAAATCTTCAGAGCCCTTGACACTGTAAGTCTCTGGCTGCAGGGCAATGTTACTGAGGTTCCTGCAGGGGTCTTCTAAACCCATCCCGTCCCATGACTGATAGGCTTTTTAAGGATCACTCTCCCGGCAAATCCAGTGCATAGGCAGAGGAGGAGATGCTTCAGAGCAGGGATTCCCTGCCACACTGTCATAGGGACAGGGCGTGCAGCTCCATTCTGCCAGGGGTGCCTGTAGGGTGTGAAGCCAGGGAGCACACACAGGTCTGCGCAGGGCTGTGATTCAGAGCAGTGTCTCTGCACCCCAGGGTGCTGTGTGCCTGGGACAGTGACTGTGCTGCCAGCGATGGTCAGCCCTCAGCCTGCCTGGGGAGCTCCCCACATCACTACGGGGAGAAACTCTGGGAGAGAGGAGTGACCCCCGGCAGGGCAGGTTCATTCTCCTGCTGAGAGGGTGCTGTGTGGGTCAGGGATGCTCACAGCTCCAGCTGAAGTGCAGGATATGTGCAAGGGTTTTTTTCAAGAGGAGATCAAGAGAAGGGCATCTTAAAAGGGAAGGAGCTTTTCTTCACATATCTGTACTTTCAGTTTCCTAATTTTGTCAGGGAGAAAGAATGAACAAGCTTTCTATTTTGTGAAAGAACTGGGACTCCTAAACCTTCACTCTCAGAGATTAATAGGTCAGTGAGAAACCTCAGAAAGTTGCTTCATCCCCACCTTAGTCTAAAGACAGCATCAACATCACCATCACGTTGTGGCCTCATAGGAGTTTTGTGACCTGCTCCTTAGGATGTGCATGCACAGAGATGCCTGTAGCAGTGCCCTGATCCGGGAGGTTTCCTAAGGGCAGAACTGAGCACACAGCATGTGGGATGGTGTCTGTGAGCACTGACCAGGAGAAGATGTTGTGACAGAGAAAGAGCTGCCAGCAGGGACAGCTCCAGGCAGCAGGGATGGGCAGGGAATGAGAGGGAAGTGCAGGGCATGAGCCACCTCCTCTGCAGCCAGACCTCTGCCAGAGGAGAGGGGCATCTCTCCTGCTCTGGGCTCATTTCATGCTGCCTGACAAAGGGGCTGAGAGCGACTCTCCTGCAATGTTGCCGTCTGCGAGGTGGCATGTCCAGCTGGGTAAGGGGAAGGCTTTCCAGAATGCCTCTCTGTCTCTCTCCTTGCCTCCCTTGGCAGCAGGATCATGGTGTTGCTCCTTGTTTCCCCTCCTCTCCATGCTGCTCCTGTTCTTATTTTGGGCTTTTCTGGGGTTGGGGGTTTTCACCTGCAGTTCAGATATTGATGCTACAAGTTGTGGTTCAGAGGGGTCTGGATGGGAATGAGGTTGCCCCAGCCCCCTTCTGACCTCTGGAGCTCCAGAAAATGCTCTCTGTGGGGCTGAGAAATGAGCTGACCCTCTCTTAAAGAGAGCCCATCTTCAGTCCTAATGGTCCTTGGACCGTTTCCCTGTGGAGTCCTGTCAGGCGTTGAACTGCCCCCTAGAAAGGCACAGCTGTCTCATAGCATCTCTGTGATATCTCAGAACCCCATGAGGAAGGTGCAGAGATGCTGAGAGTAAGGAGCTGGTGGTGGGAGGCTGTATGTGGGCATCTGAAAAGAGCCCTGTGTGTCCTTGGCTAGAAGGGGAGTGTGGAGAGCTCCCTCAGGTGCCCGGAGAAAGGGTGAGAATTTTGGAGATGTGCACTTTGAAGCCAGACTCGTGTGCTCTCAGCAGGGGCTGGTTTCTTTCTAGGGCAACATATAAGTGTGATCATCCTCCAGCTCAAAGAGAGAACTGCAACATTATATATTTTTTTTCCTTTAAAAGACAGTGCTAACTTCTCAATGTCTTTTCTTCTTTGCACAGTCCCCCATGCCTGGAGATAGCGAAATGTCCAACAGCAGCTCCCTCAACGAGTTCCTCCTCCTGGCATTTACAGACATGCGGGAGCTGCAGCTCTTGCACTTCTCACTCTTCCTGGGCATCTACCAGGCTGCCCTCCTGGGCAATGGCCTCATCATCACAGCCGTAGCCTGCGACCACCGCCTCCACACCCCCATGTACTTCTTCCTCCTCAACCTCTCTGTTCTGGACCTTGGCTCCATCTCCAACTCTGTCCCCAAATCCATGGCCAATTCCCTGTGGGACACCAGGGCCATTTCCTACTCAGGATGTGCTGCTCAAGTCTTCCTGGTTGTCTTCCTGTTTTCAGCAGAGCTTTCTCTCCTCACTGTTATGGCCTATGACCGCTATGTTGCCATCTGCAGACCCCTGCACTACGGGACCCTCATGGGCAGCAGAGCTTGTGTCAAAATGGCAGCAGCTGCCTGGGCCAGTGGTTTTCCCAATGCCGTGCTACACACTGCTAACACATTTTCCATACCACTCTGCCAAGGCAACACAGTGGACCAGTTCTTCTGTGAGATTCCCCAGATCCTCAAGCTCTCCTGCTCAGACTCCTACCTCAGGGAAGTTGGGCTTCTTGTGGCTGGTGCCTGTTTAGCCTCTGGGTGTTTCATTTTCATTGTGCTGTCCTATGTGCAGATCTTCACTGCTGTGCTGAGGATCCCCTCTGAGCAGGGCCGGCGCAAAGTCTTTTCCACGTGCCTCCCTCACCTGGCCGTGGTCTCCCTGTTTGTCAGCACTGCAGTTTTTGCCTGTCTGAAGCCCCCCTCCATCTCCTCCCCAGCCCTGGATCTCATGGTGACTGTTCTGTACGCTGTGGTGCCTCCAATACTGAACCCTCTCATCTACAGCATGAGGAACAAGGAGCTCAAAGATGCCCTGAGGAAAGTGACTTCGACATTTTTCAGCAGTGGTAATATTGGCATTGCTCTTCATAAATGAGTTCCCCATATCCCGTACCAGGACTGAGCTTTGTTTGTTCACTTTATTTGTATTATGACTATTATTGCTGTTGTTATTATTATTTGTCACCACGTTGCTACACAAATGCTTGGGTTCATTCCACCTTCACTGAGACTGCTCTGTCTCACCTGGTGCCCATATAAAGCTGGGTCTAACAGTGGGTCAGAGCTGACTCCCTCACAGTATCTCCGTAATAAAGTAGGTTCTTGCAGGTGCAGTGCCTGAAGGCTGGGCTCTTCCTCCAAAGCTGCTGTCCCTCACACCCTGTCCCCAGCACATTTCTTTGAGACAATCCCTCCCACCCTGTGTGCTGGTCCTCACCCCAAAAGTCACCCCCAGACAAGGCTCCATGGCCAGCTGGAGGACTGGATGTCCAGCTGTGAGCCCTGGGAGGACGAGCCCTCTGCTGGTTCCTCTGCAGGGCTGGCAGGGAGCATGCAGAGGAGATGCTGGGGCCATCTCCTGGGCCTGTACACCATCCTCCTCTCATGGGGGACCCTCAAACAGTGTCTGTCAGAACATAGATCCAGCTCAGCTTGTTGCTGCATGAACAGAGAGGAGAAACTGCCCCAGGAAACTCCTCACACACCCAGCCTTTCACACCAGGTATTTCCAGCACCGGCCATTCCCCATGTTCCTGGAGAGATGTGATCTTTGAATGTGACCTGCTCTGTCTCCCTGCTGGGCTAAAGCACCTGTACGGGGGTAATGGCTGGTCCTGCCTTGGCTCTCCCTTTGGGTTCAGACCCCAGCAGACTGCGGAGCATGGCCTTCTGCTAACCCCAGGGGACAGGATCAGGGCTGAGCAGGACCTGGGGACTGGTGGGAGGCTTCAGGAGGGCTTTGGGGGACAGGGCACTGAGGGCTGCCATGGAGACCATGCCTGGAGGACACTTCCCCACCCCTGAATGCACACTCTCCTCTGCAGTGTCGGTGCAGTGGGGCCATGGAGCCACATGGAGGGCAGCAGGGCTGGGGCAGCACAGGGACAGGAGGGAGATGGGAGCCATGACACCCCAGAAGCTCCCAACAGTCATGGAGGGGACTCACTGCTGCTAGCAGGGTCGGGGGTTTCTCAGGGGCTACAAGCACTGGCACCACCTGCCAGGACTCCCAGACCCAGCACAGATGGTCAGTGCCCAGCAATGCAGCTCATGTTGCCCCCCATCCTTTGTCACTGTCCTCTCACAGGAGCACCACTGGGTGCAAAACTCCCTGCCCAGGTGTGGAGAGGAGCTGCTGGAGGGCTTCTCTTCTCATGCTTGCTGCCCCAGCTCTACCCTGGCATTGGCCGACAGGCTCTGCCCTGGGTCATGTTATGTCTCCATTAGCTCTCATCTGGAACCGTATAGGGACCTGCAGTGCATAGCTCTGCTTGCAGCTGGCCACCACGGTCTGCCTGTGTGGTTCCAGGAGCTCCCAGCAAGGCTGTGCTTGGAGGTGAGGCTGTAATTGTCCTCAGTCAAAGTTGGTGGGATGGTCTGTGTGGGGGCCAAGGGGAGGAAAGGACAAGAGACAACAAGGAGAAGATGCAGTAAGGGAAATTTCAAAAGAGTTGAAGGAAAAAAATAAAGAAATAATCATGGTAGTTGAGTAGCACTGGGGGAGGGGCCAACATATGGCTGGGCCCTTCTGCAGTTTTTTGTCCTCAGCGTGCATGATGAATATTGCCTCTTCCATGTCCCTAATGAAGTCATTGAAAAGGACAGGTTCCTGGAGAGACCCTGTGGTGCTCCACCTCTCCCTGGCCTCCAGGAAGAGTACTACCTATTCACCACTGCCCTCTGAGCTTGATTATCCAACACGTTCTTTAGCCATCTGGTTGTCCAGCCATCTAGGCGGTACATTTCTAAACTGTATTCCACAAGGATATTGCGGGAGACAGTGTCAAACACCTTGCTCAAATCAAGTTGAAAGACATTTTCTGCTCCCCAACCACAAGTACACTTATTTAGTCCTAGAAGGCAATCAGGTCGGTGAGGCACAATTTACCCTGGGCCAATCCATGCTGCCTCTTCCCTATCACCTTCTTCTCCCTCATGTGCCCAGAAATGAGTGGACTCACTCCATGACGCACTCCCCAACCCCCTTCCTCCTGGTTTCCCCTTTTCATGCTGTTCCCCACTACCCAGAAAAGATCCATGAGCTCTTCAAGCACTCAGAGACCACTACTGTACTGCCCTTTGCCTCTGTTTCACCAGGCTGAAGAAGCCCAGGTACCTCAGCCTCTCCATACTGGCCATGTGCTTCAGAACACTAACCCCATCTTGGAAGACTCCTCTGGACCCTCTCCAGTTGCTCCCCATTCCTCCAGCACTGGGCAGCCCACACTGGGACACACTATTCCAGATGCGGCCACTCCAGGGCTGAGTCAAGGAGGATGATATTTCCACTTGTCTGGGTGGCCACACGCTTCATGAAGCAGCCTTGTATGCAGCTGGCCTCATTTGCAGTGAACGTGCATCACTGGCTCATATGGCATCCCTCGTAATGTCCAGGCCCTCTCCTCAGGGTCACTCCTCTGACGGTCAGGTGCCAGCCTCTCCTGATGCATGGGCTGTTCTGTCCCCCGATGCAGGACCTGCCACTGCTCCTTGTACAACACCATGAGGTTTCTGTTGGTCAAATCCCCAAGTTTCTCAAGGTCCCTCTTGACTAAAGCTCCCTTGTGTCAACTGTGAATGAGTGTGTGCGGATGGCTCATCCTGTCTTGCGGTGCCTCTGACAGGATAACAGCAGGAGGACCTGCAGGACACTACACACAATAAAAGGAGGTAGTTGTTTAAAGGGACTGCTGGCAAAGGTAGGGATCACCATGGCAAGCATCTCAGAAAAGCCAAGTGAATGTACAAAGAAAGCAAATCTAGGGTCAATGGTGAAAGGGTAAAGAGGGGTCAGCTGCCTGTATGGGAGGATATCAGGATGTTAGAAGAACCTGGAAGGTGGAAAACTGGGAAAAATGCAATAAAAGGTGAAACAAAAGAACAATCAGGGCTATTTGGGTGTAGCTGCCAAGCAGTCCTGTATCTGAATGACTCTAACCGGAGCAGGAGAAGGAACGTGCACTTGATCTGGTCTTACTTTTGGGAGATCTGCTTCCACAATCACAGGCAAGCTGAATGTTTTCCCAAGGTCAAGAGAAGACTTGGGGTGGAAGGAAATGCAGAATCATTCCTTCTGGAAGGAACCCCAGGATGTCTCTGGCCCAACCTCCTTCCCACAGCAGGGTCAGCTATCAGGTCCAATCAGGTTGCTCAGGGCTTTACTCATTTCGGACTTGAAAACCTCTGAGGATGGAGATGGCACAGTCTCTCAGGGCAACCTGCCCCAGTGCTTGGCTCTCTGGATGGGTCAAAAGTTTCTCCTTACACCCAAACTGAACCTCTCTTGTTTCAGCTAATGCCCATTGGCCTTCACCCTCACATCATGCACAAGAACGAAGAGTCTGGCTCCGACTTCTTGATGACATCCTGGTAGCTATGGCGAGGCTGTTATTAGATGTCCCCAAATCCTTCTCTTCTCCAAGCAGAAGAAACCCAGCTCCCTCACCTCCCAGAGGGACAAAGTCAACATTACCTGTGTGTGCCTAGAAGGCTTAAGGCTCTTCCAATCCTTCTGGATATTGTTGGATCAGCAAAGGACCTCATGGATGTTAGAGTGCAATAACCCTCATGCCATGACTTTCTGCATTTGTCACACTCATTTGGCATCATGTTGTAATGTACAAGTGTTGTAGGCTGTGAAGAGGACTCACTCTGGACAAGCAGTCACTCATAATGAACCCTTGAACTGAAAACTTTTCAGGCCCAAGAGGCAACCTCACACCACTAGGAGGGGTTGGCTCTGGGGAGGCCATGTCAGGTGCTAACCCATGTGCAGCAAAGGTTCTCCTGGCTGCAAGAATTGCAGTGGCTATCGCCAGAGAGGACAAAATCACCAAATCATTAAGGCTGGAAGGCTGGAAGGGACCTTGGGAGCTCTCTAGTGCAACTCCCTGCTCACATCAGGATCAAGATCGAATTCACACCAAGTTCTTGAGGGCTTTGTCCAGCTGAGTCCTGCAAAACTCCAAGAAGAGAGAGTCCATAACCCCTCTGGACCCCACTTCAAATGCTGCAGGATCCTCACTGATTTTTCTTCCTCATATACAGTTTTAACTTCACTTGTTTCAGCTTATAACCATTGACTCTCATTCTCCTGCCGTGAATTCTTGTAAAAACCTGGTTCATTATCAGTGGCAACCTTGAGTTGGGAAGCTGCTATGAGTCCTCCCCAAAACCATCCCTTTTCCGCGCTGAACAAGGCCTGTTCCCTCAGCCTCTCCTCACCGGGCAAGTGCTCCAGGCCTCAACCACCTTGGTGGCCTGCCACTGAAATCACACCGAGTGACAGACAGCATTCTTCTACAGGGAGCCCAAACTGGACGCAGTATCTAGAGGGGCTCTAACGATGCTGAGTAGAGGGGGATAATCACCTCCTTCGATCTCCTGGCTAGGCAGCCCAGGACACTGCGGCCTGCTTTGCCGCCAGGGCACGCTGCTGGCTGACATTCAGCTCCCTTCCCACAAAGACTCCCACGTCCTTCTCCACAGAGCTGCTGCCCAGCCAGGCACTCCCCAGCCTGTATCACTGCAGGGTGTTGCTGTATCCCAGGTGCAGGACCTGACATTTGTCCTTGTTGACCTTCACAAAGTTCCTCACAGCCCATTCTTACTGCCTGCTGCGGTCCCTCTGAATGGCAGCCCTTGAGCTTATGACTGTTCCACCCAATTAGGTGTCATCTACAACCATGAGGGGATTTCCATTCTGCAGGTCACTGATGAACCTCTCAAACAGGACAGGATGTGGAGTGTAGAGCCCTGCATGCCCCACCTTTACCTGGCTTCCCATTAAAGCATGACCCATTCATGAAAACCCTCTGAGTTCATCATCCAAGCAGTTTTTTGCCCATCTGGATGTCTACTGGACATCTGCTACTCTCCTCTCCTCCACAAGTACTGGTCTTTTATCACAGAAGGCAATCAATCAGATTGGTCTGGAATGATTTGCCTTTCAGTAACTCCATGCTGACTGTTCCCAGACACCTTCTTCTCCCCCATGTGCCCACAACTGTGATCTGAGAGGACTGGCTCCATGACACAGCCCTCACCAACGTGAGGCTGAATGGCCCGCAGCTCCCTGGTGTGTCCTTGGGGACTTTTTTTTGAAGATGAGCACAAAATATTTCTTCTTCTGGTCTTTGGGACTCCCCCCATCCCTGATCTCCACAACCTTTCAAAGATGATAGAGAGCAGCCTTGAGGTCACAGCAGCCAGCTCTCTCAATGTCCATGGATGTCAGCCATCCAATCCCATAGACTTGTAGGGGTTGAGTTCTAGAGACAGGCACTGCAGGTTGTTTTTCTCCTCAGCAATCCTGAATCTAGGCAAAACAGCTCAGAAGACCTTGTTGGCGAAGACTGAAGCCAGGGAGGACTTGACTTCCCCAGTCCTATCTACATCCGCTTTTGCTAGAATCCCTGCCCCAGTCAGCAGTGCCGCCACATTTCCTTGTTTATTCTTTTACTGCTACTGAAGCAGTAGCAGCTCTTCTTCCTGTCCTTCACATCCCCTGCAAGTGTCTCTATCCCAGGGGACCTATGGCTTCCTTAACACCTTCCCGACTTTGCTAGACAATATCTCTAAATTCCTCCTTTGCAGCCTCTGCCTTCTTCCCCTTTCCGTATGCTGCCTTATTGTCTTGGAGCTCACATGAGAGATCCCAGTTTAGCCATGTTGGGATCCACAGGTCTCTACTAATTTTACAAAGTGTTTGTTATGGAGCATGTTGTGCTTGAAAGGTGTTTAATGACCTGCTGGCTTTCCTGAGCTCCTCTGCCCTTCAGAGAGCCTCCCTTTGTCCATCCCATGGAGGAGCTCCGTACATGCAAGCTACCCCTTCTCACATAGGGCATTTCCCCTCCTCATCTTCCCTGATGGTCTCTCCTGAAGAACTTGTACCCTGCCTTTGAAGGACTCCAGTTGTGCTAGTGATCCCACCACATCTCAGTTATTCCAACCATGTGGCACTCCTCTGACAGCTTGTGCATCTCCATTTGCTCCTGGCTGCACCACAGGCTGCATATCACAGAATCACAGAATCACAGAATCACTGAGGTTGGAAGGGACCTCTGGAGATCATCTAGTCCAACCCCCCTGCTCAAGCAGGGTCACCTAGAGCACGTTGCACAGGATTGCATCCAGGCGCATTTTGAATATCTCCAGAGAAGGAGACTCCACAACCTCTCTGGGCTACCTGTTCCAGTGCTCTGTCACCCTCACAGTGAAAAAGTTTTTCCTCATGTTAAGATGGAAGTGTCTGTGTTTCAGTTTGTGCCCATTGCCTCGCGTCCTGTCGCTCGGCACCACTGAAAAGAGTCTGGCCCCATCCTCTCAACACCCTCCCTTCAGATACTTGTACACATTGATAAGATCTCCTCTCAGCCTTCTCTTCTCCAAGCTAAACAGGCCCAGCTCTCTCAGCCTTTCCTCAGAAGAGAGATGCTCCAGTCCCCTAATCATC
Organism: Apteryx mantelli; assembly: GCF_036417845.1. Lineage (NCBI taxonomy): Eukaryota > Metazoa > Chordata > Aves > Apterygiformes > Apterygidae > Apteryx > Apteryx mantelli. Next base: position 23,226,739 of record NC_089988.1, read on the forward strand.
TTTGTGGCCCTTTGCTGGACTTGCTCCAGTAGTGCCACATCCCTCTTGTACTGGGGAGCCCAGAACTGGACGCAATACTCCAGATGTGGCCTCACCAGGGCTGAGTAGAGGGGGAGAATCACCTCCCTCGACCTGCTGGCAACACTCTTCCTGATGCAGCCCAGCATACCATTGGCCTTCTTGGCCACAAGGGCACATTGCTGCCTCATACTTAACTTGGTGTCCACCAGCACTCCCAGGTCCTTCTCCGCAGAGCTGCTTTCCAGCAGGTCAACCCCCAACCTGTACTGCTGCATGGGGTTATTCCTCCCCAGGTGCAGGACCCTGCACTTCCCTTTGTTGAATTTCATGAGGTTCCTCTCTGCCCACCTCTCCAGCCTGTCCAAGTCTCTTTGAATGGCAGCACAGCCCTCTGGCGTATCGGCCACTCCTCCCAGTTTTGTATCGTCAGCAAACTTGCTGAGGGTGCACTCTGTGCCTTCATCCAGGTCATTGACGAAGAAGTTGAACAAGACTGGACCCAGGACTGACCCCTGGGGGACACCGCTAGCTCCAGGCCTCCAACTAGACTCTGTGCCACTGAGCACAACTCTCTGAGCTCTGCCAATCAGCCAGTTCTCAATCCACCTCACTGTCCACTCATCTAACCCACACTTCCTGAGCTTGTCTATGAGGATGCTATGGGAGACAGTGTCAAAAGCCTTGCTGAAGTCTAGGTAGACAACATCCACTGCTCTCCCCTCATCTACCCAGCCAGTCATTCCATCATAGAAGGCTATCAGATTGGTTAGGCATGATTTCCCCTTGGTGAAGCCATGCTGACTACTCCTGGTCACCTTCTTTTCCTCCACATGCGTGGAGATGGCTTCCAGGATGAGCTGCTCCATCACCTTTCCAGGGATGCAGGTGAGGCTGACTGGCCTGTAGTTCCCTGGGTCCTCCTTCTTGCCCTTTTTAAAGACTGGGGTGACATTGGCTTTCTTCCAGTCCTCGGGCACCTCTCCTGTCCTCCATGACCTTTCAAAGATGATGGAGAGTGGCTTAGCAATGACATCCGCCAGCTCCCTCAGCACTCGTGGGTGCATCCCATCAGGGCCCATGGATTTGTGGGTGTCAAATTTGCTTAAATGATCTCTAACCCACTCCTCCTCCACCAAGGGAAAGTCTTCCTCTCTCCAGACTTTCTCTCTTGCCTCCAGGGTCTGGGGCTCCTGAGGGCTGGCCTGACCAGTAAAGACTGAAGCAAAGAAGGCATTCAGTAACTCTGCCTTCTCTGCATCTTTCGTCACCAGGGCACCCACCCCGTTCAGCAAAGGCCCCACATTTTCCCTAGTCTTCCTCTTGCTGCTGATGTATTTGAAGAAGCCCTTCTTGTTGTCCTTGACATCTCTAGCCAGATTTAATTCCAAATGGGCCTTAGCCTTCCTCGTCGCATCCCTGCATACTCTGACAACATTCCTATATTCCTCCCAAGTGGCCTGTCCCCCTTTCCACTTTCTGTAGACTTCCTTCTTCTGGTTGAGTTTTGCCAGGAGCTCCTTGCTCATCCATGCAGGTCTCCTACCTCCTTTGCTTGACTTCCTACTCATAGGGATGCACTGCTCTTGAGCCTGGAGGAGGTGATGTTTGAATATTAACCAGCTCTCTTGAACGCCCCTTCCTTCCAGGGCCCTCACCCATGGGATTCCTCCAAGTAGGTCCCTGAAGAGGACAAAGTTTGCTCTCCTATGTCTGCATACATTTGGGCAGCAGAGCATCAGCTCTGGCACTGACTGAAGATCTATCACAGGGAAACATGTTACCAAGGACCATATGCATGCAAAGGCTTTGATTGGAAGTGGTGACATGCTGGCCTGGATAGCAGGTGGCAATGTAATGGTGAAAGGAGGTTCCCACTAAGAGAGCAAAGCCTGCAGAGCCCAAGGCCAGTGAGAAACAGAGCTGGGCCGTGCAGGAATGGCAGGAGAGGGGTTTGCTGCCTGAGCTGACTCTACATCATCTTGGGGCCTGTGACAGAGGTGAAGTAATCTCCAGGCAGGACAAGGTGCCACTGAAGAGGTCCCTAGTTCTGTGATCCAGCCACCTTGAGGACGTCATTCGCCCTGTCCCTGTTCATATCATCCTGGGGGGTGAGAAGGGATTCAGGAGGAGGAGAGCTAGAAGGATTTGAAAGTGCAGAGGCTGGAGTGGAGCCCTTGGTGTCATGTGCCTCCCATTTGTGCACCATGCTTGGATGTAGACAGTGCAGACTGTGCCTAAAGGCAGTGGTGGGATTCATGTGTTTGGGCACAGGTAGGGAACCCAAGATGCCATGGGGCACTTGCCCAGCAAGCGCTCCAAAAAGGCATGGCTTCCTGTAGGTCCCATGCTGGAACTACTAGAGACATGTGGATGTGCTGGACACCCCAGGCATCCGACATGGCCCTGCCAGACTATTTCTATGTCATTAAATCAAGTGTCTGCACTGAACTTCATTAGCTGTGTGTAACATTGGGATCTTCCTATGTCTCAGCTTCATAGTGAGTGGAGCCCTAGTAGCAGGAGGCATCTAGTGTCATTTGAGATGGCCAAGGGAATTCCCCACCTGGCCCCCAATTCATGCTCTAGAAGAATGAGGGTGTCATAGTTGCTCCATCAGAGCAAGAAGACTCTGGCACATGCCTTGGTCCACCTCTGTCTCTTTCAATGTCACCAGGTGTTTGTGTGTTGAGCAACTGACTCCCACCCTCCATCTCCAGTGATTACAACGGGAGCTTAGACAAGGAGCTCCCATGCAGACACCTCTGTTGTGCCCACTTCAGTTTTTTCAAGGGGAATCCCACCTCCTGTGTGTTTTTTGTGGAGTTCACAGGAGGGATCTGCATCCCACGGTATCCCAGGGACTTCTAAATGGGCATGCAATGTCCAGACTGACTCATCTAAATGAAAACGTGAACCATGGGTGAATGACCTCCCTTCTTGTCCGCTTCTAGGTGTCCTGCCTAGTTAAGATATGGGAATATGGATTTCCAGGGTGCGATGTTTCCACCTCTCACAGATAACCATCTTCTGATGAAACCATCCTCTGATGAAACAAGTGACAATGCTGTAACTGGTCTCTCTGTATTGTTTCGAGAGGGACCATCAGTGATTATTTTAGTTTGTTGCAGTGAACATTTCCCAGGAGGAGGGAGCACAAGGGACAGAGAAATTCATGAGCTCAGCTGGGCCTCTGCTCCTGAGTGGGGCCAGTGCCTGGGGATGGAGGGAGCTCATGGCAAGTGGGCAGCACTGCCCAGACACAGCTGTGTGCAGGAGCAGCTCCTCTGCAAAGAGCAGCAGGGCTCCGGGCACTGCCTGCTGCTTCTGACATGACAGGAGACAAGGCAGAGAGAAGTGCAAGGCAGTGTGGAGTGGGAGGAGAGAGGAGAGCTGCTTGTGGGAGAAATCTTCACAGCCCTTGACACGGTAAGTCTCTGGCTGCAGGGCAATGCTACTGAGGTTCCTGGAAGGGTCTTCTACACCTATTCCATCCCATGACTGAAAGATTTTTGAAGGATTGCTCTCCTGGCTTCTCCAGTGTGGAGGAGGGGGAGATGCTTCAGAGCAGGCATTCCTTGCCACACCATCACAGAGACAGGGCATGCTGCTACTTTCTCCCAAGGACGGCTGCAGGGATGTGAAGCTGGGATATGTACCCAGGTCTGCGCAGGGCAGTGCTTCAGAGCAGTGTCCCTGCACTGCAGAGGAAGGTGCAAGAAAGTCTACTTGAAAGGGAAGGAGCTTTCCTTCCAGGGCTTTCAATTTCCTAATGCTGGCAGGGAGAAAAAAGGAAAGAGTTTTCTGGTTTGGCAAGGACCTGGGACTCACTAACCTTCCCTCTCAGAGATCAGGAGGTCTGTGAGAAAGCTCAGCAAACCCTTTCAACCCCACCTCCACCTACAACAGCACCAGCAGCACCTTTATGGACTTATCAGGGCTAATGTGACCTGCTCCTTAGGACCTGTGAGCACAGAGATGCCCTGGACAGTGCCCTGATCTGGGAGGTTTCTGTGGGGCAGAACTGCTCCCACAGAGGGTGGGACAGGGTCTGTGAGTATGGACAGGGAAAAGATGTTGGGAGAGAGAAAGCTCCAGGCATCAGGAGCAGCCCCAGGCAGCAGAGCTGGGCAGGGAGTGAGAGGGAACAGCCAACAGAATCATCATGGGCGGATGGATTTGGGCAAGTCATGGTCAGTCCCTCCGATGCAGGCACCTTCCTCTGAGCAAGCTCCCTGTGTCTCCTCTCTCGCCCAGCAGAGCCTCTGCCCTGACAGCCATGGGGTCCAGGGCATGAGCTGCCTTCTCTGCAGCCAGCCCTCCAGCAGAGGAGAGGTGCCTGACAAAGGGACTGAGAGTGACTGCCCTGCGATGTCACTGCCTGTGAGGCAGCATGCGTAGCTGGTAAGGTGAAGGCTTTCCTGAGTTCCCATCTGTCTCTCTCTTCTTGCCTCCCCTGACAGCAGGATCATGTAGCTTCTCCTTGTTTCCCCTCCAGTCCATGCTGCTCCTGTTCTTGCTCTCGGGCTCTCTGGGGTGGGAAGTTTCAGCTGCAGTTCGGACATGGATGCTACAAGTTGTGCAGCAGAGGGGTCTGTATTGGAATGAGGCTGCCCCAGCCCCCTTCTGACTTGTGGAGCTCCAGGAAATGCAGTCCGTGGGGCTGGGAAATGAGCTGACTCTCCCTTAGGGAGAGCCCATCTCTAGTCCTAACGGTCCTTTGATTGTTTCCCTGTGGTGTCCTGCCAGGCTGCCACCTGCCCTCTAGAAAGGCACAGCTGTCTCATAGCACCTCTGTGATATCTGAGAGACCCATGAGGAAGGTGCAGAGATGCTGAGAGTATGGAGCTGGTGGTGGGAGGCTGTGTGTGGGCATCTGAAAAGAGCCCTGTGTGTCCTTGGCTAGAAGGGGAGTGTGGAGAGCTCCCTCAGGTGTCCGGAGAAAGGGTGAGAAGTTTGGAGCTGTGCACTTTGAAAGTGGACTCGTGTGCTCTCAGCAGGGACTGGTTTCTTTCTTGGGCAACATATGAGTGTGATCATCCCACAGCTCAAAGAGGGGCAAGCACAAGGCATCTGGGAAAAGTACTACTAGGCAGACTAGCTGTCCTCACTGTGCACCAAGGGACAGTGAATCCATTTTTCTCAGGACTCAGAGTGGAAATGCCAAGGATTTCTACCTTTGAGGAACACTCCCCAGCGGTGACAAGACCATCTAAAATAAAGTAAAAAATCCCTGAAACTCTGTTCCTCAAACCTCATTCTTTAGAATTCAGAGTGAAGATGCTGAAAAGCCTTTCTGCATGATGAGTGGCTTTCACCTGACAGAAAGTGTGACTGTCAGAGATAGTCACCCCCATTCCCCTCTGAGCACTGCTTTACAGCAGGACTGACTCCTGTGGAGCCATGGGCAGAGGTCCCTGCTCCTCACAGCACACCCAGCCAGTGCAAAGCGGAGCTCCAGCACGGGAGCTGCACAAAACTCCTCTCAGGAAAGAGAGAGGCAATGTGGGGGGGTTGTATGAGACCTGCAACATTTGGGGGTTTCCTTGCTTGAAAAGTCTCTGCTAACTTCTCAATGTCTTTTCTTCTTTGTATAGTTCCCCATGCCTGGAGATAGCAAAATGTCCAACAGCAGCTCCTACAACGAGTTCCTCCTCCTGGCATTTGCAGACACACGGGAGCTGCAGCTCTTGCACTTCTCACTCTTCCTGGGCATCTACCAGGCTGCCCTCCTGGGCAATGGCCTCATCATCACAGCCATAGCCTGCGACCACGGCCTCCACACCCCCATGTACTTCTTCCTCCTCAACCTCTCTCTCCTTGACCTTGGCACCATCAACCTCAACCTCTCTCTCCTTGACCTTGGCACCATCTCCACCACTGTCCCTAAATCCATGGCCTAATTCCCTGTGGGACACCACGGCCATTTCCTACTCAGGATGTGCTGCCCAGATATTTTCTTTTGCCTTTTTCATGTCAGCTGAATATTGTCTTCTCACAGTCATGTCGTATGACCGCTTTATTGCCATTTGCAGACCCCTGCACTATGGGAACATCATGGGCACCAGAGCTTGTGTCAAAATGGCAGCAGCTGCCTGGGCCAGTGGTTTTCTCTATTCTCTCTTGCACACTGCTAACACATTTTCAATACCACTCTGCCAAGGCAATGTCGTTGACCAGTTCTTCTGTGAAGTTCCTCAGATCCTCAAGCTCTCCTGCTCAGACTCCTACCTTGGGGAAATTGGGCTTCTTGTGCTTAGTGTCTGTTTAGTCTTTGGGTGTTTTGTTTTCATTGTGCTGTCCTACGTGCAGATCTTCACTGCTGTGCTGAGGAACCCCTCTGAGCAGGGCCGGCGCAAAGCCTTTTCCATGTGCATCCCACACCTGGCCGTGGTCTCCCTCTTTGTCAGCACTGATGCATCTTCCTACCTGAAGCCCCCTTCCCTCTCCTCCCCAGCTCTGAATCTGGTGGTGGCTGTTCTGTATGCGGTGGTGCCTCCAACAGTGAACCCTCTCATCTACAGCATGAGGAGCAAGGAGCTCAAAGATGCCGTGAGGAAAGTGATTTCATGGACATTTTTCAGCAGTGGTAACATTGCCATTGCTCTCCACAAATGACTCCCCCTGTGTCCCGTACCAGGACTGAGCTTTTTTTTTTCACTTTATTTGTATCATGACTACTATTACTGTTGTTATTATTGTTTGTCACCATGTTGCTACACAAAGGGTTGGATTCATTCCACCTTCACTGACACTGCTCTGTCTCACCCGGTGCCCATATAAAGCTCTGTCTAACAGTGGGTCAGAGCTGACTCCCTCACAGTATCTTTGTAATGAAGTAGATTCTTCTTGGTGCGGTGCCTGAAGGCTGGGCTCTTCCTCCAAAGCTGCTGTCCCTCACACCCTGTCCCCAGCATATTTCTTTCTTTGAGACAATCTCTCCCACCCTGTGTGCTGGTCCTCACCCCAAATGTTACCCCCAGACAAGGCTCCATGCTTAGCTGGAGGACTGGATGTCCAGCTGTGATCCCTGGGAGGACGAGCCCTGTGCCGGGTCCTCTGCAGGGCTGGCAGGGAGCATGCAGAGGAGGTCCTGGGGCCATCTACTGGGCCTGTACACCATCCTCCTCTCATGGGGGATCCTCAAACAGGGTCTGTCAGAACATAGATCCAGCGCAGCTTGTTGCTGCATGAACAGAGAGGAGAAACTGCCCCAGGAAACTCCTCACACACCCAGCCTTTCACACCAGGTATTTCCAGCACCGGCCATTCCCCATGTTCCTGGAGAGATGTGATCTTTGAATGTGACCTGCTCTGTCTCCCTGCTGGGCTAAAGCACCTGTACGGGGGTAATGGCTGGTCCTGCCTTGGCTCTCCCTTTGGGTTCAGACCCCAGCAGACTGCGGAGCATGGCCTTCTGCTAACCCCAGGGGACAGGATCAGGGCTGAGCAGGACCTGGGGACTGGTGGGAGGCTTCAGGAGGGCTTTGGGGGACAGGGCACTGAGGGCTGCCATGGAGACCATGCCTGGAGGACACTTCCCCACCCCTGAATGCACACTCTCCTCTGCAGTGTCGGTGCAGTGGGGCCATGGGGTGACACAGAGGGCAGCAGGGCTGGGCCAGCACAGGTACAGGAGGCAGATCGGAGCCATGACACTCCAGAAGCTCCCAACAGTCATGGAGGGGACTCACTGCTGCTAGCAGGGTTGGGGGGTTCTCGAGGGCTACAGCCACCAGCACCACCTGTCAGGACTCCCAGACCCAGCACAGATGGTTGGTGCCCAGCACTGCAGCTCACAGTGCCCCCCGTCCTGTGTCACCGTCCTCTCTCAGGAGCACCACTGGGTGCAAAACTCCCTGCCCAGGTGTGGAGAGGAGCTGCTGGAGGTCTGCTCTTCTCATGCCAGCTGCCCCAGCTCTGCCCTGGCATCGGCCCACAGGTTCTGCCCTGGGTCATGTTATGTCTCCATTAGCTCTCCTCTGAGACCATGTGCAGATCTGCAGCACATAGCTCTGCTTGCAGCTGGCCACCACAGACTGCCTGCATGGTCCCAGGAGCTCCCAGCAAGGCTGTGCTTGGAGGTGAGGCTGTGATGGTCCTCAGTCAAAGAAGATGGGCTGGTCTGGCTGGGGTCCAAGTGGAGGAAAGGAGAAGAGACAACAAGGAGAAGATGCAGTAAGGGAAATTTCAAATGAGTTGATGGAAAAAATAAAGAAATAACCATGGTAGTTGAGCAGTACTGGGGCAGGGGACAGGAAATCTTAAAAAAACTCTCCTGGAGAAAGCACCTACCAACCTCATCTAACTGTCAAGTTAGCCCAGCTCAGAGTAGATCGTGCTCCTGGAGATCTACAGCAGTAGGTCTGAACCCAAATCCTTTAGGAGGAAGGGGCTAGAAGGCAGAGTCCTGGGCAGGGGACACTGTTGTGGGGTTGAGGCCTTGCTGGCATTCGGACTGCCTGGTCAAGCCTGTCCTCAGAGTGACACAGTGAGTGAGTTCATCCTCAGAAGGAGTCTCTGCTCCATGGGCAACAGGAGTCAAAGCAGTGCCGGGAGACTGCAGAAAAGTTCTCAGGAACACACCAGACATTCAGCCCCTTCGACTGCTGAGGTGTCCCCAGACCGGTGCTTTGCATTCTGGGTCTTAAGGGCTGAGAAATCTTTAGAGCCGGAGAAGATTGCAGTCCTGTCTCCTGGACTCACAGGTTGCAGGGCATCAGCAGGGCTGTACTGGCTTCAGGGAGGGAATCACTGCCCAGGGCATGAGCAGATCCCCCTCTGCCCTCCCCTCTCTCTTCACACCCTGGAATAGAGCTCATGTTTCCCATGATGGCCCTCTCTGCCGGGCTGTATTCCCAGATGGAAGGGATGCAGGCTTCACCCTGGGGAAATGCAGGAGAGCCCAGTCTCATCTAGAGGAGCAGGGTCCCACCACACCTGCTGGGTGGCCAGGGCTGCAGGCTGCAGACCCCACTCTGTTCCCCACACACCTCCTGCCTGGGGCTGCAGGGTGCCCAGCAACAAGGCAGGCACGCCTGGGGATCTGGTGCCATTGGGGTGGTGGCCTTTGGACCAGCCTCCGCCTGTAAGGGGATCAGGATCTTCTCTGGCTCCATGTTAGTGGCAAAGTTCATGTCCCAGCTTCTTCCCTCTGGAGAACTGGGATTTCAATCTCGGGAGAAGGGGAAAAAGGACACCCTTTTGTCCATGGGAATTGTACTACCCTGTCAACCCTCTACTGCCTTTCCTGGCTGTATCATCCCAGAAGTCCTTTGGGAGGAGCATATTTTTGTTTCCGCCCCTCCAGCTGACTCTGCTTTGAGCAGCAGGTTGCGCTACAGGCCTCCTGTGGTCCCTTCAGCCTGAATTATCCTGAACACCCATGACCTCAGGCCCCATTTCAAGCACAGAGCAAATGTCTCTGGGACAGGAGTCCTTTGTGCTTTATGTGACCAGCTAAAAGAAGTCAGGTGAACAACTTCTCCTCCCCGTTGACTGTAAGGGCAACCTGGGAGGCACTGCCTCAGGCATAGCTACGTTACTCCGTTAATTCTTTGAATGCACCTTTAACCACCTGAAAGGCCATTGGCTGGATCCCCTCAGGGGTGAGGGGAGAAGAGCAAGCTTTTCTGCGGTGTGATTTCTGTACCTCTGCAGTTTCTGCCTCTAAGTAGATGGTGCCATCCTCCCCTTGGTTTCTTGTCTGAAGCTCAGGCTGGATGGGGATGTGAATGTGGAGGTTGTCTGTCACTGCAGTGACTGTGAGATGGTGGAGAGGTAAGAGGAATAACAGAGTCACCAACCTGGACTGCAGCAGAGAGGATTTCATCTTGTTTGGGATGTAGTTAGGCAAGCTAAAGCTCAGCTGGAGCTGGAGCTGGAGCTGGAGCTGGATCTAGGAAGGGATGGGGAGGGTAACCCGAAGGCCTTCTCTAAGCACATTGGCAGCACAAGGCAGCGACACAAGGAAAATGTGTTCTCCCTGCTCAGTGGGGCAGGGGACATAGTGACAAGACAGGCAAAAGGCTGAGGAGCTCACTGACTCCTTTACCTTGTCTTTTCCTGGTCTTGTCTACTGCCAGGCCTCCCTGGCCCCCGAATCCTTTGGCAGCATCCATGTTAGCAAAGCCTCACCCATGGTAGAGGATGATGCAGCTGGGGAGGACTTTTACCCAGTGGGCACACACAAGTCCATAGGACCAGACAGGAAGCACCCGAGGGTGCAGGGAGAGGTGCCTGGAGTCACCGCAGTGCTGCTCCCAATTGTCTGTGAAATGTCAGGGTAATCAGGGAGGTTCCTGAAGACTGGGAAAAGGCAGACATCGCAGCCATTTTGCAGAAGGGCAAGAGGGAGGGTCTGGGCAACGACAGGCTGGTCCTCTTCATCTCAGTCCCTCAGAAGGTGATGGAGCAAATCCTCCTGGAAACCATCTCCAAGCATAGGAAGGACAAGGCCTGGAAGAGGCATCATGGGTTGACCAAGGGGAAATGGAAACCATGCCTGACCAACCTGATTGCCTTCTACCATCAGATGAATGTCTTTGTGCACAAGGGGAAAACAGGGGCTTTTGTGAACCTTCACTTTAGCAAGCCTTGGACCCAGTGCCCCAGAATCTTGTTATAGGCAAATTGTTGAGCTTAGCCCTGGATCAATGGACCAGAAGGTAGGTGGGAGACTGGATGGGCCATCAGGCTGAAACGCTCTGATCACTGGTACAAGTTCCAAGTGGCTTGTGGTTACTAGTGGCATCCCTCAGTGATCAACATGTGGGGCAGGACTGCTTAACATCTTGATGAATGGTTTGCACAGTGGATGGAGCGCACTCTCAGCACCCTTGTGGACAATGCATAAGTTGGGGGGGAGCCCCTGGGCAACCTCATCAAGTTCCCTCTGCATTGACCAGGGTGGCTGGGAATAGATGACGTCCAGAGGTCTCATCCACCCTAAGTGCTGGGATTGAGTGAATAATTTCCTGGAGCGTTCTGTAAAGAGAGAAGAGGCCAAGGAAGAAGAAAGGAGAGAGAGGCAGAAGAAGAGAGCTGAAACATGACAGTTTAAATAAAGTAGTTCCTCTGAATGAAGCTTCTCCATGCAAAGTGTTGGTAGCAAATATATTTTGATGAATAATGTGTGTGTATATATATATATATATTCACTGGCATAGACAGGCTAATTCCTGCAGTGCATGAACATGGTGCTGTCAATTAATAAAAAAGAAAGAAAAAATATTTGGCAGTGGTAAAAATTGTGTTTTGAAGTTTTGGAAAAGAGGATTTCTTCTCAATTGTTGCAGTGAGTTATTTTTTGAGAAGATCTCAACCTATGACTAGGATCTGCTTTTGGGGCTTGATTCATTTGACCACAGAGAGAGGCTACTGCTGCCTGAGATGCCCTGGGGTAGCTGTGTTGCCATGTGGTGCTGGAAATTTTGGAGGCGGCTCCTGCAGGACCTTAGCTTGTCATTAGGAAAGGTATCTCAAAACAACTCCATTGAGACAACTTAGTTCCCTCTTTGGACAAGAAAGGGAAGTGCAGAGAACTGCATTTGACAGACATCTGCACTGAGGGGGTCTGGCCTGGGGTGAGATCAGCCTCCTCCTTGTTGTCAATGAGCTCCCTTCTCACTCTGTTCTATGTGTCCTGCCTAGTTAAGAGATGGGAATCGGGGCTTCCAGAGTCGGACGTTTCCACCTCTTGCACATAACCATCCTCTGATGCGGCAATTTGTAATGCTGGAATCAGTCTTCCTTCAGTGCTTAGAGAAGGCCCACTGGTGATTATTTTAGTCTACTTCAATGAACATGATGAAAGAGTGGAAATCTTCAGAAAGGGTATTAATTGTGGGAGAAGAAATCTTGATCTGCCCTTGACCTTGTGTTTCCACTGCTCTGTCTAATAGGCTGTGGATAAAGTCTCAGTGCTCTCTCACATATTTCCACATGTCCTGATTAAACTGGTCATTTCTAAAGGCATCTTTGCATCAGACTCTCCGGACATATGCAATTTTCCATAGTTTCCCAGTTTTCCTTTTCCCTTTGCTCTTTATCCTTTCAGGTACCTCCCAACTCTCCAGTTGCTGCTCTGAGATGCTGGGAGTCTGAAGCTTGCCTCGTCTTTCAGCAGTCTCGTTGTCTCTTCAGCCACCCCCTTTGTTGTGTTTTGGTCTATCCCTTCCAACATATCTGTTGAAAACATTTCAAGGAATTTTATTAATTGTGGACAGTGGACCTCACTGGAGGCAGCTTGGACTTGGCATACAGTTGACATGTGTGTTGTATCTTTTATTAAGCTGTTCCAAATTTTATTTTTGTTCGTTTGCAAATAAGACAAACCCTTCTGTGTCTGCTTGCAGCTAGTTTTCTAAGGAAAGCAGGAGGGAATCAGTGGCGCAGAGCCTAGTTGGAGGCCTGGAGCTAGCAGTGTCCCCCAGGGGTCAGGACTGGGTCCAGTCTTTTTCAACTTCTTCATCAATGACCTGGATGAAGGCACAGAGTGCACCCTCAGCAAGTTTGCTGACGATACAAAACTGGGAGGAGTGGCTGATACACCAGAGGGCTGTGCTGCCATTCAAAGAGACTTGGACAGGCTGGAGAGGTGGGCAGAGAGGAACCTCATGAAATTCAACAAAGGGAAGTGCAGGGTCCTGCACCTGGGGAGCAATAACCCCATGCAGCAGTACAGGTTGGGGGTTGACCTGCTGGAAAGCAGCTGTGCTGAGAAGGACCTGGGAGTGCTGGTGGACACCAAGTTAAGCATGAGGCAGCAATGTGCCCTTGTGGCCAAGAAGGTCAATGGTATGCTGGGCTGCATCAGAAAGAGTGTTGCCAGCAGGTCGAGGGAGGTGATTCTCCCCCTCTCCTCAGCCCTGCTGAGGCCCCATCTGGAGTACTGCATCCAGTTCCGAGCTCCCCAGGACAAGAGGGATGTGGCACTACTGGAGCAAGTCCAGCGAAGGGCTACAAAGATGATTAGGGGACTGGAACATCTCTCTTCTGAGGAAAGGCTGAGAGAGCTGGGCCTGTTCAGCCTGGAGAAGAGAAGGCTGAGAGGAGATCTTATCAACATGTACAAGTATGTGAAGGGAGGGAGTCGAGAGGATGGGACCAGACTCTTTTCAGTGGTGCCCAGTGACAGGACAAGAGGCAACGGGCACAAACTGAAACACAGACACTTCCATCTGAACATGAGGAAAAACTTTTTCACTGTGAGGGTGACAGAGCACTGGAACAGGTAGCCCAGAGAGGTTGTGGAGTCTCCTTCTCTGGAGATATTCAAAACGCGCCTGGATGAAATCCTGTGCAACGTGCTCTAGGTGACCCTGCCTGAGCAGGGGGGATGGACGTAGACGATCTCCAGAGGTCCCTTCCAACCTCAACCATTCTGTGAGTCTGTGATTCTGTGGGAGCTGCCCTCTCCCGACCCAGCCTGGCAGTGCCAGCCCCACCTCAGCCCACTCCTGCATGGCTCCAGCGCAGCCCTCGAGGGAGCTAGAGCTGCCTCGGGCCCAGGGCAGGCTGGCGGTGGGAGGGTTTGACATGGGCACAGCAGCAGCAGTGCTGGGAGCAGGGAGAGGAGCAGGGAAAATGGGGTGAAGACCCCTGCCCTTGGCTACATGGCTGGGGGCGATACCTTTGTGGCCGGTCATGCACCATGTTCAAGGTGGATGCCAGCTCGAGGGTAGGAGCACCGGGATTTTCATGGGCTTCAGTGCAGCCATGACTGTGTTGAAGGCAAGCGGGCAGAGCCAGGCACACGCAGCTGCAAAGACAAGGGGTGGAAAAGGCAGTGTGAGGCTGGTGAAGGCCCTTCTCCTCCTCCCCGTGGGGAAAAGAGTTCCCAGCCAATGATGGCCACTGCTTTGTCTGATGGGAGGGGAGCACAGGGCAGGGTGCAAGGGGCAGACAGAGCTTCTCAGGGTGCGTGAGGGAGTTTTGCAAAGGCTAGGGTTGAGACAGGGACCTTTGCATCATCCCCCGACGCTCTCCTAGACAGACTCATTCTGCCCTGCCCTAGGTGCTCTCATCCCCCTGCCAGCCATGCTGGAGCAGAGGCTGAGGAGCAAGAATTCATGGAATCACAGAGGAATTTTGGTGGGAAGGGACCTCTGGAGGTCTCCAGTCCAAGCTCCCACACAAAGCAGGGCTGGTTGGAGACCTCCAGTCTTGTCTGCCCATCGCTGGACTGTACCTGATCCCAGCTACCACCCCCAAACTGCTCTGCTCTTCTTGTACGGGCACTGTGGGACAGCACCTCTTGATGGTGGATCCCTGCCCTGCCTGCCTTGCCAGCACCCTCAGCTCCCAGCTCTCCTTCCCGAACAGAGCAGTCCCGCTCTTGCTGTTCCCAACAACATCCTCTTTGTAGCAGGAACCCAGTCACAAATGATTCATAAACTGTCGAGCTGTGACACAGAAAGACCTGCTGTCATAACTGGGCATCATCAAATCAGACCCCCAGTGACTGCTTTTGCTTCTTCATGCAGCTAAGACTCTGCATGCAGTGTTCCCTGGCTGGAGGGTCCAAATCTGAAGCTCTGCTGACACCTTTAAATTGCCTGTCAGGCAAGAGTTGCTGCTATGGATATAGGGTCACCTTTTGTACCTACAACCTTCTTTGGGATCTCCTTGGATGCCAGCTTCCCTTGCCAAGGCTTTCTTGACTATATTCCAAGGTAGAGATGGGGAGTCAGGTCAGCAGGAGGGGGACAGGGACAGGTCAGGACCTGAGAGGTGCAGGGCCAGGCACAGCCATGTCCGCAGTGTAACTCAGGCACGGCCCAAGGCCTCCAGCAGGGGCGAGAGGCCCCACAATGAGGCCCATCACTCTCTGTCTGCCCTGCTCTGTGCCCAGCACATCCCCCTCCCTGTCTGCCTGCAGCCCCTTCATGCCCACCCTGCTGCCCAGCACAGCATGAGAGCCCTGGCCCTGCAGCCCCTCTGGCAGCTCCTGCTGCCTCGAGGACAGAGTTGCCTACCCTGACCTATTGCATAGGGAAACCTGCTTGTTGTTCTCATTTCCTATCTCTGAACGCTGCCCTGCTTCTCTCCTGGGACATCCCTGCTCCCCAGAGAGCTTTTTCCCAGGTCAGTGTGTCCATGCTGGCCTGGCCGATCCTGAAACCTTGCTCTGTGCTCCCTGCAGGGCCCTGGGTTGCAATGCCGCTCAGCAGAGCGAGTGACTGTGGGGTCATGAAGCCATGGGGTGACTCCTGACTTGGCTCTGGCCTTGCTGGCCAGGGAGGGAAGCAGACCCAGCTGGAGAGGGATCACCACCACTGATACTGCTGGCACATGTCTGTGCTCATGGACAGTGCTTAGAGCGACCCCAGGGCATTTGCAATGGCAGGAGATGTGTTTGGGCATGCACTAGCTCCAGCCTGTGGTGTTTCACTCAGGGTGCAGGAATCACTCTCCCGTGCCCCTTCCCTGGGCCTCCTGGGTCCACACTGCCTCTCCGGGGATTGCAGAGACCTCGTTTCCCCATGCGTACCTAAATTTAGTGCTTCACCTTCTGGTCACTCCACCACCGTGGATTGTCACTCATTTAGAGAGGCTCCACTCACTGCCCACACCAGGCACATGCTGTCCCTGGAGATCCCCTGAGCTCTCCCAGTGCTTCAGATTTCCCTCCAGGAGGATGGGCATCTCTAATCAGCACTGTCACCTGTGGGACAGCCCAGGGCAGGCAATTCAGAGACCATTCCCCATCTTCACTGCTCACCGAGAGATGAACCTGGAATCCAGCCCTTAGTCCCTAGCAGATCATCCAGGGACTCTGAGCTCATCCCCTGGATCCCATGGAGCTCACAAGCAGAAGAGCAGGCCTTTTCATGGTGCAATCCCTTGGGCGTATTTTTGACTCCATCTTCTGAAGAAAGGTCAGACTTCAGGCACGTCACAGGGGCCATGTTCTTTTATTACGGAAATGTTAACTCCAGAGGCCAGGTCTGGCATAAGGGTGCCCAGTGCCTGGTCCTGCCTCTGCTCACAGGACACATGAACATAGAAACACAACCCTACCACCACCAGGTCATGAGAACTCCTGGGCCATATCCACAGAACAGAGCACAGAAAGACAGTGTGGAAATGAAGAGAACAACTCTAAAAAGAGAAGGTCCTACTGCTGTGTGGGGACATGTCTCCAGAAAAGCTGCAGCCCCCACAGGAAGGCTGCAGTGAGGAAATGCTTCCTGTGGGAGTGGGGGGATGATACTGTCAAGCACAGGGTCTGTCCCCACAAGCTGCTGCCTGACTCCCCTCCCCTCCCCTCCACTCCCCCTCCACTTGTAGTGTTGGAGCGCTGGAGAGGGAAGGGACCAGCCTGCGGTGACACTTGCCTGCCACCCTCACAGGAGAGGGGTTTGAGATCATATCTGACTGTAGCCAGCGGGAGGTGAGCTCTCCTAATGGACACGGGAACCATGGTCTCACCCTACCTGTACTCGTCTGAGCCTGACTCTGTGCCCCTGAGCTCCCTTGGTGTGAGTGCCGAAAGAGACCCTGCAAAGGGAAACTCTGCTCATTGCCCTGGGGACATCTGAGGGAGCTCAGACTAGATGGTTCTGAGGTTCCCCCATCTCTGCTGATGAAGGGGGAAGCCTGCTTTCCTGCTTCAACAAGGTCTCTGAGTCAGATTCAAATAAGAGATTCCTGAGGAGACGTAATATGAACCTGATTTTTTTTTAAGGGAAAAGAGAAAAATAAGAAAGAAATAAATGCAAAACACACAGCCTTGATTCCAGATATCCTGAGGAGTGGATGCACAATGGACAGTTATTGGTGCTGACATTGGACCCATTGAATCAGGTTCCTCAACGCATCCTTGAGCTCCTTGTTTCTCATGCTGTAGATGAGCGGGTTCACAGCTGGAGGCACCACCGAGTACAGAACAGCCACCACCAGATCCAGAACTTGGGAGGAGATGGAGGGGGGCTTCAGGTAGGCAAACATGCCAGTACTGACAAAAAGGGAGACCACGGCCAGGTGTGGGAGGCACATGGAAAAGGCTTTGTGCCGGCCCTGCTCAGAGGGGATCCTCAGCACAACTGTGAAGATCTGCACGTAGGACAGCACAATGAAAATGAAACACCCAAAGCTTAAACAGCCACTAACCACAAGAAATCCAGCTTCCCTGGGGTAGGAGCCTGAGCAGGAGAGCTTGAGGATCTGAGGAACTTCACAGAAGAACTGGTCAACGACATTGCCTTGGCAGAGTGGTATTGAAAATGTGTTAGCAGTGTGCAAGAGAGAATAGAGAAAACCACTGGCCCAGGCAGCTGCTGCCATTTTGACACAAGCTCTGCTGCCAATGAGGGTCCCATAGTGCAGGGGTTTGCAGATGGCAACATAGCGGTCATAGGCCATGACTGTGAGAAGAGAATACTCTGCTGAAATTAAGAAAAAGAAGGAAAATAGCTGGGTAGCACATCCTGAGTAGGAAATGGCCCTGGTGTCCCTCAGGGAATTGGCCATGGATTTGGGGACAATGACAGAGATGGAGCCAAGGTCAAGGAGGGAGAGGTTGAGGAGGAAGAAGTACATGGGTGTGTGGAGGTGGTGGTCACAGGCTACAGTTGTAATGATGAGGCCGTTGCCCAGGAGGGCAGCCAGGTAGATGCCGAGGAAGAGCGAGAAGTGCAAGAGCTGCAGCTCCCGTGTGTCCGCAAATGCCAGGAGGAGGAACTCGTTGAGGGAGCTGCTGTTGGACATTTTGCTCCTTCTGGCCTGTGAGGACTGTCCAAGGAACAACAGGTAGAGGCAATTTAGGATATATTTCTCTGAGCAAAGGTTTCTCATAAAACCCTCCCAAACACACACACATTACCTCTCCCCATCTCAGCAGCACCATCACTGAGCTCCATCACGTGAGCTATGGTTTGTGCTGGCTGAGTCTGCTGTGAGGAGCAGGGACCTCTGCCTGTGGGCTCCAGAGGAGTCAGCCCTGACCCACAGCACTGCGTACATGGAAACAGCGGTTACTAAAATTTATATTCCCAGTTCCAGTCAGATTTAATCCACACACAGTGCTGAAGGCATTTTCAGCATCTTCACTCCCACTTTCACATAATGTTGGGTCATTAAGAGTTTTAAGGCTTCTTTTGTTTCCTTTAGCTGACCCTGTCACACCTGAGGAGCATTCCTGGAGGTAGAAATCCTCAGCATTGCTGCTGCACTCAGAGTGAGCAGCTGTGACTCCTCAGAGGCAAAAGGCTTCCTTCTGGCTTTAGTGCAGAGGGAGCAGAGCTGGCCTGTCCATCTGCCTTCTTCCCAGCTGCCCTGTGCTCCCACCTCGGAGGTGGAGGACAGTTGCACTCGTGTTACCCCAAAAAGAAATGACAGCGCGGAGAGCAGAGGAATGCACTTGCAAAGTGCCCATCAGCACTCTTTCTGAGGGGATGTGAGGCAGGTCTCAGACCTCCCCTTCTAACCAGCAACACATTGGGCTCCTTCCAGCTGCCCACATCCAGACTCCCACCAGCATGTCCCAGAGTGGCCTCAGTATCTAGGTGACTTCTCTCTAGGGCACCTAGATAACACGCAGCTACAATGGGAGAGCTGTGTCCTTGTGGAGGGCAGCTTGCAGCTCAGCCAGACACCTCAGGGAAATGGTGGAATGTCCTAAGGATGGGGTGTCCTGGCGAGAGAGTTGGCACATTCCCTGACCCCCACACTGCATTGCCCAAAGCCCCACAGGTGAGAGGGACACTTGGGAACCTCACTGTCAGGGACACGTCTGCATGGCAGGACCTGCAGGGTCTCAGTGTCTGAACTGCATCAGAAACCCCCCTGCCCAGAGAGTTCAAGGGGAAGGATGAGGGCAGCATGGGCAGGTGAGAAACATGGAGCAATACCATGACATTTGTGTGGAGGGAGGCAGGGCCAGGGAGTGACAGAGGGACACTCAGGAGTATCTCCTCTCCAGCTTCCGAGGAAACCTCTCATGTCCTGGAACCCCCAGCCTTGAGAGCAGAGGGCTGTGCTGGCTGGGAGAGGAGAGGAGGCCTTGGAGTTGACAGTTTCCTCTCACACTCTGAACATGACTCTGCTGCCTGGAGCCGTCCCTGCGGGGAACTGTTTCTCTGTCCCCACATCTCTCCCCTCTCAGTGCTCACACACCCCATCCCACCTGCTGAGAGCTCAGCTCTGCCCTGCAGAAACCTCCCGGGGGCAGGACACTGCCCAGGGCACCTCCATGTTTGCAGGTGCTACGGAGCAGGGGAGAGAAACCTTGCTGAGGCTAGAAAGGTGATGCTGGTTCTGTCCCTAGGCTGAGGGGTGGATGAAGGCATTTGCTGAGTCCCTCCCAGAGCTGCTCCTCTCTCAGTGTCACTGTTTTGGAGCCTCCATCTCCTGTCTAAACCTGACAGATCTGTTCCCATTTTACCCCATCCTAACAGAAAATAACTGAAAGCACAGACTCATGACAGCTCCCTCCCTTTCATGTATCCCCTGCCTTGACATTCCTTTTGGAAAGTCCCCTCTAGAAATATCCTGGGAGTGAGCTGGAGCTGTGGGCAGCCCTGACCCACATAGCATCCTCTTGACAGGAGGCTCAAGCTGCCCTGCCGCGGGTCTCTCCTCCCACCCAGAGCTTCTCCCTATGGAAAGGTCCCCGGGCAGGCTGAGGGCTGACCGTTGTGGGCAGCAGAGTCACTGCGCTGGGCACACAGCACCCTGGGGCACAGGGACACTGCTCTGAATTGCAGTCCTGGACAGATCTGTGAGCACACCCAGGCTTCACCCCCTGCAGTGTCCCTGGGAAAAGGTAGCAGCATGCCCTGTCCCTCTGACCGTGTGACAGGGAATGCCTGCTCTGAAGCATCTCCTCCTACTCTGTAAAGGTGAAACCGATAGAGCAATCCTTAAAAATCCATCGTGTGACTGGATGGGTTTCAAGACATTGCCAGGAACTGCAGTAGCATTGCCCTGCAGCCAGAGACTTACTGTGTCAGGGGCTGTGAAGATTTCTCCCACAAGGAGCTCTCCTCTCTCCTTACACTGCACACTGCCTTTTACTTCTCCCTGTCTTGTCTCATCTTCTGGCAGAAACTGCAGGCAGTGCCTGGAGCCCTGCTGCTCTTTGCAGAGGAGCTGCTCCTGACAGTGCTGTGTCTCAGCAGTGCTGCCTGGTTGCCATGAGCTCCCTCCATCCCTGGAGCCTGGCCCCACTCAGGACCAAAGGCCCAGCTGAAGGCATGCATTTTTCTGTCCCTTCTGCTCCCTCCTCCTGGGAAATGTTCACTGAGGTAGACTAAAATAATCACTGATGGTCCCTCTCTAAGCACTCAAAGAAGACTGATTCCAGCATTACAATTTGTCTCATCAGAGGATGGTTGTCTATGAAAGGTGGAAATGTCCCACTCTGGAAGCCCCGATTCCCATCTCTTAACTAGGCAGCACACCTAGATGGGTATAAGAACAGAGTTCCTTTTCCCATTGTTCAGGTACTGATTCAGATGAATCAGTTTGGGCTTCTCAGGCTGCTTTAGAAGGCCCTGGGCTGGCATAGCATTCAGATCCTTCCCATGAGCTCCACAAAAAACACAGAGGAGGTGGGATTCCCCTGTCCCAGGCAGAAGTGAGCACAGCATGGATGTCTGCATGCGAGATCTTGGTCTGTGCATGACCATGCAGGTCTTCTGCTCCATCTTCCTGGGAAATGTTCACTGAGGTAGACTAAAATAATCAGCTATTGTCCTTTGCTAAAGAGTGGAGGGAGACTGATTCCAGCACTGCAATTTATTTCATCAGAGGATGGCTATCTATGATAGCTGGAACTGTCCCACTCTGAAAGTTCCTATTCCCACCTCTTAACTAGGCAGGACACCTAGGTGGGGACAAGAAGGGAGCTCATTGACACATGGTTCAGGTGTTGATTCAGAGGAGTCAGTTTGGGCTTCTCAGTCTGGTTTAGAAGGCCCTGGGCTGGTATGGGATTTAGATTCTTCTCGTGAGCTCCATAAAAAAACACAAAGGGGGTGGGATTCCCCTTGCCCAGGCAGAAGTGAGAACAGCATGGATGTCTGCATGCGAGATCTTGGTCCATGCTCCTGTTATAATCAATGGAGTTCAAGGGTGGGAGTCAGTTGCTCACACACAAACACCTGGTGACATTGGAAGAGACAGAGGTGCTGGAGAACATGTGCCAGGGTCTGCTTGCTCTGATGGAGCATCTGAGAGACACGCATCCTTCTAGAGCATGAGGTGGGGCCAGGCAGGGAATTGCCTTGGCCACCTGCAATGATACTAGATGCCCACTGCTACCAGAGCTCCACTCACTAGGAAGCTGAGACACATGCAGACCCAAACATTGTAAACAGTTGATGTCATCCAGTTCAGGCACTTGACTCAGTGACACAGAAACAGGCCTGCAGGGCCATGTCTGATGCCTGGGGGTGTCCAGCCCATCCACATGTCTCTAGCAGATACACCACGGGACCTCTAGGAAAACCATGGCCCTTTGGAGTGGTTGCTGGACAAGTGCCCCAGGGCAATTCAGTTTTCCTACCAGTGTCCAGAGAACTGGATCCCACCACTGCCTTTAGGCAAAGTCCTGTTGATCTACAGCCAAGACTGCTTCACAAATGGGAGAGGCACATCACACTAAGGTCTCTGCTCTGGTCTCTGTACCCTTAAAACCTTCTAGCTTTCCTCCTCCTGAACCTCTTCTCACCTCCAAGATGATATGGACAGGAACTGGGCTAATGATGACCTCAGGGTGCCTGGATCACATGCTGCCCAGTGCCAGGGACTTCTTCACTGGCACCTTGTCCTGCCTGCAGATCGCTTCACTTCTGTCACAGGCCCCAAGGTGCTACAAATCAGCTCAGGCAGCAAACCCCTCTCCTGCCATTCCTGCACAGCCCAGCTCTGTTTCTCGCTGGCCTTGGGCACCGCAGGCTTTGCTCTCTCAGTGGGAACCTCCTTTCACCGTTACATTGCCATCTGCTATCTAGGCCAGTGTGTCTCTGCTCTGGAGTAGGGCCATTGCACACACAGTGTCCTTGGCCCTTGGTAACATGTTTCACCATGACCGGTCTGCACTCTGTGCCACAGCTGATGCTCTGCAGCCCAAATATACACAAGTGCATGCAGCCTGAGAGGCACAGAGAGGAGCAGATGGAGATGCACAGGCTGTCACAGGACTGAAACATGGTTGGAATAACTGAGATGTGGAGGGACCGCTAGCATGACTGGAGGGCTGTGATGGCAGGGTACAAGCTCTGCAGGCAAGACCATTAGGGAAGATGAGCAGGGGTGGATGTGCGTTGTGTGAAGGGACAGCTCAGATGGATGGAGCTCTTGCATGGGATGGGCAAGGGTTTGGGTGAGAGCTTGTGCATGAGCATCAGAGTAAAGGTGACGTTGTGATGGGGGTTACAGACCACCCGATGAGGGTGAGGAGGTGGATGCAGTCTCCCTTAAGCAACCTGAGGAAGTCAGTGGGTCACAGGGCCTGGCTCTTATGGGGGGACTTTAATCTCCCTGATATTCATTGGAAGGGCAAACCGCAGGGTGCAAGCAGTCCAGGAGATTTCTGGAGGGTGTCAGGGACAGCTTCTAAGCACAGCTCCCTGATGGGCCAATAAGGGTGATGCTCACGTGGATCTGGTACTCACACACGGAACCAATGATCAAGAATGTGATAATCTGTGGCAACCTTGGCTGCAGTGACTCTGGAATAGCGGAGTCCCAGATCGTGAGAACAATGAGGAATGCAATAAGGCATTATGATAAGATGGGTAGACACACAGGTGGGTAAAAAGCTGGTTGGATGATGGAGCTCAGAGGGTTCTTTTTTGAATGGGTCATGCTTTACCAGGAAGCCAGGTAAAGGTGGAGTATGCAGGGGTCTATACTCGGACCTCTCCTCTTTGAACGTTTCGTCAGTGACCTGGAGGATGCAACACTCATCACATCTGTAGATGACACTTACTCAGGAGGAACAGTCATATGTTTGAGGGCTGCCATTCAGGTGGACCTCAACACGCAGGAGGAATGGGCTGTCAGGAAATTCAACAAGGACAAATGCAGGTCCTGCCCCTGGCACAGACCAACACCCTGCAGTGATACAGGCTGGGGAGAGCTCTTCCAAAAAAGGAAATGGGAATCTTTGTGGGCAGCGAGCTGAACATCAGCCAGCAGCGTGCCCTGGCAGCAAAGCAGGCCACAGCATCTTGGGCTGCATGAACAGGAGCACAGCCAGGAGATGGAGGGAAGTGATTATGCCCCTCTACTCAACACTAGTTAGAGCACATCTAGATAATGTGTCCAGTTCGGGCTCCCTTTAGAAGAATGCTGTTGATCACAGGGAGTGAGTTCAGTGGCAGGCCTCCAAGGTGGCTGGGGGCTGCAGCACTTGCCCTGTGAGGACATGCTGAGAGAACAGGCCTTGTTCAGCGCAGAGAAGGGAAGGTTTTGGGGAGGATTCATAATAGTTTCCCAACTCAAGGTTGCCTCTGAAAAAGAACCAGGTTTTTACAGGAATTCATGGCAGGAGAATGAGAGGCAAAGGGTATAAGCTAAAACAAGTGCACTTAAAATTGTGTATAGGGAAGAAAAATCAGTGAGGATCCTGAAGCATTTGAGGTGGGGTCCAGAGGGGTTAGTGACTCTCTCTTCTGGGAGGCTTGCAGGACATAGCTGTCCGTTTTACCATTCTGATCCCTTCCCACACAGCCCACCCCACCCCTGCTCACCCTTAGCTCATTGGCACTGAATGGTGTCGGTAGTAAACCATCCTCTGCTACCAGATGTCGGAGTGGGGGGACGGACCCAGAGTAACGATGAGTCTCAATATGAGTATGATCGTTCTCCCTTTATTAGAGCTTACACAGAGTATATATAGACAAGCAATAAGCATGCGCTAGCAATAGCTGTATGATTGGTTTACAGTCTGTTCACGCGCCTAAGGCAAATACACGATTGGTGCAAAGTTGCTGTTCCCGTGGAGGGGCTTGTCGGCCCCCTCCTTTACTTGTTTACCACTACTTGCCTTCCCCTTCTGTGTAATGGTCTAGGAATGCTCAAGGACAGTTCACATAGCCGTGGGATCCTCCCTTCATCATGAAGGCAGGATTGCTCACTGCTAAGAAATCATGCCCTTTCTCACTTAACCATTCTCCCACAGGTGCTCTCTGTGGCTGTGAGGTCAGTGGTGGCTCAGTGCCTGCTAGGCCAGTGCTAGGCACGTGGGTGCTGTTGGTGGTTGTGAGGTCAGTGGTGGCTCAGTGCCTGCTAGGCCAGTGCTAGGCACGTGGCTGCTGTTTGTGGTTGTGAGGTCAGTGGTGGCTCAGTGCCTGCTAGGCCAGTGCTAGGTGTGTGGCTGCTGTTTTCAATTGTGAGGTCAGTGGTGGCTCAGTGCCTGCTAGGCCAGTGCTAGGTGCGTGGGTGCTGTTTGTGGTTGTGAGGTCAGTGGTGGCTCAGTGCCTGCTAGGCCAGTGCTAGGTGCGTGGGTGCTGTTTGTGGTTGTGAGGTCAGTGGTGGCTCAGTGCCTGCTAGGCCAGTGCTAGGTGCGTGGGTGCTGTTTGTGGTTGTGAGGTCACTTGTGCCTCAGTGCCTGGTAGGCATCAGAGGATTTACTGCAATATGGAGCATTGTGCTTCATCCTGCGCATCTTGGGGGAACTTAACAACATCTTTCTTCATCCTAAGACTTCCAGCTCCCCTGTGTAGATTAACAGCTCTCACTCTCCTGCTACCTCAATGATTAGGACTGAATTTGGATTTCGGTCTGTTCTGAACATTATTCGAGCAGACTGTTTGGGAACCAGATAGGCGAGTCTCCTCTTGTAAGGCTGACGTTTGGAGGCACAAGTGACCTCACAACCACAAACACCAACCACAGCACCAGCACTGGCCTATCAGGCCCTCAGGCACAAGTGACCGCACAGCCACAAACTGCAGCCACATGACCAGCTGTTACGAAACTATCATATACTCACTGGGTCTTCGAGAATCTTAACATGCTGAGCTGAGAATTCTCTGTTTAACTCTTTAGTTCAGTAAAGTGAACAGATCAAGCTGGGTGCCTCAGAAGAGGGACCCCGAATGGAAAATTCTCTGGATATTTATATCCCTACAGTCTCAGTTACCCATCCCTCATGGGATCGTGCGATCCAATAGAAATATCAGCTCCGGGGTCTTCTCACCCTCCATTCGGTATCTTCACTGTCTCTGGGCATTTGCTTTCTTCTTACCTTGGGGCTACAGATAAAGAAGCCATGTGGCAATAGCCCAATGGTTTCTAGAATTTTCCAGTACAAACATGATTAACCATTTCCTACTCAGCTAGGCTTTAACACTACTATTAAATTCCTTAAAACCAGCACTGGCCTCGCAGTCACTGAGGCACACGTGACCTCACAACCACAAACAGCAGCCACATGACCAGCACTGAGGGTTGGCAGCCAACATGCGCCTCTGCCTCAGCGACACAAAGGGCACAGCACCACACATGGCAGCACACAGGGCACCCCCAAGCGCCCCACAACACACAAAGCCCAACTCTCCAGACCTTCCATTCCCTTCTAGGCCTCCAAGGCCTTGCAGCAGGCACTGCCTCTGAACATCCAGTCACAGCCCGAGGCCTGCTCACTTCCCACCTCCAGGAAGCAGAGTGCAAGTGCTCTCACAGGGACTGATCAGGCCAGCCCTTGCCTCTCTCTTGTGCCTCAACTTCTCTGAACAAGAAATCTCTTGGAAAATGTGGCAGATACCTTTTTGGGGGGTGACATTCCTTCCGTCTCCTCCAACAGCCTCTGCACCCATTCCCCAATGACTGCATACATGGACAGAAAATCAGAGACCTCTAACGTGTTACAGTACCAAATGTGTCATCAAAGCAGGTGGACACCTCAAAGACAGAGACAGCATTCAGACCTTGCAGGAAAATCTCACAAGCTCCCTGCTCTTTTGACATGGGCAATTTCTAAAGCACACACACCCTGGCAAGAAGAGATTACTAACACCACTGCTCACACCACCACTAGATGAACTTAGCAGCCTCAAAAGTCTAGCTGGACTCCCTAGCTGACTGGCAGGAGGCTGCCAGCTTCTACTTAGTAACAAGTGGAAAGTCCAACTCTATGTCCATGTTCACCACAGAACATCATCTGCATATTAAACGTAGCAGTACTAACTCATGATGACGGAGTGGAATAAAATGTGTGCCAGATGATGTGGAACATCTACTTCTGCTTGATTAATGAGTTGCATTTCTGTATTGCTGTGGAGCTCTGCAGGGCTCAATCCCTCCTCTGAGCACACAAAACAACAGAAGTGACCTCACCACCAGCAACCAAGCCATGGGTCTTCTCCTGACCTGTCAACTGCTCAGGTAGAAAGGACCTCACAAGCACCTTTCCAGCCACAGCTCTGCTGCTGTCCAATCAGTTCATCACTCAGAAGTGACCTCACGCTTAAGACAGCAGGGCCTCATGCCCAGGCAGAGGGAGAAGCCTTCCCGCAACTCACAAGTCTGGTTCCTTCCCCAATGCTGAACAAACCCAGCAAATCCTCTACGCATCCAGGACAACCAGCATTCTCCTGTTTTATGCCCTGACAATTGGAGACACACGGAAGGACTCAGGCCAGAACATCTCGGCTGGTGAAACCAGAAGAGCCACAAGTCAGCAACTCTTCACCCTGACCTAGGAGCATGGAAATAACAGCAGCAAGTGGGAGCACTGGCCGTTCATCCACTTTCAAGGCCCTTGACAAGCAAAACAGCTCCCACTTACAGAGCTGCTCTGCAAACACCCTGCAGGCTGATGCCAGGGTCACAGGTCTCGGGGCAAAGCAAGAGGCCTGGAGCAAAAACAACGGCCAAGGCATGGCGTCACATGCGGGGACAGCCTCTCTCAGAGCCACTTGGAAATGCCGTTTTCAGAACAAAAGAGACCATTGGGAAGGGCCCTGGCGAGGACACCAGCAGCCTGCTCACACTTTGCCCAGCAGCTCCCAAACGCAGCTCGCAGCAGCACCCGGGGGCTGCGGTGGCAGCAGCAGCCCAGGGAAACACTTCCAAATGGGTCTCCGACCCCCGGCAGGGGCAAAGCTTCCTGCCCCCAAACTCAGCAGCTGCCCTGGCCCAGCTGCTCGGGACAAGTCAGCACATCTGGCTGCAGGTCAGCTCCCCGCTCTGTCCCTGGTCGCTCTGTCCCCTGCTCACGGCCCCACCAGCCCCTGCTGCAGCTCCTGCAGGAAAGCAGCCCCGTCACCAGCACCGCTGCCCCCGCCCCCGGTGGGAGGGCAACCGCTGGCAGCTGAAGGCGCCCGCAGCCCTGCCAGCCCTGCTCACACCCAATCTCACCTGCTCCCTCCCTGCGGCTTGGCTCCCGCTCCCCTTTCTGGGCTGTTTTTTCTGCATGCTGCACTCTGATTGGCTGACAGAGCCGTCAGTCAAACCATGCCCCATCCTCCTCCCCTTGCTGGCCAATAGGAGGGCAGCACTGGGGGCGATGCCATGGCAACATTGCAGCCCTGTGTGACCCTGCAGACATGGCTGGGGTGCTGGAGCCCGCAGGCAGCGTCCTGCTGCCCCCAGGGCAGGGCAGGGCCCTGTCGCCCCTGGGGCCCCGGCCCCCTGTGTGCGGTAGCCCTGGGGCTCGGCAGCCCTTGTGCTGCGCCCGGCAGGGCTGGGCTGCGGCCAGACAGGGGCTGCTCTCTGTGGGGCCGGGCTGGGCCCTGGTGCCTCGCTCCGCAGGGCTGAGGAGCCCCGGGAACACGGGGCAGCTGGGGCAGAGCAGCTCTGGGCCTGCCAGTGCTGGGCAGAGGAGGTGTGTGGTCAGGAGGGGACTGGGGCAGATGGCCCTGCTGGACTGCCCCCAGCACTTCCCCCCACGGCTCAGAGAAAAATGCTTGGGGTCAGCAGGGACTTGTGGGGTGGCAATGGCACCCCCACCTGGTTCTAAGCTGCTCCCCCAAATAGGCTGTCTATTGGGTGCAGAGTTTTGACCCCCATTTGCAGGAGGACAGAGGTTGTGGCCATCTGAGCACAACATCTCTGAGCCCAAAACATGCTCTGCCAAGTGGGAAGTGTAAATGACCCAGGGGGAAGGAAGAAAGGTTCTCCCAAACAAGTAGACACCTTGGGGTTATTACAAGGTGAAGGATCCATTTCCAACATGGGCATTTCCAGCAGGCTCTTGAGGGCCCCACGGGAGCTGGAGGACACCCCAGTTGCAGGACACAGGACCCCTTTTGTGCCAGAGCCAGATCCCAAAGGGGGACCCACTCCCAGGAAAGCTTGGTTCTTGATTTCCCCCTGCCATGAGGGGATGGAGCCAACCGCACGGGAACCTTGGATCTCAGGGCAGCCCCAGCCCCAGGACCCAGGAGTCTTGGCTGCCACAGTATCCCCTGAGCCAGGTGGGACCCTTAGACAGGGCTCTCGTGGCAGCCCCCACCCTGTCCTGCCACCCCAAGGGCCCAGGACCCACAGGCATTTTTGGAATTAGCACTCTGTGTGCAACACCTCGGGAAGGAGCTCCCGAAGCCCTTACCCTTGGTGGAGAGCTGCAGGAGCGCTGGGAACAAGCAACTGCAGTGCAGGCTGATTGTGTCGGTCCAGCAGTCCTCCATCTCGCTTGTCCCTTTGTGCTCAACTTGCCTGTCCGACCGGGGAAAAAGGGCATTCTTCCCATCTCGTCACCCAAAACTCCTCTCCAATGTGTCCCTGCTCCTCTGCCTGTCGGTGAGCGGCCCTAAGGTAGCCCCACTGCCTCCTGTCCCTACTCCATGCCGTGGAGCAGCTCTGAAGGGCAGCAGTGGGAAGCACATGAGCAGTGCCCAGCAGTGCCCGGGCCTCACAGGGAAGTGAGGACTCTGCCATGGCACCAGAGAGACCTCCCTGTGATGCAGCACATGCCACTGTTACCTCAGCTGGTGTCATCTGGGGGCTCAGTAGGTCAGCGCCATGGAGATGGCACAGACCAGGAGACAGCAGAGAGATTTCCCTTCATGTCCTGGAAAGCAGTCACCTCCCTTCAGCCCAGTTGTTCTTATTTGCTCTCCATGTCTCTATTTGTCAGGGCATAAAATAGGAGTCACACATCACCACCATGTGCCAGTGGTGGGGTGGCCTGTGGTGGGGACAGGCAGTGGCCCCAGGGTCTTGCTGCTTGGAATGGGAGGAGGTGTCTGGAGAGAGCAGTGCTGTGCATGGGGAGCCCTGCCAGGCTGGGGAACTGGGGAGCACTGCGAGGTGAGGATGTGCCTTGGCTGCCAGGGCCCAGGCTGCCCTAGTGGCATGAGCCAGGGATGGTGGCAGCCTGCTGCCTTTTGCCCACTGAGGTTCAGGCCTTGCGCTTCCAAAGCTCTTGCCAGGATCTGCAGCCAGTATCCCACACAGACTGGGAAATACATAGAAATATGCATCTTAGAGTATTTGGAGTAGAAGAGGTCATCTTTCAGAAAGGGTTCCTTCTTGGAGATTTTTCAAAGAAAAACTTCTGGGATCTGTCCAACTACAAGTTTTTCTAGGCTAGAGGCATAGCAGTTGCCTCCCTCTCCTATTAACAAAGGCTAAGAGGGGATACGACCCGTATCCATAATTGGTGCAGACACTCTTTTCTTCTCATGTGGCAGGACCCTAGAAACTCTTTGCTTATAATGCAGTAGTATCCCCCAATCAGCCCTTACTTAACCATCCAATTAACCCCACTCCAATCCAGTGAATTCTAGAGAGGGCCTTGAGCTCTTTCTGCTGAAGGCCTTGCTGTTTCGGGGCTCTCCCCTGCACCCTGTGAACTACCCTGGGCTGTGACACAAGACATGCAGGGGCTGACATCCAGCAGGAGGCCGCAGAGAGCAGTTTGGATCATGTGGGACTTTTTTCACCCACACAGTTGACAAGAAAATGGTCTTGCCAAGGTGGAGCACTCAGAGGTGCCCTTTCAAGCATTAGTGTCACAGTCATTAGCTTTTGAAATGGGCAAAATAAAGGAAACTTCCAAAGACAAAGTATTTCTTCAGAAAAGAATTGGCCTTTGAAAACACTCTCCCAGATGTGCAGTGACTACAGTGAGTAGTGATGCTCCAGCACTTGTCTGCAAGTCAGCAGGAAATACTTCACGGGTCATAGCTGAGAATCAGCTTGCAAAGCTGAAGTTGTTTTGTGCAGATAACTTGCAAGTCCCCTCAGAATGATGTCCCTCACCTTTCCACACGCTCCTCTCTTCTCTAAGGCAGTCATTTCTGACCTGACAGGTCAGGTGTCCAACTCAGCTGAGCACGTTTTGCACTGTGTCCCTGAGCTGGTTGAGGCCTGCAGGTTCTGAAGCTCCTGCCTCATCAGCTCAGGCATAGCCTGGGCATTAGCTCACTCGTGGACTCTTCTTTGCAAGTGAAGCCCCTCTGAGATGAAATCGCAAGTGTGGATCTGAGGCTGATTTGGACAAAGGTCCCCTGTTGGCAGTGAGGCGTGGATAAAAGGAAGTGAGGGTCAGTTCCTTGTAGGGTGGTGCAGGGCTGTCCCAGCAGGCCTTGCACAGTTCAGCTCCCCCACCCATCATCCAACTCTACATTGGAGCCTGCAGAATCACCAAATCATTCAGGTTGGAAGGGACCTTGGGAGGTCTCGAGTCCAACCTCCTGCTCGCATAGGGATAAACACTGAATTCACACCAAGTTCCTCAGGGCCTTGTCCAGCTGCATCCTGCAAGCCTCCAAGAAGAGAGAGTCCATAACCTTTCTGGACCCTTCTTCAAATGCTTTGTTACCTTCTTTGATTTTTCTCCCTTATAGCTAATTTTAACTGCACTTGTGTCACCTTATAGCCATTGCCTCTCCTTCTCCTGCCATGAGTCACTGCAAAAACCTGGTTCTTTATTGGCGGTAACCTTGAGCTGGGAAGCTGCTGTGAGTGCCCTGCAAAGCCTTTCCCTTCTCTGTGCTGAACAAGGCCCATTCCCTCAGCCTCTCCTCACCGGACAAGTGCTCCACCTCCCAGGCACCTTGGGGCCTGCCACTGAACTCATGCCAAGTGACAAACAGCGTTCTTCTACAGGGAGCCCCAGATGGACTCAGTATCTAGATGGGCTCTAACAATGCTGAGTAGAGGGGGATAATCCCATCCTTTGATCTCCTGGCTAGGCAACCCATGACACTGTGGCCTCCTTTGCTGCTAGGACACGCTGCTGGCTGACGTTCAGCTCCCTGCCCACAAAGACTCCCACGTCCTTCTCCACAGAGCTGTTGCCCAGCCAGGTGCTCCCCAGCCTGTATCACTGCAGGGTGTTGCTCTAGTCCAGGTGCAGGACCTGACATTTGTCATTGTTGGACTTCACAAAGTTCCTGACAGCCCATTCTTACTGCCTGCTGAGGTCCCTCTGAATGGCAGCCCTTGAGCTTATGACTGTTCCACCCAATTAGGTGTCATCTACAACCGTGATGGGATTTCCATTCTGCAGGTCCCTGATGAACCTCTCAAACAGGACAGGATGTGGAGTATAGACCCCTGCATACCCCAGCTTTACCTGGCTTCCTGATAAAGCATGACTTGTTTGTGAAAACCCTCTGATCTCGATCATCCAACCAGCTTTTTGCCCAGCTGGATGTCTACTGGACATCCACTCCTCTCCTCTCCTCCACAAGTACTGGTCTTTTATCACAGAAGGCAATCAGATTGGTCAGGACTGATTCACCTTGGGTAACTCCATGCTGACTGTTCCCAGACACCTTCTTCTCCCTCATGTGCCCAGAAATGTGATCTGAGAGGACTGGCTCCATGACACACCCCTCACCAATGTGAGGCTGAATGGCCTGCAGCTCCCTGGTTTGTCCTTGTGGCCTTTTTAGAAGATGGGCACAACATATTTGTTCTTCTGGTCTTTGGGACCCCTCCCCCCATCCCCGATCTCCACAAACATTCAAAGATGATAGAGAGCAATGCTGCTGTCATAGCGGCCAGCTCTCTCAATGTCCATGAATGCCAGCCATCCAATCCCATAGACTTGTAGGGGTTGAGTTCTTGCAAGTCATCCCTCACTCAAGACTTAGGCACTGCGCATTGGTTTTCTCCTCAGGAGTCCTGACTCTAGGCAGAACAGCTCAGGAGACCTTCTTGGTGAAGACTGAAGCCAGGAAGGACTTGACTTCCCCAGACCTGTCTACATCTGCTTTTGCTAGAATCCCTGTCCCATTCAGCTGTGAGCCCACATTTCCTTGTTTATTCTCTTACTGTCACTGAAGCAGCAGCAGCTCTTCTTCATGTCCTTGACATTCCCACAAGTGCCTCTATCCCAGGGGAGCTTTGGCTTCCTTAACACCATCCCGACTTTGCTGGACAATATTTCTAAATTCGTCCTTTGCAGCCTCTGCCTTCTTCCCCTTTCCGTATGCTGCCTTATTGGCCTGGAGCTCACATGGGACCTCCCTGTTTAGCCAAGGTGTGGTCCAGAGATGTCTGCTACCAATTTTACAAACTGTACGTTACGGAGCATTCTTGTGCTTGATGGGTGCTTAATAACCTGCTGTGTTTCCTGTGCTCCTCTGCCCTTCAGAGCTGCCTCCCTTTGCCCATCCCATGGAATAGCTCCATACATCCAAGCTACCCCTTCACACATATGATACCCTCCTCCTCATCTTCCCTGGTGGTGTATCCTTTAGAACTTGCACCCTGCCTTTGAAGGACTGCAGTCATGTGAGTGATCCTACCACATCTCAGTTATTCCAACCACGAAGCTCGTGCATCTCCATCTGCTCCTGGCTGCACCACAGGCTGCATATACTTGCATGCATTTGGGCACCAGTGCATCAGCTGTGGCACTGACTGAAAATCTGTCACAGGGAAACATGTTACCAAGGGCCATATGGGTGCAAAGGCTTTGATTGCAAGTGGTGACATGCTGGCATAGATAGCAGGTGGCAATGTAATGGTGAAAGGAGGTTCCCACTGAGAGAGCAAACCCTGCAGTGCCCAAAGCCATGGAGAAACAGAGCTGGGCTGTGCAGGAATGGCAGGAGAGGGGTTTGCTGCCTGAGCTGACTCTGCAGCTCCTTGGTGCCTGTGACAGAGGTGAACCAATCTCCAGGAAGGACAAGGTGCCACTGAAGAAGTCCCTGGGCCTGTGATCCAGCCACCTTGAGGTCATCATTAGCCCAGTCCCTGTTCATATCATCCTGGGGGGTGAGAAGGGGTTCAGGAGGAGGAGAGCTAGAAGGATTTGAAAGTGCAGAGACTAGAGTGGAGCCCTTGGTGCGATGTGCCTCCCATTTGTGCAGAGTGCTTGGATGTAGACAGTGCAGACTGTGCCTAAAGGCAGTGGTGGGATTCATTTGTTTGGGCACTGATAGGAAACCCAAGATGCCCTGGGGCACTTGCCCAGCAAGCACTCCTAAAAGGCATGGCTTCCTGTAGGTCCCATGCTGGAACTACTAGAGACATGTGGATGTGCTGGACACCGCAGGCATCCGACATGGCCCTGCAGGCCTATTTCTATGTCATTAAATCAAGTGTCTGCCCTGAACTGCATTAGCTGTTTGTAACATTGGGATCTTCCTATGTCTCAGCTTTATAGTGAGTGGAACACTAGTAGAGGGAGGCATCTAGTGTCATTTGAGATGGCCAAGGGAATTCTCCACCTGGCCCCCAATTCATGCTCTAGAAGGATGGGGGTGTCATAGCTGCTCCATCAGAGCAAGAAGACTCTGGCACATGCCTTGGTCCACCTCTGTCTCTTCCAATGTCACCAGGTGTTTGTTTGTGTGCAGCTGACTCCCACCCTCCATCTCCAGTGATTACAGACGAAGCTTAGACAAGGAGCTCCCATGCAGACACCTCTGTTGTGCCCACTTCATTTTTTTGCAAGGGGAAACCCACCGCCTGTGTTTTTGTGGAATTCACAGGAGGGATCTGCATCCCACTGCATCCCAGGGGCTTATAAATGGGCATGAGATGCCCAGACCAACTCATCTGATTGAAAACCTGAACCATGGGTGAAGGACCTCCCTTCTTGTCCGCTTCTAGGTGTCCTGCCTAGTTAAGACATGGGAATATGGATTTCCAGGGTGGGATGTTTCCACCTCTTGTAGATAACCATCCTCTGATGAAACCATCCTCTTATGAAACAAGTGAAAATGCTTTAACTGGTCTCTCTGTATTGTTTAGAGAGGGACCATCAGTGATGAATTTAGTTTGTTGCAGTGGATATTTCCCAGGAGGAGGGAGCACAAGGGACAGAGAAATTCATGAGCTCAGCTGGGCTTCTGATCCTGAGTGGGGTCAGGCTCCGTCGGACGGAGGGAGCTTATGGCACCTAGTAGCACTGCCCAGAGACAGCTGTGTGCAGGAGCAGTTCCCCTGCAAAGAGCAGCAGGGCTCCGGGCACTGCCTGCTGCTGCTGACATGAGAGGAAAGAAGACAGAGAGAAGTGGAAGGCAGAGTGGAGTGGGAGGCCAGAGGAGAGCTCCTTGTGGGAGAAATCTTCACAGCCCCTGACACGGTAAGTCTCTGGCTGCAGGGCAATGCTACTGATGTTCCTGGAGGGGTCTTCTAAACCTTTTCCATCCCATGACTGATAGTCTTTTTAAGGATCGCTCTCTTTTGCAGAGGAGAGGGAGATGCTTCAGAGCAGGCATTCCCTGCCACACCATCACAGAGACAGGGCTTGCTGCTACTTTCTCCCAAGGATGTCTGCAGGGCTGTGAAGCTGGAATATGCACACAGGTCTGTGCAGGGCTGTGATTCAGAACAGTGTCGCTGCACCACAGAGGAGGGTACAAAAAAGGCTACTTGAAAGGCAAGGAGCTTTCCTTCCAGGGCTTTCAGTTTCCTAATGTTGGCAGGGAGAACAAAGGAAAGAGTTTTCTGGTTTGGCAAGGAACTAGGACTCACTGACCTTCCCTCTCAGAGATCAGGAGGTCTGTGAGAAAGCTCAGCAAACCCTTTCAACCCCACCTCCACCTACAGCAGCACCAGCAGCACCTTTATGGACTTATCAGGTCTAATGTGACCTGCTCCTTAGGACCTGTGAGCACAGAGATGCCCCTGGACAGTGCCCTGATCTGGGAGGTTTCTGTAGGGCAGAACTGCACAGAGAGGGTGGGCCAGGGTCTGAGAGCACTGGCAGGGAAAAGATGTTGGGAGAGAGAAAGCTGCAGGCAGCAGGGACAGCTGCAGGCAGAAGAGATAGGCAGGCAATGAGAGGGAAGTGCCAACAGAATCGTCATGGGAGGATGGATTTGGGCAAGTCATGGTCAGTGGTCAGTTCCTCCGATGCAGACACCTTCCTCTGAGCAAGCTCCCTGTGTCTCCTCTCCCATGCAGCAGAGCCTCTGCCCTGACAGCCATGGGGTCCAGGGCATGAGCTGCCTTCTCAGCAGCCAGCCCTCCGGCAGAGGAGAGGTGCCCGACAAAGGGACTGAGAGTGACTGCCCTGCGATGTCACTGCCTGCAAGGCGGCATGCCTAGCTGGTAAGGTGAAGGCTTTCCTGAGTTCCCGTCTGTCTCTCTCTTCTTTCCTCCCTTGGCAGAAGGATCATGGTGTTGCTCCTTGTTTCCCCTCCTGTCCATGCTGCTCCTGGTCTTGCTCTTGGGCTCTCTGTTTTTTTGGGGGAGGGGAGCGGGGGGGGGGGGTGGTTCAGGTGCAGTTCAGACATGGGTGCTGCAAGTTGTGCAGCAGAGGAGTCTGCATGGGAAAGAGGTTGTCCCAGCCCCTTTCTGACTTGTGGAGCTCCAGAAAATGCAGTCCATGGGGCTGGGAACTGAGCTGACTCTCCCTTAAGGAGAGCCCATCTCCAGTCCTAACAGTCCTTTGACCGTTTCCTTATAGTGTCCTGTCAGCCTGCGTGCTGCCCTCTAGAAAGGCATAGCTGCCTTGTAGCACCTCTGTGATATCTGAGCGCCCCATGAGGAAGGTGCAGAGATGGTGAGAGTATGGAGCTGGTGGTGGGAGGCTGTATGTGGGCATCTGAAAAGAGCCCTGTGTGTGCTTGGCTAGAAGGGGAGTGTGGAGAGCTCCCTCAGGTGTCTGGAGAAAGGGTGAGAAGTTTGGAGATGTGCACTTTGAACCTGGACTCGTGTGCTCTCAGCAGGGGCTGGTTTCTTTCTAGGGCAACATATGAGTGTGATCATCCTCCAGGTCCAATAGTGGCAAGCACAAGGCAGCTGGGAATGAGACTAATAGACAGACTAGCTGTCCTCACTCTGCAACAAGGGACAGTGAATCCTTTTTTCTCAGGACTCAGTAGAAATCCCAAGGGTTTCTACCTTTGAAAAACACTCCCCAGGGGTTACAAGGACATCTAAAAGAAAAATACAAAAATCCCTGAAACTCTGTTCCTCAAACTTCATTCTTTAGAATTTAGGGTGAAGATGTTGAAAATCCCTTCTACGTGATGAGTGGCTTTCACCTGACAGAAAGTGTGAATGTCAGAGCTGGTCACCCCCATGCCCCTGTGCCCACTGCTTGACAGCAGGACAGACTCCTCTGGAGCCCATGGGCAGAGGTACCTGCTCCTCACAGCACACTCAGGCAGGGCAAAGTGGATCTCCAGCATGGGAGCTGCACAAAGGTCCTCTCAGTAAAGAGAGAGGCAATAGGGGGCTTGTATGAGACCTGCAATATCTGGGGATTTCTTGGCTTGAAAAGTCTCCTCTAATTTCTCAATGTCTTTTCTTCTTTGCACACTCCACTAAGCCCCAAGGAAGCAAATGTCCAACAGCAGCTCCTACAACGAGTTCCTCCTCCTGGCATTTGCGAACACGTGGGAGCTGCAGCTCTTGCACTTCTCCCTCTTCCTGGGCATCTACCTGGCTGCCCTCCTGGGCAACGGCCTCATCATCACAGCCGTAGCCTGCGACCACTGCCTCCACACCCCCATGTACTTCTTTCTTCTCAACCTCTCCCTCCTTGACCTTGGCACCATCTCCACCACTGTCCCCAAATCCATGGCCAATTCCCTGTGGGACACCAGGGCCATTTCCTACTCAGGATGTGCTGCTCAAGTCTTTCTATTTATCTTCTTGTTAGGAGGAGAGTATTCTCTTCTCACAATCATGGCTTATGACCGCTTTGTTGCCATCTTCAACCCCCTGCACTACGGGACCCTCATGGGCAACAGAGCTTGTGTCAAAATGGCAGCAGCTGCCTGGGTGAGTGGTGTTCTCTATGCTCTCCTGCACACTGCTAACACATTTTCCATACCACTCTGCCAAGGCAACACAGTGGACCAGTTCTTCTGTGAAATCCCGAAGATCATCAAGCTCTCCTGCTCAGACTCCTACCTCAGCAAAGTTGGGCTCATTGCAGTTACTTCCTGCTTATTCTTTGGGTGTTTCATTTTCATTTTGCTGTCCTACGTGCAGATCTTCACAGTCGTGCTGAGGATGCCCTCTGAGCAGGGTCGTCACAAAGCCTTTTCCATGTGCCTCCCTCACCTGGCTGTGGTCTCCTTGTTTGTCAGCACTATCATCTTTGCCCACCTGAAGCCCCCCTCCTTCTCCTTGCCGGCTGTGGATCTGGTGGTGGCTGTTCTGTATGCGGTGGTGCCTCCAGCAGTGAACCCCCTCAT
The DNA here is from genome assembly GCF_036417845.1 of Apteryx mantelli. Classification (NCBI taxonomy): domain Eukaryota; kingdom Metazoa; phylum Chordata; class Aves; order Apterygiformes; family Apterygidae; genus Apteryx; species Apteryx mantelli. Next base: position 23,264,274 of record NC_089988.1, read on the forward strand.
CTACAGCATGAGGAACAAGGAGCTCAAGGATGCCCTGAGGAAAGTGATTTCTTGGACATTTTTCAGCACTGTTAACATTGCCATTGCTCTCCACAAATGACTTCCCCTGTGTCCCATACCAGGACTGAGCTTTGTTCACTTTATTTTTATTTTTATAACTATTTCTGTTATTACTATTTGTCACCATGTTGCTACACAAATGGTTGGATTCATTCCACCTTCACTGAGACTGCTCTGTCTCACCTGGTGCCCATATAAAGTTTTGTCTAACACTGGGTCAGAGCTGACTCCCTCACAGTATCTCTGTAATAAAGTAGGTTGTTGCAGGTGCAGTGCCTGAAGGCTGGGCTCTTCCTCCAAAGCTGCTGTCCCTCACACCCTGTCCCCAGCACATTTCCTTGAGACAATTTCACCCATCCTGCATGCTGATCCTTACTCCAAATGTCACCCCCAGACAATGCTCCATGCCCAGCTGGAGGACTGGATGTCCAGCTGTAATCACTGGGAGGATGAGTCCTGTGCTGGGTCCTCTGCAAGGCTGTCAGGGAGCATGCAGAGGAGGTCCTGGGGCCATCTCCTGGGCCTGTAGACCATCCTCCTCCCATGGGAGCCCTCAAGCAGGGTGCCTCAGTGCCAAGATGCAGCCCAGCTTCTTGCTGCATGTAGAGAGAGGAGAAACTGCCCCAGGAAACTTCTAACACACCCAGCCTCTCACACCAGCTATTTCCAGCACTGCCCGTTCCCTGTGGTCCTGGTGAGATGTGATCTTTGACTGTGACCAGCTCTGTCTGCCTGCTGGCCTCAGCACCTGTATGGGCAGGATGGCCAGACCTGCCTGGCCTCTTTACGGCCTCAGACCTCATCATACCCTGGAGCATGCCTTCTGCTAACCGCAGGGGACAGAATCAGGACTGGGCAGTGTCTGGGGACTGGTGGGAGGCTGCCAGGCAGGAGGGCCAAGGGGGACCGGGCACCAAGGGCTGTCATGGGGACCATGCTGGGGGGATGTTTCCCCACCACAGAATGCACCCTATCCTGTGTGGTGCCTACACAGTGGGGCTGTAGGGCCACAGGAAGGGCAACAGGGCTGGGCCAGTGGAGGGCTGAGGCACAGATGGGAGCCGAAACACTCCAGAAACTCCCAACAGTCATGAAGGGGACTCACTGCTGCTAGCAGGATCGCGGTTTTCTCTAGGGCTGCAGGCACCAGCACCACCCGCCAGGACTCCCAGATCCAGCACAGACGGTTGGTGCCCAGCACTGCAGCTCGCAGTGTCCCCCTTCCTATGTCACCATCCTCTTTCAGGAGCACCGCCGGCTGCATCACTGCCTGCCCAGGTGTGGAGAGGGGCTGCTGGAGGTCTTCTCTTCTCATGCCTGCCGCCCCCAACTGTGCCGTGGCACTGACCCACGGGCTCTGCCCTGGGTCATGTTATGTCTCCATACTTTCTCATCTGAGACCATGTAGGGATCTGCAGCACATAGATCTGCTGCCAGCTCGCCTCCATGACCTGCCAGTGTGGTCCCAGGAGATCCCAGCAAGGCTGTGCTTGGAGGTGAGGCTGTGATCGTCCTCAGTCAGAGTTGGTGGGATGGTCTAGGTGGGGGCCAAGGGGAGGAAAGGACAAGAGACAACAAGGAGAAGAGGCAGGAAGGGAAATTTCAAATGAGTTGAAGGAAAAAATAAAGAAATAACCGTGGTAGTTGAGTAGCACTGGGGCAGGGGACAGGAAAGCTTTGAAAACTCTCCTGGAGAAAGCACCTACCAGCCTGATCTAACTACAAATTTAGCCCAGCTCAGAGCAGATCGTGGTCCTGCAGATCTCTGGTGCTCCCTCCCATCCCAAATCCTCTAGGAGAAAGGGCCTGGAAAGAGAAGTCCTGGGCAGGGGACACTGTTGTGGGGTTGAGGCCTTGCTGGTATTTGTACTGCCTGGTCAAGCCTGTCCTCAGAGTCACATAGTGAGTGAGTTCATCCATCCTCAAAAGGAGTCTCTGCTCCATGGACAACAGGAGTCAAACCAGTGCAGGGAAACTACAGAGAAGTTCTCAGGAACACGCCAGGCATTCAGGCCCTTTGACTGCTGAGGTGTCCCCAGACTGGTGCTTTGCATCCTGGGTCTGAAGGGCTGAGAAATCTTTAGAGTCAAAGCAGATCGCAGTCCCATCTCCTGGACTCACAGGTTACAGGGCATCAGCAGGGCTGTAGCGGCTGCAGGGAGGGAATCACTGCCCAGGGCATGAGCAGATCCCCCTCTGCCCTCCCCTCTCTCTTCAAACCCCGGAATAGAGATTGTGTTTCCCGTGTTGGCCCTCCCTGCTGGGCTGTATTGCCAGCTGGAGAGGAAGCAGGCTTCCCACTGTGGAAATGCAGGAGAGCCCAGTCTCCTCTAGAGGAGTGGGGTCCCACCACACCTGCTGGGTGGCCAGGCCTGCAGGCCCTACTCTGTTCCACGCAGACCTCCTGCCTGGGGCTGCATGGTGCCCAGCAGCAAGGCAGGCATGCCTGGGGGGTCTGGTGCCATTGGGGTGGTGGTCTCTGGACCAGCCACAGTCTGTAAAGGACTCAAGAGCTTCTCCACCTCCATTTTGGTGGCAAAGTTTGTGTCCCAGCTTCTTCTCTGTGGAGAGCTGAGGATTTAATTCTCAGGTGAAGGGGAGAAAGGAAAGCCTTCTGTCCATGGGATCACCCCGTCAACCGTCTATTACTTTCTCCTTCTCTGTCACCCCAGAAGTCCTTTGGCAGGAGCATTTTTTTTGTTTCTGACCCTCTATCTGACCCTGCTTTGAGCAGCACGTTGCACTACAGGCCTCCTGTGGTCCCTTCAACCTGAATTATCCTGAACACCTATGATCTCAGGCCCTATTTCTAGCACAGAGCAAGTGTCTCTGGGACAGGAGTCCTTTGTGCTTTAGGTGAGCATCTAAAAGAAGGCAGGTGAACACTTCCTCCTCCCTGTTGACTGTAAGGGCGGCCTGGGAGGCACTGAATCAGGCATATCTACATTACACTGGAAATTCTTTGCATCCACCTTTAACCACCTCAAAGGCCATTGCCTGGATCCCCTCAGGGGTGAGGGGAGAACAACGGTCTTTTCTGAAATGTGATTTCTGTACCTCTGCAGTTTGTGCCTCTAAGTAGATGTTGCCATCCTCCCCTTGGTTTCTTGCCTGAAGCTCAGGCTGGATGGGGATGTGAATGTGGAGGTTGTCTGTCACTGCAGTGACTGTGAGATGGTGGAGAGGTAAGAGGAATAACAGAGTCACCACCCTGGACTGCAGGAGAGAAGATTTCCTCTTGTTTGGGATGGAATTAGGCAAGTCAAAGCTCAGCTGGAGTGGGAGCTGGAGCTGGATCTAGGAAGGGATGGGGAGGGTAACCTGAAGGGCTTCTGCAAGGATGTTGGAAGCACAAGGCAGCCATCCAAGGAAAATGTGTTCTCCCTGCTCAGTGGGGTAGGGGATGTAGTGACAAAGAGAGGGGAAAGGCTGAGGAACTCATTGCCCCTTTCACCTGGTCTTTTCCTGGTACTGTCTACTGCCAGGCCTCCCTGGCCCCTGAGTCCTTTGGCAGCAGCTGTGTTAGCAAAGCCTCACCCAAGGGGGATGAAGATGGCACTGGGGAGAACGTTTGCCCAGTGGGCACACACAAGTCCGTGGGACCACACGGGAAGCACCCCAGGGTGCAGGGAGAGGTGGCTGGAGTCACTGCAACGCTGCTCCCAATTGTCTATGAAATATCATGGTAATCAGGGAGGTTCCTGATGACTGGGAAAAGGCAGACATCGTAGTTGTTTTCCAGAAGGGCAAGAGGGAGGATCTGGGCAATGACAGGCTGGTCCTCTTCATCTCAGTCCCTCGGAAGGTGATGGAGCAAATCCTCCTGGAAACCATCTCCAAGCATAGGAAGGAGAAGGCCTGGAAGAGGCAGCATGCGTTGACCAAGGGGAAATGGAAAGCATGCCTGACCAGCCCAATTGCCTTCTACCATAAGATGAATGTCTGCGTGCACAAGGGGAAAGCAGGGGATTCTGTGAACCTTCACTTTAGCAAGGCCTTTGGCACAGTCCCCCAGAGTCTCCTTATAGGCAAATTGTTGAGCTCAGCCCTGGATCAATGGACCATAAGGCAGGTGGAAGACTGGCTGGACCATCAGGCTGAAACACTGTGATCAGTGGTACAAGTTCCAAGTGGCAGCCGGTTACTAGTGGCATCCCTCAGTGATCAACATGTGGGGCAGGACTGTTTAACACCTTTATGAATGGCCTGCACAGTTGATGGAGCGCACTCTCAGCACCCTTGTGGCCAATGCATAAGTGGGGGGAGGCCCTGGGCAACCTCATCTAGTTCCCTCTGCTTTGACCAGGGCGGCTGGGACTAGATGATGTCCAGAGGTGTCGTCCACCCTAAGTGCCGTGATTCAGTGAATCTTTCCCTGGAGTGCTCTGTAAAGAGAGAAGAGGCAGAGGAAGAAGAAAGGCCAGGGAGGCAGAAGAAGAGAGCTGAAACATGACAGTTTAAATAAAGCAGTTCCTCCGAACAAAGTTTCTCCATTCCAAGTGTTGGTAGCAAATGTATTTTGATGAATAATGTGTGTATATACAAACATACATACATACATATATATATGTATATACTCGCATAGACAGGCTATTTCCTGTAGTGCATTAACATGGCGCTGCCAATTAATAAGAAAGAAGAAAAATATTTGTCAGTGGTAAAAACTGTGTGAAGTTTTGGAAATGAGGGTTTCTTGTCAGTTGTTAAGAGATGGGAATCAGGGCTTCCAGAGTCAGACATTTCCACCTCTTGCACATAACCATTGCCTGATGAGACAATTGGTAATGCTGGAATCATTCTTCCTTCAGTGCTTACAGAGCGCCCATTGGTGATTATTTAAGTCTACTTCAATGAACATGATGAAAGAGTGGAAACCTTCAGGAAGGGTGTTAATCTCGGGAAGAGAAATATTGATCTGCCCTTGACCTTGTGTTTCCACTGCTCTTTCTATTAAGCTGTGGATGTAATCTCAGTGATCTCTCACATATTTCCACATGTCCTGATTAAATTGGTCATTTCTAAAGGCATCTTTGCTTCAGACTCTCTGGGCATATGCACTTTCCATAGTTTCCCAGATTTTCTTTTCCCTTGCTCTTTATCTGTTCAGGTACCTCTCAACTCTCCATTTGCTGCTCTGAGCTGCTGGGAGTCTGAAGTTTGCCTCATCTTTCTGCAGTCTCCTTGTCTCTTTAGCCACCTCCTTTGTTGTGTTTCTTGTCTATCCTTTCCTATCTATCTGTCGAAAACATTTCAAGGAAGGTTATGCCTTGTGGGCAGTGGACCTCACTGGAGGAAGTTTGGACTTGGCATAAATTTGATGCGTGTCTTGTATCTTTTATCAAACTGTTCCAAATTATAATTTCTTTGTTTGCTGTTAAGACAAACCCTTCTGTGTCTGCTTGCAGCTAGTTCTCGAAGGAAAGCAGGTGGGAATTGGTGCACATGAGCTGTAACATTCAGCTACAGACTTGAGTGGCAAAAGGTTCGATTTTCACAAGAGTGATGTGAAGTCCCCAGTGGCTGATGAGGGCAATGGCAGGGCGGGGGAGCTGGGGAGGAAGGTGTTCCATACAGGTCTCCTATCAAAAATACTGCTTTGCCTACATGTCCTGAATTCATTAGGAGACACTGTGGGTCACTATGAATTGGAGAATGTGGGTATGACTTATTCTGAAAACTGAAGAATCAAGAAAGCTTAAGAAGCAGACATCTTTCTTTTCAGGTGCTCATTGAAATCTGCCTAATTTCAATACACTCCTGCAAACTTTCAAATTAACCCCACAAGAATTGAAGAGCTGAAGAAAGTTATGGAAAGAGGCATGGCTCCTTAGGGTTTTTTTGCATTTTAATGACCCCTCAGCTGTATTTGGTGCTAAGCCCATGAACCTCAGATGCTGAGACTGAAGCAACCTCTCAAGAAGCAAATCCCAGGTTTCTTGAAAAGATAATGGGTCCCACTGAGGGCCGTTACCAGCAAAGTCTCCCCAGGGGTTGATTAGAGCAGAAAGTTGGAGGCCCTGATTGCAGGTAGGCAAAGGCAATGTGAGGATGGCTGTGATGCCGAGTCAGCCTTGATGTGTGTTATCAAGCAGAGTGACCAGACACTGACAGGCAGCCCCTGGGAAGGCTGATGATTTCCCTCACACATTGCTCAAGGCTCTTCCTGGGGTCAGTGTGAGGGTGAGGGTGCACAACGCTAAGTGCAGGACCATGATATGGCACCTCCTGGGCTCCCAAGGGACAAGGAGGCAGCAAGGCCACAGTGCTTTAAGGAATGGTGTCTTCTCATGGGCCTCAGTGTCAGAGACACCAGCCATGGCCAAGAGGACAAAGACCTAGCTGTGTTGGGAGCTTTCAGCCTTGGCAGTGCCCTCGGCCATCTCCACCACAGGCTGTCCTATGCTCTCCCACGCCTGTGCCTCTTTCCCTGCACACTGTACACACCCAAGCTGCTTCCCCACCTTGCTCTCACCCCGCGATCTCCCCATCTCTCCTGATGTCTTCCTGTCCTCACTTGCTTCTCCTTGAAACACCAAGGCAGGGGCTGATCACAGACTCCCTCTGGGTGACGTGTTGCACCTCAGCACTACCCTACGAGTGACATTCTTTTGACCTGAAGTCCAGTCTGAACCCCTCAAGATGCACTCTGTGGCTCTTTCCCCTTCTCGTGCTGTTTCCCTATACTAAGAAAAGCTCCATCATCTCTGAAACCATCCTTCAAGAAGTCATAGGCTCCTACTCTACTGTCCTTTGCCTCCACTTCAGTAGGATAAGGAAGCACAGGTCCCTCAACCTCTCCTCATGGATGGAGTTATTTCCACTGAGGCACAGGATTTGACACTTCTCTTGTAAATCTCCATGATGTATCTGTTGTCTGAATCACACACACACACAAAAAAAAAAACCAACCAACCAACTAACCAAATAAACAAAACAAGCCAGTGCCAATGAGTTAAGGGTAAGGCAGGGTGGGGTGGGCTTTATGGGACAGGATCAGGGTGGTAAAAGAGACAGTCTTAGAAGGAATGGAAGAAAAAAACAAGGAAATTCCAAATGAAGCCAAGGATTGATCAGGGCTGTCTTGGGGATTCCTGCCAAGAAGCCCTGCATCAGAATACCTCTGACTGGAGGAGGACAAGAAAGCTGGCCTGTTTCCACTGTCACAGGGAACCTGTGTGCTTTCCCTGACATCAACAAGTGAATATGGAGAGTGGGAAGAATCATGGACTCCTTCAGGGCAGAAGGGACCTCAGGAGGTCTCTAGACCAATCTGCTTTCTCACAGCAGGGTCATCTCTGGTGTCAGAGCAGGTTGCTCTAGGCTTCATCCAGCCTGGTCTTGGAAACCTCTGAAGGAGGAGACTGTACAGCACTGTCAGGGCAACAAATTCCAACGCTTCCTCACAAAGCAAGTGCTCCGGCTCCCTGACTGTTGTGAGGGCCATTGACCAAACTCGCTCCCAGTTATCAACCTCTGTCTTGTTCTGGGAACCCAAACCTGGATGCAGTGTTCTAGATGTGCTCTAATGAATACTGACTAGAAGGCGATCACCATTTCCCTCGACCTCCTGCCTGTGCTCCTGCTCATACAGCCCACGATGCTTCTGGCCTTCTTTGCTGCCAGGGAACGCTGCTGCCTCATGTTTTGCCTCCTGTCCCCCAGCACCCTCACGTCCTTTTCCACAGATCCACTCCTCAGGCCCTCAGGCCCCAGCCTGTGACACAGTGGGGTGTTGGTTTATCGCAGGTGCAAGACGTGGCATTTGTCCTTGTTGAATTCCATGATGTTCCTGACAGCCCATTCCTCCTGCCTGTCTAGGTCCCTCTGAATGGCAGCCCTCATCTGCAACCCATCCAGTTGTCTGCTCTTCTAGACTGTAACGTTCTAATGTGTATTCAAGAATATTGTGGGAGACTCTCAAACACCTTGCTGAACTCTATTTAAAGGACATTTACTCTTCTCCATCAACAAATACCGTTACTTATTCATAGCAGGCAATCAGGTTGGAGAGCCACAATATACTCTGGGTAAATGCATGCTAACTCTTCCCAGGCACCTTCTTCTCCTTCATGTGCCCAGAAATGTGACTTGAGAGGATTCATTCCATGACTCACTCCTCACCCAAGGGAGGCTGAACTGCCTGCAGCTCCCCAGGTTGCCCTTGTGGCCTTTTTGGAAGATGGATTTAACAATTGCCTTTCTGCAGTCATTGGGACTTCACCCGATCTCCACAACCTTTCAAAGATGATAGCGAGTGGCCTTGCAGGGACAGCACTCAGCTCTCACAGTATCCCTGGCTGCAGCCCCTCCGACCTCATTGACTTGTACAGTTTGAGTTCTCACAAGTAATCCCTCATGACCCTCGTCCACTCTTGGCTGTTTTTCTCCTCTGAAGTCCTGACTCAAGGCACAACACTCCAGGAGACCTTGCTTGTGGAAATGGAAGCTAGTAAGGGGTTGAGTTGCTCAGACCTATCTGCATCTGCTGCTGCAAGATTCCCTGTCTCATTTAGCAGTGAGGCCACATTTTCCTTTCTATTCTTTCATTCTTACGGAAGCAGTAGCAGCTCATCTTCATGCCCTTGTCATCCCCTGCAAGTGTCAATCCTTGGGGAGCTTTTTCTTCCCTGACACCAAGCCTATGACCCTGGACAATATTTCTAAATGTCTCCTTGGCCTCTCCCTTCTTGCCCCTTCTATATGCTGCCCTATCACCCTGGAGCTAAGGTGCGAGGTCCCTGTTTAGCCAAGTTGGTCCCCTGAGATAGCTGCTAGTTTTACTGAGTGTGGGGATGGAGCATCCTTGTGCTTGGCAGGTGCTGTCCTTAAAGACCTGCTGGCTTTCCTGAGCTCCTGGGCCCTTGACAGCTGCCTCCCTTGGGTTCCCCCCCAGTAGTCCCCTGAAGAGGCCAAAATCTGCTCTTTTCAAGTCCAGTGTCTGTATTCTGCTACTGTCCTTCCTCACTCTCCTCAGGATCTGGGAAATGCACATTTTCATGGTCACAGTAGAGAAGGGTGACGCTTACTATCCCATCCCTGATCAGTTCCTCCTTGTTTGAAATTTTCAGATACAAGAAAGCATCATGCTTCTCATCCCATCTGGCAGCAGTGTGAAGAAGTTGTCCCACAAGCAAGAAGAGGGGCAGGATGGATAGGAGGGTAAACAAGCAGCAACACCATGATCCTTCTGCCAAAGGAGGCAAGGAGAGCGAGACAGAGGGGACTGCGAAAGCCTTCATCTTATCCAGTTGGGCATGCCACCTCACAGACAATGACATTGCAGGTCAGTCGCTCTCAGCCCACTTTGTCAGGTAGCATGAAATGGGCCTGTGGCAGGAGAGATGCCCCTCTCCTCTGGCAGAGGTCTGGATGCAGAGGAGGTGGCTCATACCCTGGACTTCCTGTACTGACAGCCCATTCCTCCTGCCTGTGTAGGGCCCTCTGAATGGCAGCCCTCAAGCATATGGCTGGGCCCCCCTGCAGTTTTTTTGTCCTCAACAAGCATAGTGAGTATTGCCTGTTCCATGTCACTAATCAAGTCATCTCGTTGTCCACCCATCTAAGCGGTAAATTTCTAAATTGTATTCCACAAGGATATTGTGGGAGACAGTGTCAAACCCCTTGCTCAAATCAAGTTGAAAGGCATTTTCTGCTCTCCAACCACAAATAGAGCTATGTAATCATAAAAGGCAATGAGGTGGTGAGGCACGATTTACTCTGGGAACATCCGTGCTGACTCTTCCCTATGACCTTCTTCTCCCTCATGTGCCCAGAAATGAGTGGACTCACTCCATGACACACTCCTCAACCAGTTGAGGCTGAACGGCCTGTCGTTCCCTGGGTTGCCCTCTGGGCCTTTTTTGAGAGTGGATGTAACATTTGCCTTTCTGCAGTTATTGGGACCTCACCCCATCGCCACAGCTTCTCAAGGATGACAGAGGGCAGCCTTGCTATTTTAGTGGTCAGCTCTTTCAGTGTCCTTGGATGCAGCCATTCCAGTCCCAGCGACTTGTAAGGGTGGAGTTCTTGCAAGTCATCCCTCACTCAGCCCTCATGCATTGTTGGTTGCTTTTCTCACCTGGAGCCCTGACTCTAGGCACAACAGCCCGGGAGACCTTGCTGGAGAAGACAGAAGCCAAAAAGGCACTGAGCTCCTCAGACCTCCCTACATCTGCTGTTACTAGATTCTCTGCCCCCTTCAGCAAGGAGCCAACATTTTCCTTTTTATTCTTTACCATTCCTGAAGCAGTAGCAGCTCTTCTTCATGCCTTTGATGTCCCCTGCCAGAGTGTACCTTCTGAGAGCTTTGGCTTCCCTAACACCATCCCTACTTTACTGGACAATATTTTTGAATTCCTCCTTTTCAGCCTCTCCCTCCTTCTGCTTCTTGTATGCTGCCTTATTGCCCGGGAGTTGAGTTGTGACTTCCCATTTTAGCCTGGTTTCCCCTTCTCATGCTGTTTCCCACTAGCAAGGAAAGATCCATGATCTCTTCAAGCAGTTGGAGGCTGCTGCTGTACTGCTCTTCGCCTCCATTTCACCAGGCTGAAGAAGCCCAGGTCCCTCAGCCTCGCCATACAGGCCATGTGCTTCAGGATACTAACCCCATCTTGGAAGACTCCTCTGGACCCTCTCCAGTTGCTCCCCATTCCTCCAGCACTGGGCAGCCCACACTGGGACACACTATTCCAGACATGGCCACACCAGGGCTGAGTCGAGGGACATAACAATTCCACTTGTCTGGGTGGCCACACGCTTCCTGAAGCAGCCTCATATGCAGCTGGCCTCATTTGCAGTGAGCGTGCACCACTGGCTCATATGGCATCCCTCGTAACATCCAGGCCCTTCTCCTCAGGGTCACTCCTCTGATGGTCAGGTGCCAGCCTCTCCTGATGCACAGGCTGTTCTGTCCCCTGATGCAGGACCTGCCACTTCTCCTTGTACAACAGCATGAGGTTTCTGTTGGCCAAATCCCCAAGATTCTCAAGGACCCTGTGGACTAAAGCTCCCTTGTGTCAACTGTAAATGAGTGTGTGCAGATGGCTCATCCTGTCTTGCGGTGCCTCTGACAGGATAACAGCAGGAGGACCTGCAGGACACTACACACAATAAAAGGAGGTAGTTGTTTAAAGGGACTGCTGGCAAAGGTAGGGATCACCATGGCAAGCAGCTCAGAAAAGCCAAGTGAATGTACAAAGAAAGCAAATCCAGGGTCAAGGGGGAAAGGGTAAAGAGGTGTCAGCTGCCTGCATGGGAGGATATCAGGATGTTAGAAGAACCTGGAAGGTGGAAAACTGGGAAAAATGAAATAAAAGGTGAAACAAAAGAAAAACCATGGCTATTTGGGGGTAGCTGCCAAGCAGTCCTGTATCTGAATGACTCTGACTGGAGCAGGAGAAGGAACGTGCAGTTGATCTGATCACACTTTTGTGAGATCTGCTTCCACAATCACAGGCAAGCAGAATGTTTTCCCAAGGTCAAGAGAAGACTCGGGGTGGAAGGAAATGCAGAATCATTCCATCTGGAAGGAACCCCAGGATGTCTCTGGCCCAACCTCCTTCCCAAAGCAGGGTCAGCTATCAGGTCTGATCAGGTTGCTCAGGGCTTTACTCATTTCAGACTTGAAAACCTCTGAGGATGGAGATGACACAGTCTCTCAGAGTAGCCTGACCCAGGGCAAGTTTCTCATTATAGCCAGCCTGAACCTCTCTTCTTTCAGCTAATGCCCATTGGCCTTCACCCTTGCATCATGCACAGCAGTGAAGAGTCTGGCTCCATCTCCTTGGTGACATCCTGGTGGGCATGGGGAGGCTGCTATTAGGTGTCCCGAAAGCCGTCCCTTCTCCAGGCTGAACAAACACAGCTCCCTCACCTCCCAGAGGGACAAAGTCAACATTACCTGTGCGTGCCTAGGAGGTTTAAGGCTCTTTCAGTCCTTCTGGATATTCTTGGATCAGCAAAGGACCTCATGGATGTTAGAGTGCAATCACCCTCATGCCATGACTTTTTGTTTGTGTGATACTCATTTGGCATCGTGTTGTAATGTACAGGTGTTGTAGGCTGTGAAGATGACTCACTCTGGACAAGCAGTCACTCATAATGAAACCTTGAACTGAAAACCTTTCAGGTCCAAGAGGCAACCTCACACCACTAGGAGGGGCTGGCTCTGGGGAGGCCATGTCAGAAAAGGATTTGCTGCCTGCAAGAATTGCAGTGGCTATCGGCAGAGAGGACAAAATCACCAAATCATTCAGGCTGGAAGGGACCTTGGGAGGACACTAGTCCAACCTCCTGCTCACTTAGGTATCAACACTGAATTCAGAACATGTTCCTCAGGGCTTTGTCCAGCTGTGTCCTGCAAGCCTCCTAGAAGAGAGAGTCCACAACCCCTCTGGACGCCACTTCAAATGCTTCAGGATCCTCATTGATTTTTCTAGCTTCTATACAATTTTAACTGCACTTGTTTCAGCTTATAGCTGTTTCCTCTCATTCTCCTGCCGTGAATTCCTGTAAAAACCTGGTTCATTATCAGTGGCAACCTTGAGTTGGGAAGCTGCTATGAGTCCTCCCCAAAACCTTCCCTTCTCTGTGCTGAACAAGCCCTGTTCCCTCAGCCTCTCCTCACCGGGCAAGTGCTCCAGCCCCCAACCACCTTGGGGGCCTGCCACTGGACTCACTCCATGTGATCAACAGCGTTCTTCTACAGGCAGCCCCAGCTGGACACAGTATCTAGATGGGCTCTAACGAGTGTTGAGTAGAGGGAGATAATCACTTCCCTGAATCTCCTGGCTGTGCTCCTGTTCATGCCACCCAGGACAATGTGGCCTCCTTTGTTGCTAGGGCAAGCTGCTGGCTGATGTTCAGCTCCCTGCCCACAGACTCCCCAGCCCGTATTATTGCAGGGTGTTGGTCTACCCCAGGTTCAGGAGCTGCATTTGTCCTTGTTGAATTTCACAAAATTCCTGACAGATTGTTCCTCCTGCGTGTTGAGATCCCTCTGAATGGCAGCCCTCAAACATATGACTCTTCCTCCTGATGAGTTGTCATCTACAAAGGTGATGAGAGTTGCATCCTCCAGGTCACTGGTGAACCTGTCAGACAAGATAGGTCTGAGTATAGGCCACTGCATACTCCACCTTTACCTGGCTTCCTGGTAAAGCATGACCCATTCAAAAAACCCTCGGAGCTCCATCATCCAAACAGCTTTTTATCCACCCGAGTGTCTACCCATCTCATCATGATGCCTTATTGTATTTAAGAATATTCATGGAGACAGTGTCCAACACCTTCCTAAAATCATGGTAAATGACATCTAGTACTTTCGGGTCCTCCACAACCACAGGTCTTTTATCACAGAAGGCACTCAGGTTGTGCAGGAATGATTTACCTTCAGTAAATCCATGCTGACTGTTCCCAGGCACATTCTTCATGTGCCGAGAAACATGATCTGAGAGCATTTGCTGCATGACACGCTCCTCACCAAAGTGAGGCTGAAGGGCCTGCAGCTCCCCAGGTTGTCCTTGTGGCCTTTCTTGAAGATGGGCACAACACATTCCTTTTTTCTGGTCTTTGGGACCTCCCTTGATCTACACAACCTTTCAACAGGTGATAGAGATTGGCCTTGTTATGACGTTGGCCAGCCCTCTCAGTGTCCTCATGTGCAGTCCATCACATCCCAGAGACTTGCATGGGCTGAGTACTTACAAGCAATCCCTCACTCAACCCTCATCCCCTGCTGGCTCTTTTTCTCCTCTAGAGTCCTGACTTGAGGCACAACAGCTCAGGAGACCTTGCTGGTGAAGACTGAAACAAAGAAGGCACCGAGCTTCTCAGACCCATCTGCATCTGCTATTACTAGAGCCCCTGCCCCATTCAGCAGTGAGACCAGGTGCTCTTTGATTATTCTTTCTGTGTTAGTGGAGTAGTAGCAGCTCTTCTTCATGCCCTTGACGTCCCCTGAAAGTCTCTAGTCTCTGGGAGCTTTGGTTTCACCACCCCTACTTTGGTGGACAAGAGTGTCCTGTTTAGCCAAGCCGCTCTCCCAAAACGTCTACTAGTTTTAATGAGTATCAGTATGGACCATCCTTGTGCTTGGTGGCTGCTGTCCTTAAAGACCTGATGGCTTTCACAAGCTCCATTGCCCCTCAGAGCTGCTTCCAATGGGATGCCCCACCAGTCCCCTGGGGAGGACAAAGTTTCCTCCTCTGAAGGCCGCAGTCTGTACACTACTATTGTCCTTCCTCACTGCCCTCATGATCTGGGACTCCACTGTTCCATAGTCACTGCAGCCAGGGTTTCCACAGATTATCACAGCCCTGATCTGTGCTTCCTTGTGTGAGTACCAGATCCAGGTGAGCATCACCCTTACCGGCCCATCAGGGAGCTGTGCTTGGAAGCTGTCGCTGACACCCTCCAGAAATCTCCTGGACTGCTTGCACCCTGCGGTTCGCCCTTCCAATGAACATCGGGGAGATTAAAGTCCCCCCAGAAGAACCAGGCCCTGTAACCCACTGACTTCCTCTGGTTGCTTGAAGGAGACTGCATCCACCTCCTCATCCCCATCGGGTGCTTTGTAACTCCCATCACAACGTCACCTTTACTGTAATGCTCACCCACAAGCTCTCACCCAAACCCTTGTCCATCCCATGCAAGAGCTCCATCCATCTGAGCTGTCCCTTCATACCAAGGGCATCCCCCCTGCTCATCTTCCCTAATGGTCTTGCCTGCAGAGCTTGTACCCTGCCATCACAGCACTCCAGTCATGGAAGTGGTCCCACAGCATCTTGGTTATTCCAACCATGTTTCAGTCTTGTGGCAGCTTGTGCATCTCCATCTGCTCCTCTCTGTGCCCCAGGATACATGCACTTGTGTATATTTGGGGTGCAGAACCTCAGCTGTGGCACAGACAACAGATTTGTAATGGTGAAACCTGTTACCAAGGTCCAAGGACACCATGTGTGCAGTGGCCCCATCTCAGAGCAGAGCCATGCTGGCCTAGATAGCAGGTGGCAATGTAATGGTGGAACAAGGTTCCCACTGAGAGAGCAAAGCCTGCAGTGCCCAAGGCCAAGGAGAAAGAGAGCTGGGCTGTGTAGAAATGGCAGGAGAGGGGTTTGCTGCCTGAGCTGACTCTGCAGCACCTTGTGGCCTGTGACAGACTTGAAATAATATCCAGGCAGGACAAGGCGCCACTGAAGAAGTCCGTGGCACTGGGCAGCCTGTGATCCAGGCACCCTGAGGTCATCATTAGCCCAGTTCCTGTTCATATCATCTTGGAGGTGAGAAGAGGTTCAGGGGGAGGAAATTTAGAAGGTTTTAATGGTGCAGAGACTAGAGCAGAGACCTTGGTGGGATGTGTGGTCCATTTATGAAGCACGCTTGGCTGTAGATCAGAAGGACTTGGCCTAAAGGCAGTGGTGGGATCCAGTTGTTTGGGCACTGGTAGGAAACCTGAGTTGCCCTGGGGCACTTGCCCAGCAATCACTCCAAAGGGGGCATGGTTTTCCTAGAGGTCCCGTGGTGTATCTGCTAGAGACATGTGGATGGGCTGGACCCCCCAGGAATCCAACATGGCCCTGCAGGCCTGTTTCTATGTCACTGAATCAAGTGCCTGCACTGGATGACATCAACTGTTTGCAATGTTTGGGTCTGCATGTGTCTCAGCTTCCTAGTGAGTGGAGCTCTGGCAGCACTAGGCATCTCGTATCATTGCAGGTGGCCAAGGCAATTCCCCACCTGGACCCCACCTCATGCTCTAGAAGGATGTGGGTCTCCCAGTTGCTCCATCAGAGCAAGCAGACACTGGCACATGCCTTGGTCCACCTCTGTCTCTTCCAATCTCATCAGGTGTTTGTGTGTGAGCAACTGACTCTCACCCTCCATCTCCAGTGATTATACTGGGAGCATAGACTAAGATCTTGCATGCAGACATCTGTGCTGTGCTCACTTCTGCCTGGGCAAGGGGAATCACAACTCCTGTGTGTTTGTGGAGCTCTCAGGAAGGATCTGGTTCCCACTGCATCCCAGGATCTTCTAAAGCACCCTGAGAAGCCCAAACCGAGTCATCTGAATCAACACCTGAACCATGTGTGAATGACCTCCCTTCTTGTTCCCATCTAGGTGTCCTGCCTAGCACTGTCCAGAGCCAGCTGTTTGCAGGAGCAGCTCCTCTGCAAAGAGCAGAAGGGCTCTGGACACTGCCTGCTGCTGCTGACATGAGATGAGAAAAGGCAGAGAGAAGCGCAAGGCAGTGTGGAGTGGGAGGAGAGAGGAGAGCTCCTTGTGGGAGAAATCTTCACAGCCCTTGACACGGTAAGTCCCTGGATGTAGGGCAATGCTACTGACATTCCTGGAAAGGTCTTGAAATCATTCCAGTCTCACCATTACATTTTTAAGGATCGCTCTCCCAGCTTCTCCTTTGCAGAGGAGGGGGAGATGCTTCAGAGCAGGCATTCCCTGCCACACTGTCACAGGGACAGGGCATCCTGCTACCTTCTCCCAGGGACCCTGCAGGGGTGTGAAGTCTGGGTGTACACACAGGTCTGTGCAGGGCTGTGATTCAGAGCAGTGTCCCTGTGCCCCAGGGTGCTGTGTGCCCAGGGCAGTGACCCTGCTGCCTGCAAGGGTCAGCACTCAACCTGCCCAGGGAGCTCATAACGACAATGTGGGGAGAAGCTCTGAGTGGGAGGAGCGACCACTGGCAGGGCAGGTTCATTCTTCCTTTGAGAGGGTGCTGCGTGCGTCAGGGCTGCCCACAGCTCCATCTCACTCGCAGGACATTTCTGGAGGAGACTTTCCAAAAGGAAGGTCAAGGCAGGGGACACATGAAAGAGAAGGAGCTGTCATGAGTCTGTGCTTTCAGTCTGATTCTCTTTGGGTGCGGTGAAATGGGATTGGATCTGTCAGGTTTAGAAAGGGGGCGGAGGCTCCAGAACAGTGACATTGCAAGAGGAGCAGTTCTGGGAAGGACTCAGCAAATGCCTTCATCCACCCCTCAGCCTAAGGACAGAACCAGCATCACCTTTCCAGCCTCACCAAGGTTTCTCTCACCTGCTCCATAGCACCTGCAGACACAGAGGTGCCCTGGGCAGCGTCCTGCCCCCGAGAGATTTCTGCAGGGCAGAGCTGAGTTCACAGCAGGTGGGATGGGGTTTGTGAGCACTGAGAGGGGAGAGACGTGGGGACAGAGAAACAGGTCCCCGCAGGGACGGCTCCAGGCAGCAGAGTCATGCTCAAAGTGTGAGAGGAAACTGTCAAGTCCAAGGCCTCCTCTCCTCTCCCAGCCAGCACAGCCCTCTGCTCTCAAGGCTGGGGTGTCTAGGGCAGGAGTCGTTTGCTCGGCAGCTGGACATGCAGGAGAGGAGACACTCCTGAGTGCCCCTCTGTCCCTCCCTGGCCCTGCCTCCCTCACCACAAATATCATGGTATTGCTGCATGTTTCCCACCTGCCCATGCTGCCCTTGTGCTTCCCCTTGGACTCTCTGGGTAGGGGGGTTTCCGATGCAGTTCAGACACTGACCCTGCGGGTGCTGCCACGCAAATGTGTCCTTGACAGTGAGGTGCCCAAGTGCCCCTCTCACCAGTGGGGCTTTGGGCAATGCAGTGTGGGGGTCTGGGAATGAGCCAACTCTCTTGTCAGGACACCCCATCCTTAGGACATTCCGCCATTTCCCTGGGGTGTCTGGCTGGGCTGCAAGCTGCCCTCCACAAGGACACAGCTCTCCCATTGCAGCTGCGTGTTATCTAGGTGCCCCAGCCAAAAGCCATCTAGATACTGAGGCCACGCTGGGACATGCTGCTAGGTAGCTGGATGTGGGCAGCTGGAAGGAGCCCGATGTGTTGCTGGCTAGAAGGGGAGGGCTGAGACCTGCCTCACGTCCCCTCAGAAAGAGTGCTGATGGGCACTTTGCAAGTGCATTCCTCTGCTCTCCGCGGTGTCGTTTCTTTTTGGGGTAACACGAGTGCAACTGTCCTCCACCTCCGAGGTGGGAGCACAGGGCAGCTGGGAAGAAGGCAGATGGACAGGCCAGCTCTGCTCCCTCTGCACTCAAGCCAGAGTGAATCCTTCTGCCTCTCCAGAATCACAGCTGCTCACTCTGAGTGCAGCAGCAATGCTGAGGATTTCTACCTCCAGGAATCCTCCTCAGGTGTGACAGGGTCAGCTAAAGGAAACCAAAGAAGCCTTAAAACTATGAATGCACCCACATTATTTAGAAGTGGGAATGAAGATGCTGAGAATGCCTTCAACATTATATGTGGATGAAATGTGACTGGAACTGGGAATATAACAGTTTAGTCTCCCCTGTTCCCATGTCTGCAGTGCTGCCGGTCAGGGCTGACTCCTCTGGAGCCCACGGGCAGAGGCCCCTGCTCCTCACAGCAAACTCGGTCAGCACAAACCAGAGCTGAAGTGACAGAGCTCAAGGATGGTGCTGCTGAGATGGGGAGAGGTAATGTGTGTGTGTTTTTGGGGGAGGATATGAGAAAGTTTTGCTCAGAGAAGTCTGCCCTAACCTGTCAATGTCTCTTCTTCCTCAGACAGTCCCCCTGTGCCCCAAAGGAGCAAATGTCCAACAGTAGCTTCTACAACGAGTTCCTCCTCCTGGCATATGCAGACACACAGGAGCTGCAGCTCTTGCACTTCTCGCTCTTCCTGGGCATCTACCTGGCTGCCCTCCTGGGCAACGGCCTCATCATCACAGCCGTAGCCTGTGACCACCACCTCCACACCCCCATGTACTTCTTCCTCCTCAACCTCTCCCTCCTTGACCTCAGCTTAATCTCCACCACTGTCCCCAAATCCATGGCCAATTCCCTGTGGGACACCAAAGCCATTTCCTACTTGGGATGTGCTGCCCAGTTACTTTTCTTCTCTTTCTTCATTTCAGCAGAGTATTATCTCCTCACTGTCGTGTCCTATGACCGCTTTATTGCCATCTGCAAACCCCTGCACTATGGGACCCTCATGGGCAGCAGAGCTTGTGTCAAAATGGCAGCAGCTGCCTGGGGCACTAGTTTTCTCAATGCTGTCTTGCACACTGGGAACACATTTTCAATACCACTCTGCCAAGGCAACACAGTGGACCAGTTCTTCTGTGAAATCCCCCAGATCCTCAAGCTTTCAGGCTCAGACTCCTACCTCAGGGAAGTTGGGCTTATTGCGGTTAATGTCTGTTTAGTCTTTGGGTACTTTGTTTTCATTGTGCTGTCCTACGTGCAGATCTTCACTGCTGTGCTGAGGATCCCCTCTCAGCAGGGACGACACAAAGCCTTTTCCACGTGCCTCCCTCACCTGGCTGTGGTCTCCCTGTTTGTCAGCACTATCATCTTTGCCTACATGAAGCCCCCCTCCGTCTCCTTGCCAGCTCTGGATCTGGTGGTGGCTGTTCTGTATGCGGTGGTGCCTCCAGCAGTGAACCCTCTCATCTACAGCATGAGGAACAAGGAGCTCAAAGATGCGTTGAAGAAACTCATTCAGCTGGTACTAGCTCAGCAGCAATAAGCTGCCCATCTTTCCTCAGAAGCCATTTCCAGTTTTTCTCAGACAGCTCTTGTGTTTTGGGAGTTCTGCCTGTAATAGTCATGTTTTTACAGAAATGTTTGAATTCATCCCACCTCTCCAGAGGCACAAACCCTGTCTGTCTGACTCAGAGGCTTTGTGTAAATCTGCCGAGCACTGTGTCAGAGCTGGCCTCTCTTGCAGCATCTCTGTAACAAAAGGGGATTTCATCAGTACACTGCCTAAAGACTGGGCTCTTCTTCCAAAGCTGGAGCCAAAAATGCGCTCAGGGAATTGTACCCCAAAAGCCCATTTTTTCCGTGCCTGGGTTTTCCGTGGGCTAAGGAGGATGTGCTCATAGGGTGATGTGTTAGGGAATGAGGGCCGAATTCAGCCCTCACTTCAGGGTGCACAGGGTCCCTGGAGAGGGTGAGTGCTCAAGTGGTATATGCTGGGGGCAGTCTCAAATATTAGAGGGCTGGTGACAGATGCCCATCCTTCTGGAAGGCAATAAGGAGCCACCAGGTGAGCAGAGGGGATTTCCAGGGACAGCATGTGCCTGGGATGGGCAGTGAGTGGAGACTCCCAAAACCAAGTGGAGTCACCCAAAGTCAAGGGCCAAACCAAGGAATGCACCAAATCAGGGCTCTGCAATCTCAGGAGAGGCAGTGGGGGCTCATCAAGCACAGGGAAAGCAGCCTCAAGTGTGGTTCGTGTCACCAACAATGAAAACCATGGCTGGATCTAATGGCACATCTGACCCCATCCTGAGCCATTGGAAATGCCTTGTGATTGCTCTGAGCATCTTCCACAGCTACAGACACCTGGGGAGGGGGTTGTCAGGTGCAATGAAGCTGGGCCAGCTGCATCTACCCTGACCAGCCCAGCCAGGGTGGAGTCACCCTGGGGTCCCACAGCCTGCTCGCCCTGCAGAGCAGCACCGCCAGACTGGGGAGCACAGGGGAGGGGTGCAGGAGTGGCTGGGCAGGCCAGCATGGACACACTGACCTGGGGAAAGGCTCTCTGGGGAGCAGGGACATCCCTGGAGAAGAGCAAAGGAGCCATTGGTTGCTTGTGGGGAAGAATAAATGAAAACCTGTTTGTGTGTGTGTCAGCTTGGGGCAGGTTGCTGTGTCACTGGAGCTGTGTGAGGAGCCCTGGGGCCAGGACTCTTGTGCTGTCCTGGGGAGAGGGACTGCCCAGAGGGGCTGCAGGCAGCCAGGGTTAAGGATCTCCTGGTGATGAGAGCAGTGGAGTGAGTGGCCTCCATTTCCTTGTGCCATTACTGGGCCCCAGCCCTGGTGCTGATGGGGAGGCTGACACCCCTCTCTTCCCCCAGCACCTGCTGTGCCCTTCAGAGGGGCTGTGGCTGTGGATTGAGTGCCCAGAGCTCTGCAGCCCCCTGCGACAGGCACTGCTGTGGGCCAACACCAGCTTGGGCTTCTCTGCTGTGTGGGCTGGGGAGAGGGCAGGGGAGGTGGGGAGAGCTGAGGAGGGTCTGGGCTAAGCTGGGAAAGGCACAGGAGAAGAAAAATGCCAGCAGGCAGCTACTGCGTGTGAATGGCAGTGTGGGAGCACAGAGCTGTGTACTTGCAGGGCAAATGCAGGTCTCCTGGGAAAGGCACCAGGACATGGCGGGTGCAGGAGAGAAGAGCCCAGGTTGTTCCCTGTGTTGCATGGACACACTGGGGAAGCTGCCCCAGGGCCATCGTCCCAGAACAACCCCTCACATCACCCCTTTCCCATGCTGGCTGCTCACCCCAGCTGCGGGATTGTCCATGGCCACCTGCATCCTCCTGCAGGTCTCTGTATCCTGACAGAGGGGAAAAGGCCAGCCTTGCACGGCCTTTCTTCCACACCAGATCTCGGCAGATCCTGGAGCACAGTTGTTTGCTGACCCCCACGTGGGGCACAGGTCAGGCTGGGTATGGGCCCTCCAGACTCCAGGGGAATTTTTAAGAGTCATTTAATAATCCACCAGCCCTTTCCATGTCCAAGGTCTCTGGTTGCACCTCCAGCTGTGCTCTGGCTTTCCCCACTCCATCCCTGCATGCATGGATAAGGTCTCCATGATCCCCCTGGGCAGCCTGTCCCCCTTCCACCATCTGTGCACTTCCACCCCAGCACCCTGAGCATGGATGCTGCTGCCACGGCAGAAGTGAAGGATCCCCTGGAGCGGCTCCTCAGGGATCTCCCCAGGGAAACGCTGTGCCCAGCCCCAGCCTCAGCCCCAGCCCCACTATGGCAGAGGGGAGCTGCCCTCTCCCGACTCACCCTGGCAGTGCCAGCCCCACCTCAGCCTACCCTGGAAAGGCTCCAGCACAGCCCTGGAGGGAGCTGGAGCTGCCTCAGGCCCAGGGCGGTGTGGCGGTAGGAGGGTTTGACTTGGGCCCAGCAGCAGCAGTGCCAGGAGCAGGGAAATTGGGGCGAAGACCCCTGCCCTCAGCTGCATGGCCGGGGCACTGGACGGGTGATGCCTTTGTGACCGGCCAGGCTCCAGGTGTGGGGTGGATGCCCACTCAAGGGTAGGAGCACTGGGGTTTTCATGGGCTTCAGTGCAGCCGTGACTGTGGTGAAGGCTAGTGGGCAGGGCCAGGCACATGCAACAGCAAAGGCCAGGGGTGGGAAAGGCCATGTGAGACTGATGAAAGACCTCCCTCCCCTTCCCATGGGGAAGAGAGTCCTCAGGCGATTTTGGACTCCAGTTTGACCAATAGGAGGGGAGCACAGAGAAGGTGGAAGAGGCAGACGGAGCCTCTTGGGGTGCATGAGGGAGCTTTCCAAAGGCCAGGGCTGAGACAGGGAGGGACCTCTGGATCTTCCCCCTGACGCTCTCCCAGCTGAGTTCATTCTGCCCTGCCCTAGAGGCCCTCCTTCCCCTGACAGCCGTGCCAGAGCAGAGGCTGAGGAGCAAGAATTCATGGAATTGCAGAGGAGTTTTGGTGGGAAGGGACCTCTGCAGGTCTCCAGTCCAACCTCCCATGCAAAGCAGGGCTGGTTAGAGCCCTCCACTCCCATCTGGTCATCACTGGACTGTGCCTGACCCCAGTTACCATCCCCAAACTTGCTCTGTTCCTCTTGTCCGGGCACTGTGGGACAGCACCTCTCATCAGTGGTCCCTGCCCTGCCTGTCTTGCTGACACCCTCAGCTCCTGGCTCCACTTCCCACACAGAACAGCCCTGCTGTGGGGCTACGGGACATGCTGGTTGTGGAAGGAAGCACACCCAACTGGGCAGGGATCACCACCACTAATACTGCTGGCACCTGTCTGTGCTCATGGATGGTGCTTGGAGTGACCCCAGGGCATTTGCAATGACAGGAGATGTGTTTGGGCGTGCACTAGCTCCAGCCTGTGGTGTTTCACTGAGGGTGCAGGAATCACTGTCCTGTGCCCCTTCCCTGGGCCTACTGGCTCCCCACTGCCTTTCCGGGGACTGCAGAGACCTTGTTTCCCCATGCATACCTGGATTTAGTGCTCTACCTTCTGGTCACTCCACCATGGACTGTCCCTCCCTTTGTGAGGCTCCACTCACTGCCCACCTTCGGGCACACGCTGTCCCTGGAGATCCCCTGAGCTCTCCCAGTGGTTCAGATTCCCCTCCAGAAGGATGGGCATCTCTCATCAGCACTGTCACCTGTGGGACAGCCCAGGACAGGCAATTCAGAGACCATTCCCCATCTCCACTAGCACTGGTCACCAAGAGATGAATCTTGGATCCAGCCCTCAGTCCCCAACAGATCACATGGAGACTCTGAGCTTCTCCTCTGCATCCCATGGAGGTCACAAGCAGAGCAGCAGGCCCTTTTGTGGTGCAATTTCTTTGGGTGTATTTTTGACTCCATCTTCTGAAGAAAGGCCAGACTTGGAAAGGCCTTGAAAAGAGAAAGTCCTGCTGCTGTTGGTGGACGTGTCTCCCAGAAAGCTGCGGCCCCCATGGAAAGGCTGCAGCACAGAAATCCCTGATGTGGCAATGGAGGAAGGGTCCCAAGGAGCAGAGGGTCTGTTCCCACATGTTCTGTCCAGAATCTCCTCCCCTCAACTCCCACTCCACTTGGAGTGTTGGAGCTCTGTAGAGGGAAGGGACCAGCCCATGGTGACAGCTGGCTGCCACCCTCGCAGAGGAGGGGTGTGGGATCACACCCTGACTGTGGCCAGGGGAGCTGAGCTCTCCTAATGGACACGGGACCCATGGTCTCACCCCACCTGTACTCGTGTGAGCCTGACTCTGTGCCCCTGAGCTCCCTTGGTGTCAAAAGAGACAGTGCCGAAAGAGACCCTGCAAAGGGAAACTCTCCTCATTGCTCTGGGGGCATCTGAGGGAGCTCATACTAGTGGGGCTCTGAGGTTTCCCATCTCTGCTGATGAAGGGGGAAGCCTGGCTTCCTGCTTCAACGTGGCCTTTGGGTCAGATTCAAATGAGACATTCCTGAGGACAAGTGGCACAAAGCAAAATATTTTTTGTTTTAGGAGAATGTAACAGAGAAAAGTAAGCAAGAAAGCAAGCCATGAACAACACATCCCCCAAAATACCTTGGGGAATGAGGAGCAGATGCACATGGGAAAGTTATTGGTGCTGACATTGTACCTACTGAACCAGTTTCTTCAGTGCATCTTTGAGTTCCTTGTTCCTCATGCTGTAGATGAGGGGGTTCACTGCTGGAGGCACCACTGAGTACAGAACAGCCAGCACCAGATCCAGAGTTGGGGAGGAGAGGGAGGAGGGCTTCAGGCAGGCAAATATTACAGTGCTGAGAAACAGGGAGACCACGGCCAGGTGTGGGAGGCACATGGAAAAGGCTTTGTGTCGTCCCTGCTCAGAGGGGATCCTCAGCACAGCAGTGAAGATCTGCACGTAGGACAGCACAATGAAAATGAAACACCCAAAGCCTAAACAGGCAGTAACTGCAATAAGCCCAACTTCCCTGAGGTAGCAGTCTGAGCAGGAGACCTTGAGGATCTGGGGAATCTCACAGAAGAACTGGTCCACTGTGTTGCCTCTGCAGAGTGGTATTGAAAATGTGTTCCCAGTGTGCATGAAAGCACTGAGAAAACCACTGGCCCAGGCAGCTACTGCTATTTTGACACAAGCTCTGCTGTCCATGAGGGTCCCGTAGTTCAGGGGCTTGCAGATGGCAATGTACCGGTCGTAGGCCATGACAGTGAGAATAGAATACTCAGCCAAAATGAAAACGACAATGAAAAAGAGCTGCACAACACATCCCAAGTAGCAAATGGACTTGGTATCCCACAGAGAATTGGACATGGATTTGGGGACAATGACAGAGATGGTGCCAAAGTCGAGGAGGGAGAGATTGAGGAGGAAGAAGTACATGGGGGTGTGGAGGCGGTGGTCGCAGGCTATGGCTGTGATGATGAGGCCGTTGCCCAGGAGGGCAGCCAGGTAGATGCCCAGGAAGAGCAAGAAGTGCAAGAGCTGCAGCTCCCGTGTGTCTGTGAATGCCAGGAGAAGGAATTTGCTGAGGGAGCTACTGTTCGGCATTTCATTCCCCCTGGAAACAGGGGGATTCTCTAAGGAAGAAGAGACATTGACAAGTTAGAAGAGAGTTCTCTGAGCAAAACTTTCTCATAACCTCCCTCAAACACACACACGTTACTTCTCCCCGTTTCAGGAACGGTGTTATTGAGCTCCGTCGCTTGAACTCCGGTTTGTGCTGGCTGGGTATGCCGTGAGGAGCAGGGGCCTCTGCCCATGGGCTCCAGAGCAGTCAGCCCTGACTGAACAGCACTGCAGACATGGGAACAGGGGTGACTTAACTGTTATATTCCCAGGTCCAGCCAGATTTCATCCACACATAATGTTGAAGGCATTTTCGGCATCTTCATTCCCACTTCTAAATAATGTGGGTGCATTAACAGTTTTAAGGCTTCTTTGGTTTCCTTTAGCTGACCCTGTCACACCTGAGGAGGATTCCTGGAGGTAGAAATCCTCAGCATTGCTGCTGCACTCAGAGCGAGCAGCTGTGGTTCAGGAGAGGCAAAAGGATTCACTCTGGCTTGAGTACAGAGGGAGCAGAGCTGGCCTGTCCATCTGCCTTCCTCCCAGGTGCCCTGTGCTCCCGCCTCGGAGGTGGAGGACAGTTGCACTCGTGTTACCCCAAAAAGAAACGACACCGCGGAGAGCAGAGGAATGCACTTGCAAAGTGCCCATCAGCACTCTTTCTGAGGGGACGTGAGGCAGGTCTCAGCCCTCCCCTTCTAGCCAGCAACACATCGGGCTCCTTCCAGGTACCCACATCCAGCCTCCCAGCAGCACATCCCAGCGTGGCCTCAGTATCTAGGTGTCTTCTGCCTGGGGCACCCAGATAACACGCAGCTGCAATGGGAGAGCTGTGTCCTTGTGGAGGGCAGCTTGCAGCCCAGCCAGACACCCCAGGGAAATGGCGGAATGTCCTAAGGATGGGGTGTCCTGACAAGAGAGTTGGCTCATTCCCAGACCCCCACACTGCATTGTCCAGAGCCCCACTGGTGAGAGGGGCACTTGGGCACCTCACTGTCAAGGACACGTCTGCAGGGCAGGACCTGCACGGTCGGTGTCTGAACTGCATCGGAAACCCCCCTACCCAGAGAGTCCAAGGGGAAGCACAAGGGCAGCATGGGCAGGTGGGAAACATGCAGCAATACCATGATATTTGTGGTGAGGGAGGCAGGGCCAGGGAGGGACAGAAGGGCACTCAGGAGTGTCTCTTCTCCTGCATGTCCGGCTGCCGAGGAAATGACTCCTGCCCTGGACCCCCCAGCCTTGAGAGCAGAGGGCTGTGCTGGCTGGGAGAGGAGAGGAGGCCTTGGACTTGACAGTTTCCTCTCACACTTTGAGCATGACTCTGCTGCCTGGAGCCGTCCCTGCGGGGACCTGTTTCTCCGTCCCCACGTCTCTCCCCTCTCAGTGCTCACAGACCCCATCCCACCCGCTGGGAGCTCAGCTCTGCCCTGCAGAAACCTCCCAGGGGCAGGACGCTGCCCAGGGCACCTCTGTGTCTGCAGGTGCTATGGAGCAGGTGAGAGAAACCTTGGTGAGGCTGGAAAGGTGATGCTGGTTCTGTCCTTAGGCTGAGGGGTGGATGAAGGCATTTGCTGAGTCCCTCCCAGAACTGCTCCTCTCTCAGTGTCACTGTCTCAGTCCCCTGTCTAAACCTGACAGATCTATTCCCATTTTACCCCACCCTAACAGAAAATAACTGAAAGCACAGACTCATGACAGCTCCTTCTCTTTCATGTATCCCCTGCCTTGACCTTCCTTTTGGAAAGTCTCCTCCAGAAATGTCCTGGGAGTGAGCTGGAGCTGTGGGCAGCCCTGACTCATGCAGCATCCTCTTGACAGGAGGCTCAAGCTGCCCTGCCAGGGGTCTCTCCTCCCACTCAGAGCTTCTCCCCATAATGCCGTGGGGAGCTCCCCAGGCAGGCTGAGTGCTGACCCTTGTGGGCAGCAAAGTCACTGCTCCAGGCACACAGCACCCTGGGGCACAGGGACACTGCTCTGAATTACAGTCCTGGACAGACCTCTGAGCACACACAGGCTACACCCCCCTGCAGCGTCCCTGGGAGAAGGTAGCAGCATGCCCTGTCCCTGTGGCACTGTGACTGGGAATCCCTGCTCTGAAGCATTTCCTCCTCCTCTGTAAAAGTTTAACTGATAAAACTATCCTTAAAAATCCAATCGTGTGACCGGATGGGTTTCAAGACCTTGCCAGGAACGTCAGTAGCATTGCCCTGAAGCCAGGGACTTACTGTGTCAGGGGCTGTGAAGATTTCTCCCACAAGGAACTCTCCTCTCTCCTTACGTTGCACACTGCCTTTCACTTCTCCCTGTCTTGTCTCATCTTCTGGCAGAAATTGCAGGCAGTGCCTGGAGCCCTGCTGCTCTTTGCAGAGGAGCTGCTCCTGACAGCGCAGTGTCTCAGCAGTGCTGCCTGGTTGCCATGAGCTCCCTCTGTCCCAGGAGTCCGGCCCCACTCAGGAGCAGAGGCCCAGCTGAAGGCATGATTTTTTTCTGTCCCTTCTGCTGCCTCCTCCTGGGAAATGTTCACTGAAGTAGACTAAAATAATCATTGATGGTCCCTCTCCAAACACTGAAGGAAGACTGATTCCAGCATTACAATTTGTCTCATCAGAGGATGGTTATCTATGAAAAGTGGAAATGTCCCACTGAGGAAGCCCCTATTCCTATCTCTTAGTTAGGCAGCACACCTAGATGGGGACAAGAACAGAGCTGATTTTCCCATTGTTCAGGTATTGATTCACCTGAGTCAGTCTGGGTTTATCAGGCTGGTTTAGAAGGCCCTGGGCTGACATAGGGTTCAGAGCCTTCCCGTGAGCTCCGTAAAAAACACAAAGGGGGTGGGAGTCC
Source organism: Apteryx mantelli (assembly GCF_036417845.1). NCBI lineage: Eukaryota > Metazoa > Chordata > Aves > Apterygiformes > Apterygidae > Apteryx > Apteryx mantelli. The sequence continues at coordinate 23,292,199 of NC_089988.1, forward strand.
CCTTGCCCAGGCAGAAGGGAGCACAGCATGGATGTCTCCATATGAGATCTTGGTCCATGCTCCTATTGCAATCAATGGAGATGGAGGGTGGGAGTCAGTTGCTCACACAGAAACACCTGGTGACATTAGAAGAGACAGAGATGGTCAAAAAGATGTGCCAGTGTCTGCTTGCTCTGATGGAGCAAGTGTGACACCCACATCCTTCTAGAGCATGACTTGGGGGCCAGGAGGGGAACTGCCTTGGCTACCTGAAATGATATTAGATGCCCACTGCTACCAGAGCTCGACTCACTGGGAAGCTGAGACACATGCAGATCCCAACATTGCAAACAGTTGATGTCGTACAGTGCTGACACTTGATTCCATGACATAGAAACAGGCCTGCAGGGCCATGTCAGATGCCTGGGGGTGTCCAGCCCATCCGCATGTCTCTAGCAGATACACCATGGGGTCTAAAGGAAAACTATGGCTCCTTTGGAGTGGCTGCTGGGCAAGTGCCCCAGGGCAACTCAGGTTTCCTACCTGTGCCCAAACAACTGGATCCCACCACTGCCTTTAGGGAAAGTCCATCCCAACTGCATTCAAGTGTGCTGCATAAATGGGAGGCACATGACACCAAGGTCTCTGCTCTAGTCTCTGCACTCTCAAACCCTTCTTGCTTTTCTCTGCCTGAACCTCTTCTCACCAGCAGATGTTATGAACAGGGATTGGGCTGATGATGACCTCAGGGTGCCTGGATCACAGGCCACAGAGGCCCAGGGACTTCTTCAGTGGCACCTTGTCCTGCCTGGAGATCACTTCACCTCTGTCACAGGCCCCAAGGGGCTACAAATCAGTTCAGGCAGCCAACCCCTCTCCTGCCATTCCTGCACAGCCCAGCTCTGTTTCTGCCTGGCCTTGGGCACTGCAGGCCTTTGCCCTCTCATTGGGAACCTCCTTTCACCATCACATTGCCACCTGCTATCTAGGCCAGCATGGCTCTGCTCTGAAGTGGGGCTATTGCACACATGGTGTGCTTGGCCCTTGGTAACGTGTTTCACCATGACCAGTCTGTTCTCTGTGCCACAGCTGAGGCTCTGCAACCCAAATATACACAAGTGCATGCAGTCTGAGAGGCACAGAGAGGAGCAGATGGAGCTGCACAAGCTGTCACAGGACTGAAACATGTTTGGAATAACTGAGAAGCGGTGGGACCACTACCATGACTGGAGGGCTGTGATGGCAGGGTACAAGCTCTGCAGGCAAGACCATTAGGGAAGATGAGCAGGGGGGATGCCCCTGGTGTGAAGGGACAGCTCAGATGGATGGAGCTCTTGCATGGGATGGACAAGGGTTTGGGTGAGAGCTTGTGCATGAGCATCAGAGTAAAGGTGATGTTGTGATGGGAGTTACAGACCACCCGATGAGGGTGCGGAGGTGGATGCAGTCTCCTTTAAGCAACCTGAGGAAGTCAGTGGGTCACAGGCCTGGTTCTTCTGGGGGGACTTTAATCTTGCTGACATTCACTGGAAGGGCAAACTGCAGGGTGCAAGCAGTCCGGGAGATCTCTGGAGGCTGTCAGCGACAGCTTCCAAGCACAGCTCCCTGATGAGCCAGTAAGGGTGACGCTCACCTGGATCTGGTACTCGCACATAAGGAAGCACAGATCAGGGCTGTGATAATCTGTGGAAACCTTGGCTGCAGTGACTATGGAAAAGTGGAGTCCCAGATCATGAGGGCAGTGAGGAAGGACAATAGTAGTGTACAGACTCCAGCCATTACAGGAGGAAACTTTGTCCTCTCCAGGGCACTGGTGGGGGATCCCATTGGAGGCAGCTCTGAGGGGCAATGAAGCTTGGGAAAGCCAGCATGTCTTTAAAGACAGCAGCCACCAAGCACAAGGATGGTCCATAGCGATACCCATTAGAACTGGGAGACATCTTGGGAGATCAGCTTGGTTAAACAGGATACTCTTGTCCACCAAAGTAGGAATGGTGAAACCAAAGCTCCCTGAGGGTAGACACTTGCAGGGGACATCAAGGGCATGAAGAAGAGCTGCTACTACTCCATTAACAGAGAAAGAATAAGCAAAGAACACCAGGTCTCACTGCTGAACGGGGCAGTGACTCTAGTAATAGCAAGTGCAGATGGGTCTGAGCAGCTCGGTGCGTTCTTGGCTTCAGTCTTCACCAGCAAGGTCTCCTGAGCTGTTGTGCCTCGAGTCAGGGCTCCAGAAGAGAAAAACAGCCAGCAGGGTATGAGGGTTGAGTGAGGGATTGCTTGTAAGTACTCAGCCCATGCAAGTCTCTGGGATGTGATGGACTGCACATGAGGACACTGAGAGGGCTGGCCAACGTCATAACAAGGCCAGTCTCTATCACCTTTTGAAAGGTTATGTAGATCAAGGGAGGTCCCAAAGACCAGAAAAAAAGGAATGTGTTGTGCCCATCTTCAAGAAAGGCCACAAGGACAACCTGGGGAGCTGCAGGCCCTTCAGCCTCACTTTGGTGAGGAGCATGTCATGCAGCAAATGCTCTCAGATCATGTTTCTCGGCACATGAAGAATGTGCCTGGGAACAGTCAGCATGGATTTACTGAAGGTAAATCATTCCTGCACAACCTGAGTGCCTTCTGTGATAAAAGACCTGTGATTGTGGAGGACCCGAAAGTACTAGATGTCATTTACCATGATTTTAGGAAGGTGTTGGACACTGTCTCCATGAATATTCTTAAATACAATAAGGCATCATGATGAGATGGGTAGACACTCGGGTGGATAAAAAGCTGTTTGGATGATGGAGCTCCGAGGGTTTTTTGAATGGGTCATGCTTTACCAGGAAGCCAGGTGAAGGTGGAGTATGCAGGGGTCTATACTCGGACCTGTCTTGTCTGACAGGTTCACCAGTGACCTGGAGGATGCAACTCTCATCACCTTTGTAGATGACACCTCATCAGGAGGAAGAGTCATATGTTTGAGGGCTGCCATTCAGAGGGACCTCAGCAGACGGGAGGAACAATCTGTCAGGAACTTTGTGAAATTCAACAAGGACAAATGCAGGTCCTGCACCTGGGGTAGACCAACACCCTGCAATAATATGGGCTGGGGAGTCTTTTTGGGCAGGGAGCTGAACATCAGCCAGCAGCTTGCCCTGGCAACAAAGGAGGCCACAGTGTCCTGGGTGGCATGAACAGGAGCACAGCCAGGAGATGGAGGGAAGTGATTATCTCCCTCTACTCAACACTCGTTAGAGCCCATCCAGAGACTGTGTCCAGGTGGGGCTGCCTGTAGAAGAACACTGTTAATCACATGGAGTGAGTCCAGTGGCAGGCCCCCAAGGTGGTTCGGGGCTGGAGCACTTCCCCTGTGAGGAGAGGCTGAGGGAACAGGGCTAGTTCAGCGCAGAGAAGGGAAGGTTTTGGGGAGGAATCATAGCAGCTTCCAACTCAAGGTTGCCACTGACAATGAACAAGGTTTTTAAAGGAATTTATGTCAGGAGAATGAGAGGAAAGAGTTAAAAGCTGACACAAGTGCTGTTAAAGTTGTATATAAGGGAGAAAAATCGATGAGGATCCTCAAGCATTTGAAGTGGGGTCCAGAGGGATTGTGGACTCTTCTTGGAGGCTTTCAGGATGCAGCTGGACAAAGCCCCGAGGAACTTGGTGTGAATTCATTGTGGATCCCTAAGCGAGCAGGAGGTTGAGCTAGAGTCCTCCCAAGGTCCCTTCCAGCCTGAATGGTTCTGTGATTCTGTCCTCTCTGGTAATCGGCACTGCAATTCTTGCAGGCAGCAAGTCCTTTGCTGCATGTGGGTTAGCACCTGACATGGCCTCCCCAGAACCAGCCCCTCCTAGTGGTGTGAGGTTGCCTCTTGGGCCTGGAAGGTTTTCAGTTCAAGGTTTCTTTATGAGTGACTGCTTGTCCAGAATGGGCCCTGCTCACAGCCTACAACTCCTGTACATTACAACATGATACCAAATGAGTATGGCACAAACAAGAAGTCATGGCATGAGGGTGATGGCACTCTAATGTGCCTAAGGCCTTTAGCAAATGTAAAAATATCCTTACCCAGCCAGGGCTGTGCCCCACATGGGGGTCAGCAGACAGCCGTGCTCTGGGATCTGCCAGGATCTGGTGCAGAAGAGAGGCCATGCAAGGCTGGTCTTTTCCCCTCTGTCAGGATAGAGAGACCTGCAGGAGGATGGAGGTGGACACGGACAACTCCACAGCTGGGGTGAGCAGCCAACACGGGAACGGGGTGATGTGAGGGGCTGGTGTGGGACGATGGCCCTGGGGCAGCTTCCCCAGTGTGTCCGTGCAACACCGGGAACAACCTGGGCTCTTCTCTCCTGCACCCGCCATGTCCTGGTGCCTTTCCCAGGAGACCTGCATTTGCCCTGCAAGCACATGGCTGTGTGCTCTCACACTGCCGTTGACACACAGTAGCTGCCTGCTGGCATTTTTCCTCTCCTGGGCCCTTTCCAGCCCAACCCAGACCCTCCCCACCTCTCCCCAACTCCCCTGCCCTCTCCCCAGACCACCCAGCAGAGAAGCCCATGCTGGCAGTGGCCCAGCAGCAGTGCCTGTTACAGGGGGCTGCAGAGCTCTGGGCACTCACTCCTCAGCCCCAGACCCTCTGAAGGGCACAGTAGGTCCTGGGGGGCAGAGAGGAGTGTCAGCCTCCCCATCAGCTCCCGAGCTGGAGGCCAGCAATGGTACAAGGAAATGGAGGCCAGTCACTCCATGTCTCCACTGCTGTCGTGACCAGGAGATCCTTAACTTGGACTGCCAGCAGCCCCTCTGACCAGCTCCTCTCCCCAGGACAGCACACGAGTCCTGGCCCCAGCGCTCCTTAGGCAGCTCCAGTGACACAGCAGCCTGCCCCGAGCTGACACACGAAACAGATTTTCATTTATTCCTCCCCACAAGCACACAATTGCTCCTTTGCTCTTCTCCAGGGATGTTCCTGCTCCCCAGAGAGCCTTTCCCCAGGTCAGTGTGTCCGTGATGGCCTGCCTGGCTATTCCTGCAGCCCTCCCCTGTGCTCTCCGCAGGGATCCGGGCTGGCAGTGCTGCTCTGCAGGGCGAGCAGGCTGTGGGGCCATGGAGTGACTCCACACTGGCCGTGCTGGTCAGGGCAGGCCCAGCTGGCCCAGCATCATTGCACCTGACAAACCCCTCCCCAGGATCTGTGGCTGTGGAAGATGCTTGGAGCAATCACAGGGCATTTCACATTGTTCAGGATGTGTTCAGAGGTGTCATTAGACCCAGCCCACTCCCTCTCCTGAGATTTGGTATGTTCCTCAGTTTGGCCCTTTACCCTTAGGTGACTCCACATGGTTTTGGGAGTCTCCACTCACTGTCCATCCCAGGCACACGCTGCCCTGGAGATCCCCTCTGCTATCTGGGTGGTTCCATACTCCCTTCCAGAAGGATGGGCATCTGTGAGCAACCTAGTGATATGTGGGACAGTACCCAGCAGATACCTCTTGACCACTCACCCTCTCCAGGGGCCCTGGGCACACAGTGGGCACCCTAACACATCACTCCATGGGCGCATTGTCCTTAGCCCATGGAAAACCCAGGCACGGCCACAGGGCCTTTTTGAGTGCAATTCCCTGAGCACATTCTTGGCTCCAGCTTGGGAAGAAGAGCCCAAACTTCAGGCACTGTGCTGAGGAGATCCCCTTTTATTACAGAGATGCTACTTGGGAGGCCAGCTCTGACAGAGTGGTCAGCAGATTTACACAAACACTCTGGGTGAGACAGATGGGGTTTGTGCCTCTGAAGAAGAAAGATGAATTCAGACACTTGTGTACAAACACGCTTATCACAGATGGAATACCCGAACCGGAAATGTTCCCTGAAATGGCTTGGAAATCACCTGTGAGGAGAGATGAGCATCTTATTGCTGCTGAAACAGCACCAACTGAACCAGTTTCTTCAGTGCCTCCTTGAGTTCCCTGTTCCTCATGCTGTAGATGAGAGGGTTCACTGCTGGAGGCACCACTGCGTACAGCATGGCCAGCACCAGATCCAGAGCCGGGGAGGAGAGGGAGGGGGGCTTCGTGTAGGCAAAGAAACCAGTGCTGACAAACAGGGAGACCACGGTCAGGTGAGGCAGGCACATGGAAAAGGCTTTGTGTCGGCCCTGCTCAGAGGGCATCCTCAGCACAACTGTGAAGATTTGCACGTATGACAGCACAACGAAAATGAAACACGCAAAGACTAAACAGGCAGCAACCACAATAAGCCCAATTTCCCTGAGGTAGCAGTCTGAGCAGGAGAGCTTGAGGATCTGGGGAATCTCACAGAAGAACTGGTCCACTGTGTTGCCTTGGCAGAGTGGTATTGAAAATGTGTTCCCAGTTTGCAGCACAGCATTGAGAAAAGCACTGGCCCAGGCAGCTGCTGCCATTTTGACACAAGCACTGTGGCTCATGAGGGTCCCATAGTGCAGAGGTCTACAGATGGCAGCATAGCGGTCATAGGCCATGACAGTAAGGAGATAAAACTCTGCTGTAAATAAAAAAAAGGAGAAAAAGACCTGGGCAGCACATCCCAAGTAGGAAATGGCTTTGGTGCCCCAAAGGGAATTGGCCGTGGATTTGGGGACAGTGGTGGAGATGGTGCCAAGGTCGAGGAGGGAGAGGTTGAGGAGGAAGAAGTACATGGGGGTGTGGAGGCGGTAGTCGCAGGCTATGGCTGTGATGATGAGGCCGTTGCCCAGGAGGGCAGCCAGGTAGATGCCCAGGAAGAGCGCGAAGTGCAAGAGCTGCAGCTCCCGTGTGTCCGCAAATGCCAGGAGGAGGAACTCGTTGTAGAAGCTACTGTTGGACATTTGCTTCCTCGGGGCTTTGTGGACTGTTCAAGGAGGAAAAGACAGGGGCAAGTTAGAGCAGGCTTCTCTGAGCCAAACCCACTCTGTGTCTCATAGAAACCCCCACCTTTCCTCTGTCCTTTACCTTCGCTCAGCTCCCTTTCTGCAGCTCTGTTTACAGTGGCTGAGGGTGCCATGTGGAGCAGGGGCCTCTGCCCATGGGCTCCAGACGAGTCAGTCCTGCTCTGCTGGGGCGTGGAAATGGAGGTGTCAAACTGACCCTGCTATGTGGTGGGATACCTGGGGATGGGCGCTGGGAGCTGGGAGCAGGGGATGTGGTCCAGGTGGGAAGTTTCTTTGTTTTCCATGATGAGAGCTGAATACAGCTCTCATGCCAGCTGTGTCTGAAAGAGAAGACCCTTGTGAAGGATTCATCTCCCCCAGCCTTGCCCTCTTCAACAGAGGGGTCTGTATCTGAATCAGCCACACCAGCTGCCACTCCAGCAAGGCAGAGAAACAGTCAAGCGAAGGCAGGGGGTGACCTGACCCTTTCTAGATGTCTCTGTCCCAATGGGATAGACCCTACCCTCACACCAGTTTACCATCTGTGCCCTTCCTGCAGGCACTGCAGAGAGAATGGGAAGTGACTAGCTCTGATGCACACATCCTGCAGCAGATTATGTCCACCGTGTATGTGGAAGGGCTGTTCAACATTTGGAAACCCATTTTTCTCTGCAAAATGATCAGTGGAGGAGTCTGATGATACACACACACACACACACACATATATGTATGTATGTATGTATGTTTGTATTTTAGATGCCTCCATCTCCCAGTGGGAGCATTCTTTGAGGGGGTAGAAATCTTTGGCAGTTCAATTGCTCTCAGCAGGAGCCCTTGTGCATCCCAAGATGAAAAAAGGACTTGCTGTGACTTTGTATAGGTTCACAGGACCTGGTCTGTCCATGAGTCTTGCCCCTCACTGCCCTGCACTTGCACCTCACTCGGATGAAGGACAACCACACACACAAGTTCCTCTAAGAAAGAAACTGGACTGAGCTGGGAGCGGAGGAGTTCAGTGTCACAGTGAAGATTTCCAAATTCTTCACTGTCAGCCCCGATATGGAGAGAGTGATGAAGAGTGTGACGAGGTTTCTCATTCACATGACCAGACCAGGGACTCTCAGATCTTACAGAAATGCTCCAGGGAAGCTGTGCTTTTCTGGAAGGCAGCTTGCAGCTTGACAGCACAGCCCCGAGAAGCAGTCCAGGGTCCTAAAGACGGACTCTCCTAAAAGGAGAGTCAGCTCATTCCCCAACCTGATGAAATGCATTGCCAGGAGCCTCACAGGCTGGAAGGGGATTGGGGCTTCTCACTGCCAGGAAGGGAACACCATGCAGGACACACAGGGCTGGTGTCTTAACTGCCACTGAACACCCCCAAAAGGCCTGGGAGAAACCTCAGCAAGTCCCTTCATCCACACCTCAGCCTACAGACAGCACCACCATCACCTTCTTGGCCTCGTGAGGGTTTGCCTGACCTCCTCCTTAGAACCTGCAAGCACAGAGATGCCCCTGGACAGGGCCCTGCCTGTGGGAGGCTTGTGGAGGGCAGGAATGAGCACACAGAGGGTGGGAGGGGGTCTGTGAGCACCAACCAGGAAAAGGAATTGGGACCGAGAAAGAGCTGCCAGCAGGGACAGCTCCAGGCAGCGGAGATGGGCAGGCAACGAGAGGGAAGTGCAAACAGAAACATTATGGGTGGATGGAGTTGAGCAAGTCATGGTCAGGCCCTGCAGTGCTGATACCTCCCTCAGGGAGCTCAGGTCTCCCCTGCAGAAACCTCCCAGTAGCAGGGCACTGCCCAGGGCCATCCCCATGCTTGCAGGTGCTAAGGAACAGGTCAGACAAGCCCTGATGAGGCCGGCAAAGGGGAAGCTGGTGCTGTCTGTAGACTAAGGGATGGCTGGAGGGACTTTCAGAAGTTCCTAGCAGACATATTGGCTGCTCCTGGAAACTGTTAATGAGTCTCACTCTGTTGTCCAAGCCTGACAGCTCCATTTCCATTTTCCCCTTGCCAGGTGGTAGGAAATGTAAAGCACCATGTCAGGAAATTGGCTTCTCTTTCAGGAAATCCCTGCCTTCACTTTCCTTTTGAAAAGTCCCCTTGGAAATGTCCTGTGCATGAGCTGGAGCTATGAGCAGCCCTGACCCACACAGCACCCTGTCAATGGGAGAATGAACCTGCCCTGACAGAGCAGCCCCATGGGGAGCTCCCTGAGCAGGCTGAGTGCTGACCCTAGCAGATGTCAGAGTCACTTAGACAGGAACGCAGCAACCTGGGACACAGGGACACTGCTCCGAGTTACAGTACTGGGCAGACCTGTGTGCACACCTCAGCTTCACACCCCTGCAGGATCCCTGGGAGATGGTAGCAGGATGCCCTGTCCCTGAGATGGTATGGTAGAGAGTCCCTGCTCTGAAGCACCTCCCCCTCCTCTGCACTGGAGAAGCCAGCAGAGAGAAACTAAAAATCCTATCAGTGATGGGATGGGATGGGTTCAGAAGACCCCTCCAGGAACCTCAGTAGCGTTGCCCTGCAGCCAGAGACTTACCTTGTCAGGGGCTGTGAAGATTTCCCCCACAAGGAGCTCTCCTCTGTCCTCGCACTCCACCCTGCCTTACACTTCTCTCTGCCTTCTCTCCTCTCATGGCAGCAGCAGCAGGCAGTGCCCGGAGCCCTGCTGCTCTTTGCAGAGGAGCTGTTCCTGCACAGAGCTGTCTCTGGGCAGTGCTGCCCACTTGCCATGAGCTCCCTCCATCCCAGGGGCCTGGCCTGCTCAGGAGCAGAGGCCCAGCTGAGCTCATGAATTTCTCTGTCCCTTGTGCTCCCTTCTCCTGGGAAATGTTCCCTGCAATAAACTAAAATAATCACTGATGGTCCCTCTCTAAGCACTGAAGGAAGACTGATTCCAGCATTGCAATTTGTCTCATCAGAGGATGGTTATCTATGAAAGGTGGAAACGTCCCCCTCTGGAAGCCCCTATTCCTATGCCTTCACTAGGCAGGACACCTTGAAGTGTACAAGAAGGGAGTCCATTTACCCATGGTTCAGGTGTTGGTTCAGATGAGTCAGTCTGCGCACCTTATGCCAGGTTAGAAACCCCTGGGCTGGAGTGGGATTCAGATCCCTCCCGTGAACTCCACAAACACACAGGAGGTGAGATTCCCTTTGCCAAACCTGAAGTGAGCACAACAGAGGTGTCTGCATAGGAGCTCCTTGTCTAAGCTCCCATTGTGATCACTGGAGACAGAGCGTGAGAGTCATCTGGTTGCACACAAACACCTGTTGACAGTTGAAGAGAGAGAGGTGGTCCAAGGCATGTGCCAGTGTCTGCTTGTTCTGACGGAGCAACTATGACACCCACATCCTTCTAGAGCCTGAGGTGGGGGCCAGGTGGGGAATTCCCTTGGCCATCTGAAATGACCCTAGATGCCTACTGCAGCTAGAGCTCCACTCATTATGAGGCTGAGACACAAGCAGAACTGCACAATGCAAATAGCAAATGCAATTCAGTGCAGACACTATTCACTGACATCAAGATAGGCCATAGGCAGGGTAGCACAACCCCAGGTCTCTAGCAAATATAGCATGGGACCTACAGGAAAGCCATGTCCTTTTGCAGTGGTTGCTGGGAAAGTACCCCAGGGCAACTCCGGTTTCCTACCAGGGCCCAAACAACTGAATCCTTCCACTGCCTTTAGGCCAAGTCCATCCCATTTACATCCAACAGTGTTGCATAGATGGGAGGCACATCACACCAAGGTCTCTGCTCTAGTCTCTGCACTCTCAAACACTTCCAGCTATTTTCTCCATGAAAAACTTCTCATCTCTGGATCGTGTGAACAGGGACTGTGCTAGTGATGTCCACAGGTTGGTTGGATCCCAGGACATCAAGGCCCAGGGACTTTTTTCAGTGGCACTTGTCCTTCCTGGAAATTGGTTCACCTCTGTCACAGGTCACAAGGTGCTACAAAGTCAGTTCAGGCAGCCAGCCTCTCTCCTGCCATTTCTGCACAGCCCAACTCTGTTTCTGCCTGGCCTTGAGCACTGAAGCCTTTGCTCTCTTAGGGGGAACCTCATTCCACCATTACATTGCCACCTGCTATCTATGCCACCATGGCTCTGCTCCAAGGTGGGGCCATTGCACACACGGTGTCCTTGGCTCATGGTAACAGGTTTCACCACAACCAGTCTGCTCTGTGTGCCAAAGCTGAGGTTCTGCAACTCAAATACATAGAAGTGAATGCAGCCTGGGGTACAGGCGTGAGCAGACGGAGATGCACAAGGCAGATAAGGGTGATGCTTTCCTGGATCTGGAAATTGCAAATAAGGAGGAAGTGATTGGGGATAGGATAGTGTCAGCCTTGCCTACAGTGACCATGAGAAAATGGATTCCCAGATCCTGGGGAGAGTGAGGAAGGACAGTAGCAGAGTACAGACACTGGACCTCAGAGGAGCAGACTTTGGCCTGTTCAAGGGACTGCTGGGGGGGAACCCATGGAAGGCAGCTCTCAAGGGCCCAGGAGCTCAGGAAAGCCAGCAGGTCTTTAAGGACAGCACCTGCCAAGCACAAGGATGGGCCATCCCTATTCTCAGTAAAACCAGCAGATATCTCAGGGGACCAGCTTGGCTAAACACGGACCTCGCACCTTAGCTCCAGGGTGATAGGGCAGCATACAGAAGGGGGAAGAAGGGAGAGGCAAAGGAGGCATTTAGAAATATTGTCCAGGGTCATGGGCTTGGTGTTAGGGAAGAAAAAGCTCCCCAAGGATTCACACTTGCAGGGGATGTCAAGGGCATGAAGATGAGTTGCTACTGCTTCCATAAGAATCAAAGAATAGAAAGGAAAATGTGGCCTCACTGCTAAATGGGACAGGGAATCTTGCAGCAGCAGATGCAGATAGGTCTGAGCAACTCAACCCCTTGTTAGCTTCCGTTTCCACAAGCAATGTCTCCTGGACTGTTGTGCCTTGAGTCAGGACTCCAGAGGAGAAAAACAGACAACAGTGGACGAGGTTAGTGAGGGATTACTTGTGAGAACTCAAACGGTACAAGTCAGTGAGGTTGGATGGGCTGCAGTCAAGGATGCTGTGAGAGCTGAGTTCTGTCCCTGCAAGGCCATTTGCTATCATCTTTGAAAGGTTGTGGAGATGGGGTGAAGACCCAATGACTGCAGAAAGGCAATTGTTACATCTATCTTCCAAAAAGGCCACAAGGGCAACCTGGGGAGCTGCAGGCAGTTCAGCCACACTTTGGTTAGCAGTGAGTCATGCAGCGAATCCTCTCAAAACACAGTTCTGGGCACATGAAGGAGAAGAAGGTGCCTGGGAACAGTTTAGCATGCATTTACCAAGGGTAAATTCTGCCTCACCGACCTGATTGCCTTCTATGAATAAATAAGTGTATTTGTGGATGGAGAAGAGTAAACGTCCTTTACCTAGACTTTAGCAAGGTGTTTGACACTGTCTCCCACAATATTCTTGCATGCACGTTAGAACGTTCCAGTCTAGAAGAGCAGACAACTGGATGGGTTGTAGATGAGGGCTGCCATTCAGAGGGACCTAGAGAGGCAGGAGGAATGGGCTGTCAGGAACCTCATGGAATTCAACAAGGACTGTCAAGTGAGTTAAGAGTTAACAGGACTGAAAAAGTCTGCCAACTGATATGCTCAAGGCTGCAGACTAGAAGAGCTAACGGCTAAAGAACTCTGCCGCCTGACAAGGCCAAGGAATCTGCATGGACCCGCAGGGAGGGGAGAAGCGATGCGGAGGTGTTGTGGTCTTGCCTCGCTAGCAGGGTCCTTCCAAGCAGACAGTCCTGTGATTATGAAACTCGCAGAGGTCAGCAAAAGCAGTGTTTGCCCAGAGCACCAGCCATATAAAAAGAGACTTGGCAGCTAAGAGAGTTGGAGCAGGGACGGGAATGTGACCTGACCATCCTCTCCGGCCAGACCATGAGTATCCCCCCCCTCCCCTTTTCCTGGGACGCTGGGTTAAGGTAACTCCTCGAGGTTGAGAGTCCTCTCACTAAGAGAGTGAACAAGAAAGCTCTGAAGTAGGGATAAGCAGTGCTTCCAATTACTAGCGCAGTAACTGACGGTTTCGGGCTATCCTTTCTAAATCAGTAATTGCATTATTTCGGGCTATCCTTTCTGAATCAATAATCGATGATTTCGGACTATCCTTTTTCAGGCTATCCTTTCTAAATTAGTAATCGCATTATTTTAATGGATGTTACTAATCTAAGAGCTTGCGTGAGGAAGTAAACGTAGCTTTTTATTACTTTACTGTCTCAGTCGTTACTATCAAACCTTTGTAGCGTGACATCAGGTCACTTATCCCTCAGTGTCTGATAGTTCAGTTGTGGTCCTGTGGTTGCTGTTTGTGGTTGTGAGGTCACTTGGGCCTCAATGCCTGATAGGGGACAGGACAGAGAAACAAGACCATCCTAGTAGGGAAACCAACCATTGTGACATCCGTGTCATTCTGCTTACGTGGAACCAACGCCTACAAGAGTTTTCCACCAGGATGGGCTGGCACCTGCACCATTGGACGCCTGGTCCCTTATGCCTATCAAAACGCCTCAATGTCTCAAAAAATCTACAAATTGAAGTGAACTCTCTCTCTCAATTTGCCATCCAAAATCGATGGGCTTTAGATTGCCTGGTGGCCACACAGGGAGGAGTGTGTGTGCTGGTAAACACCGCCTGTTGTTTTCATGCAGACATATCAAAACAAATTGAATATGCTGTAAACGTCATTCAAAAATATGTTCGTACCTTCCATCGAATACCCAAAGAGCAGGCCCTGTCTAATGCCCTAGCAGCAGACTGGTCGTGGTTGTGGTCATGGCTACAGGAACTGGGAGTGTGGACCAGATGTGTTTGAATAATTTGAATGTTAATTCTGGCATTAGAACTGTGCTTTTCTGTTGTGTCTCCTGCATGGGTCTAATATGTTCTACTTGCGTCTAGTGTGTAAGGGGACATGAGTCTAGACCAGCATAGCATTGAAGGCAGGTATGCATAAAAATAAAATCAGGGAATGTTAAGAAAATGTCCACTATACTCGAGCTTTTGCAGAGGAAGAACAGGCAAAGTCACCGTGCCCTGCAAGCAGAACATTTTATCTGACCTTGTCTTAGACCTGGTTTTCGTTTGAAGCTGAAGACCTGCAAAGAAGCCAGTTTAACCCAGGCAGCTGTACAAAAGTCGTTCAAAGGTACCACCAGAAGAGGTGCAAATCAGCTAATGAACAGTTATAAGATGGACCATAAAGGCAGGCATGGATCTACATCGTACAATAACACGGCAAGGGGATTGGTAGAAATAAGAGTCGTGGATAGATGTGGTAGTTATGTAAACTGAAGTACTGAATATGTAACAACTTTTCTTTAAAAGGTGTAACAAAAAACTGCTTGGGGTCCTTCCTTGTGCTCCAACCAGGAGGCACCATATCGCTACCAAAAAATTACAACAACAACAACAAAAAAAGAATTTAACTGCTTCTGCTCATTACCAGTGCCCGAGAATGAACAAAAGAGAAAAGATAGTTTAATATAAGACAAAGAGCCACAAATGACCTCAAAATAGAAAAGGGCAGGCACATGACCAGCACTGGCCGAGCAGGCACTGAGCCACCACTGACCTCAGAACCACAAAGAGCACCCACGCACCTAGCACTGGCCTAGCAGGCACTGAGCCACCACTGACCTCACAACCACAAACAGCAGCCACGCACCTAGCACTGGCCTAGCAGGCACTGAGCCACCACCGACCTCACAACCACAAACAGCAGCCACGCACCTAGCACTGGCCTAGCAGGCACTGAGCCACCACTGACCTCACAACCACAAACAGCACCCACGCACCTAGCACTGGCCTAGCAGGCACTGAGCCACCACTGACCTCACAACCACAAACAGCACCCACGCACCTAGCACTGGCCTAGCAGGCACTGAGCCACAAGTGACCTCACAACCACAACCAGCAGCCACGCACCTAGCACTGGCCTAGCAGGCACTGAGCCACCACTGACCTCACAAATACCAACAGCAGCCACGCACCTAGCACTGGCCTAGCAGGCACTGAGCCACCACTGACCTCACAACCACCAACAGCAGCCACGCACCTAGCACTGGCCTAGCAGGCACTGAGCCACCACTGACCTCACAACCACAAACAGCAGCCACGCACCTAGCACTGGCCTAGCAGGCACTGAGCCACCACTGACCTCGCAATTGAAAACAGCAGCCACACACCTAGCACTGGCCTAGCAGGCACTGAGCCACCACTGACCTCACAACCACCAACAGCAGCCACGCACCTAGCACTGGCCTAGCAGGCACTGAGCCACAAGTGACCTCACAACCACAAACAGCACCCACGCACCTAGCACTGGCCTATCAGGCACTGAGGCACAAGTGACCTCAGAATCACAAACAGTGATATAGTTTTTCTTTGTTGGCTGTCGTTTATAGATGCAGAACTGGCCTAACGGTGTGTATCAAAGGACATTGCTTGCTGCTTGCCTATCCCATTCCGAGTAAGTAGTGACTTCACAGGCTGCAGCAAAGCCATGTGCCATCTGCTGGCCTGTTATATAGGAAGGCAAGAATGACCTCACAAGCGAAAACAGCAGCCATGTGCCCACCACTGGCCTCTCAATACTGAAAAAAAAGTGACCTCACAGTCTGCATTGAAGCCACGTGCATGCTGCTGGCCTAGCATGGACTGAGGCACACCATCTCCAGAAGCACAAACAACACTCATCTCCATACTGCTGCTCTACCAAGTGCTCCTGCACCTGTACAAAAAGAAGCAGTGTGTCTGCTGGTGGCCTAGGAGATACTGAGCCCGAATGACTTCACAAACACGAACATCAGCAATATGCATCGAGCTGGTCTGTCAGGTGCTGAGGCTGAAGTGAGAGGAGAGGAGAAGCTCACCTGGGCCACTTGCATGTCCCTTGATTAAGCTGTTATCACTCCAAACAGAACAGTCTTCTGCAAACACCTTTCATCTCCTGGCAAGACTCTCTCCAGGTCATGGCACAGCTCCACTCTGTCACCCTGCACACAAATCACAAAAGGGAAAAATTGGTCTTGCTTTTCCTTTAGTGCCATCAAGCCCGAGCTGGGAGCCTTTGCACTGCAGCACCTACACAATGACAGCAGGACGCCACTTCCATTTCTGGTGCATTTCTAGGGACAGAGACCAGCTGAGGGAGCAGCTGCACTGCAAAGGGTTGCTGACACTGGCACATCAACTCAGCACTGCACCAGGCATCAACCTGACGCCAGACCTCTGCTCTGCCAGCTAGTCTACAAACACACTGTCTCTGCCCCACAGAGCTGCCTCTTCTGCTTGATACAACCAGGTGCCACCAAGAAGACATGGATGCAGGACACTCGCCACTTGCACACTCCCCAGCCACTGCCCTGCTCGTTGCCTTCCCTTGGCTCCTCAACCCAGACACACAGCGAAGCTCTTGTGGTAACACCACAAGGTGGCCAAGGCACTCTAGGCTCACAAGGCCTGTGCAAATGAGCAGCACAAGATTGGGGACAGAGCTGGCTCCTTGGGAGATGCTGCTCTTTTCAGAGGGAAGGATCCTGCTTTCTTTGGGCACAGCAGGCTGCTGCTTTCCACCTCCATCCCCTCAGGAACCTCCACCTAGGGATGGGGGGGATGGGGATTTTCTTTAGTAATACAAAAGATACAGATACAGTGTAGAAACAGTAGAGAGTCCAGAAGGCCTCCTGAGCCCAAAGGAACCTCGGGTCCTTTCCTTTCATTACTTGGACAAGGAGCTCTGCGGAAGGGAAAAAGGGGGCAGAGGCTTTGACATGAGGCCCAAGCAATGAGGCAGCCCCACACTGGACGGCTGCTGAAATGCCAGCTGTCCTGGCTGTGCAGGCTCTGCAGCAGCAGTCGGGGCTCCACAGCTGCCTTCACAGAGCACTGAGGGCTGGGTGCCACGGGCAACCTGGCCCTGGGCACATCTTCACCCCTCGCAGAGCCAGGGGCCCAAGAGCTGTCAGACTTCCTCAGGTCAAGCTACGGAGGCTTTGCGGCCCTCACACAAAGGCACTCAAGACATGCTGGCATTTATTATAAGGGTCTTGGACTCGTCCTATATGGCACCACAACGTTCTAGGAAAAGGAGGGCGCACAACAGCATTTGCTTAGCAGGCTGGCAGTAACAGCAGTTGTGGGATGTAGAATTTGAAGCACAGCAGAGGTACCAGGAGGTGAACACACACCCCAAGTCACACAGGGAAGCCAGGCACATTTATGGAAACCTTTGCATCCATGCGTAGCCTCAGCTCATTCACTTGCAGCTGCTTTCACAGAGGGCTCACGATGTTGGCAAAGATGTTGACAGCTGCAGGGACACACCCTGGCATCCTGCCTCCACCCTCAGGGGCTCCAGGACTGCACTGGGAACCTCCAGGAGTGGAGCAACCTAGAAAGAAAGAAAGAATCGGAGTGTTACTGTCAGTTCTGCTGGCCTTACAGAGTCTCAACAGGCAGGGGCAAATGTCTCCCCTCCATGCTGAGCTGTATTGGTGAGAGCCTGATCAAAACTTCCCTGGAAAAGGACCCAAGACACCTCATCTACTGAGACCTGCCTTGAGCAGGGCGTTGGATCCTTACCTCCACATCTCCCCCATTGCAGCCTCAAGGAATCTGCTAGACTGAGACTCTTGCCAAAGGCACCAGCAGCTTTGGAGATGCCACCTCCACCACTCACCAAGGACAGGTGTCTCAGAGCCACCCATCGCCCTCAGAGGCCTGACTTCTCGTGAGGTGGCATCTCCCCTCTCTGCAAGGGTCTGCGTAGGCACAAAGTGGAGAAATGGCTCTGACTGCTTTGATTCACTACCCATCTCTCTGAGGGATCGGAATGGATTAGGGTCTGGGGTGGGAAGATGCAATGAGGGTCCAGCTGCAACAGAAAGCCTTTAAGGAGGGAGAAGATGACTTTCTCCAGGGGAGTCCATAAAATCCCAAAGACTCAGGGAAGCATCAAACCCTTCCGAAACTGCAAGCCTGAACCTCAGCTGACAGAAACCACCAAACTGCGAGCAGCCCTGCCTCGCACCACGATGCTCCAAGGAGGCAACACAGTCACCAACAGTCCTCACCCAGCTCTCCCCGAAGGACACTGTGATGGCAGGCTGGGCCTTGGGAGCAGAGCACTGCTCTCTCCAGACACCTCCTCCCACGCTGAGCAGCAAAACACTGGCGCCACCACCCGGCTCCACCACAGGGCATCTTGCACTGTAACACGCCGTTACCTCCACACCTCACAGAGGGTTGGCAACCAACACACGCCTCTGCATCAGCGACACACAGCCCACAGCACCACACATGGCAGCACGCAGGGCACCCCCAAGCACCCCACAACACACAAAGCCCAACTCTCCAGACCTTCCATTCCTTTCTAGTCCTCCAAGGCCTTGCAACACACACTTCCTCTGAACAGCCACTCGCAGCCTGGGGCTTGCTCACTTCCCACCTCCAGGAAGCAGAGTGCAAGTGCTCTCACAGGGGCTGATCAGGCCAGCCCTTGCCTCTCTCTTGTGCCTCAACTTCTCTGAACAAGAAATCTCTTGGAAAATGTGGCAGATACCTTTTTGGGGGGTGACATTCCTTCCGTCTCCTCCAACAGCCTTTGCACCCATTCCCCAATGACTGCATACGTGGACAGAAAATCAGAGACCTCTAACGTGTTACAGTCCCAAATGTGTCATCAAAGCAGGTGGACACCTCAAAGACAGAGACAGAATTCAGACCTGGCAGGAAAATCTCACAAGCTCCCTGCTGTTTTGGCAGGGGCAATTTCTAAAGCACACACACCCTGGGAGGAAGAGATTACTCACACCACTGCTCACACCAGCACTAGATTCATTTAGCAGCCTCAAAAGTCTAGCTGGACTCCCTAGCTGACCGGCAGGAGGCTGCCAGCTTCTACTTAGCAACAAGTGGAAAGTCAAACTCCATGGCCATGTTCACCACAGAACATCATCCGCATATTAAATGTAGCAGTACTAACTCATGATGACAGAGTGGAATAAAATTTGTGCCAGATGATGTGGAACATCAACTTCTGTTTGATTAATGAGTTGCATTTCTGTATTGCTGTGGAGCTCTGCAGGGGTCAATCCCTCCTCTGAGCACACGCAACAAACCCAGAAGTGACCTCACCACCAGCATCCAAGCCATGGGTCTTCTCCTGACCTGTCAACTGCTCAGGTAGAAAGGACCTCACAAGCACCTTTCCAGCCACAGCTCTGCTGCTATCCAATCAGTTCATCACTCAGAAGTGACCTCACGCTTAAGACAGCAGGGCCTCATGCCCCGGAAGAGGGAGAAGCCTTCCCACAACTCACAAGTCTGCTTCCTTCCCCAAGGCTGAACAAACACAGCAAATCCTCTGTGCATCCAGGACAACCAGCATTCTCCCGTTTTATGCCCTAACAATTGGAGACACGCAGAAGGACTCAGGCCAGGGCATCTCGGCTGGTGAAACCAGAAGAGCCACAAGTCAGCAACTCTTCACTCTGACTTAGGAGCATGGATATAACAACGGCAAGTTGGAGAACTGGCCGTTCATCCACCTTCAAGGCCCTTGACAAGCAAAACAGCTCCCAATTACAGAGCTGCTCTGCAAACACCCTGCAGGCTGATGCCAGGGTCACAGGTCTCGGAGTGAAGCGAGAGGCCTGGAGCAAAAACTATGGCTAAGGCACGGCATGACATGCGGGGACAGCCGCTCTCAGAGCCACTCGGAAATGCAGTTTTCAGAACAGAAGAGACCGTTGGGAAGGGCCCTTCGTGAGGACACCAGCAGCCTGCTCACACTCTGCCAAGCACCTCCCAAATGCAGCTCTGAGCAGCACCTGGGGGCTGTGGTGGCAGCAGCAGCTCAGGGAAACGCTTCCAAATGGGTCTCCGACCCCCGGCAGGGGCAAAGCTTCCTGTCCCCAAACCCCAGCAGCCACCCCGGACCAGCTGCTCGGGGCAGGCCACCACATCTGGCTGCAGGGCAGCTGCCCACTCCGTCCCTGGTCGTTCTGTGCCATGCTCACAGCCCCACCAGCCCCTGCTGCAGCTCCTGCAGGAAAGCAGCCCCGGGGCCAGCACCGCTGCCCCCACCCTGGTGGAAGGGCACCTGCCGGCAGCTGAAAGCACCCACAGCCCCAGCAGCCCCGCTCACACCAGCTCTCACCCACTCCCTCCCTGAGGCTTTGCTCCCGCTCCCCTTTCACCGCTGTTTTTCCACATGCCACACTCTGATTGGCTGACAGAGCCACTAGTCAAACCCTGCCCCAGCCTCCTCCCCTGGCCGGCCAATAGGAGGGCAGCACTGGGGCGATGCCATGGCAACACTGCAGCCCTGTGTGACCCCGCGGGCAGCTCCTCCCCCTCCCCCGCTGTGGGGCGCCATGTTGTGTGCGGCAGCATGGGGCAGGGCAGAGCTTTGCGGGGCTTGGGGGCAGCACAGCCCCATGTGGGCGGGCAGTGCTGGGCCCTGGGGCACGGCTGCTGCCTCGCCAGGGCTGGGCTCTGCCACAGGGACTTGTGGGGTGGCGATGGCACCCCCACCTTTTTCCAAGCTGCTCCCCCAAACAGGCTGTCTTTTGGATGCAGATGTCTGACCTCAGTTTGCAGGAGGGCAGGGGCTGCGGCCATCTGAGGACAACATCTCTGAGCTCAAAACATGCTCTGCCATGTTTAAAGAGTAAAAGGATGCAGGAGGAAGGAACAGAGGTTCTCCCAAACAAGTAGATGCCTTGGGGTTATTACAAGGTGAAGGATCCACTTCCAACATGGGCATTTCCAGCAGGCTCTTGAGAGCCCCACGGGAGCTGCAGGACACACCAGCCTCCAGAACACAGGACCCCTTTCCTGCCAGATCCAGATGCCAAAGGGGGACCCACTCCCAGGGAAACCTGGACCTTGATTCCCCCCCTGCCATGAGGGGATGGAGCCGCCCCCAGAGGAGCCTTGGGGCTCAGGGCAGCCGCAGCCCCAGGACCCAGGATTTCTGGCTGCCACAGTGTCCCCTGAGCCAGGCAGGACCCTCAGGCAGGGTTCTTGTGGCAGCCCCCAGCACTGTCCAGCCACCCCCACAGCCCAGGACCCACAGCCATTTTTAGAATTAGCAGTCTCTGTACAACACCTCGGGAAGGAATTCCCAAAGCCCTTACCCTTGGAGGAGAGCTGCAGGAGCGCTGGGAACAAGGAACTGCAATGCACACTGATGGTCTGTGCCCATCAGTCCTCCATCTCGCTTGTCCCCTTGCCCTCGGCTCGCCTGTCCATCATGGGAAAAAGGATGCGATTCCCACCTCGTCACCCAAAACTCCTCTCCAACATGTCCCTGCTCCTCTGCCTGTCAGCAAGGGGCCTCAGTGTGGCCCTGCTGCCTGCCATCCCCATTCCTTGCCATGGAGCAGCTCCAAAGGGCAGCGTGTGAGCAATGCCCAGCAAAGCCCAGGTCTTGAAGGGAAGTGAGGGCACCGCCACGGCACCACGGAGACCTCCCTGTGATGCAGTACATCCCACTGTGACCTCAGCTCATGTCATCTGGGGGCTCAGTAGATCAGCGCCATGGAGATGGCACAGCCAGGGAGAGAGCTGAGAGATTTCTTCTCTTGTTCTGGAAAGCAATCATCTCCCTTCAGCCCAGTTCTTATTCCTTACCCGTGTCTCAGTTTGTCAGGGCATAAAATACGAGTCACACATCACCACCATGTGCCAGTGGTGGAGTGCCCTGTGGTGGGGACGGGCCGTGGCCACATGGTCTTGGTGCTCAGAATGGGAGGAGGTGTCTGGAGTGAGCAGTGCCGTGCGTGGGGAGTGGTACCAGGATGGAGAGATTGGAAACCCTCAGAAGTGAGGAGGTGCCTGGCTTGCAGGGCGCAGGCTGCCCTGGTGGCATGAGCCAGAGATGCTGGCAGCCTGCTGCCTTCTGCCCACTGAGGTTCAAGACTTGTGTTTCCTCAGCTCTTGCCAGGATCTGCAGACAGATATCCCACATATGCTGTAGCTTAGAGTATTTGGAGTAGAAGAGGTCATCATTCAGAAAGGGTTCCTGCTGGAGATTCTTGAAGTTAACACTTCTGGGATTTATCCAAACACAACCATTTTTTAGGCTAGAGGCATAGCAGTTGCCTCCCTCTCCTATTAGCAAAGGCTAATGGGGGATACTACCCGTATCCATAATTGCTGCAGACACTCTTTTCTTCTCATGTGGCAGGACCCTAGAAACTCTTTGCTTATAATGCAGTAGTATCCCCCAAATAGCCCTTACTTAACCATCCAGTTAACTTGCCTCCAATCAAGTGAATTCTAGAGGGGGTTTTGAGCCCTTCGTGCTGAAGATCTCACTGTTTTGGGGTTCCCTGCAGCACCCTGCACCCTGTGCCCTGCCCTGGGCTCTGACACAAGACATCCAGGGTCTGACATCCAGCAGGAGGCCTCAGAGAGCAGTTTGCATCACCTGGGACTTTTCCCACACACACAGTTAACAAGGAAATGGTCTTGCCAAGGTGGAGCATTTAGAGGTGCCCTTTCAAGCGGCAGTGCCACAGTCATTAGCTTTTGAAATGGGCAAAATAAGGGAAACTTCCAAAGACAAAGGATTTCTTCAGAAAATAGTTGGACTTTAAAAACACTTCTTCCCAATGCAGTGACTACAGTGAGTAGTGATGCTCAAGCACTTGCCTGCAAGTCAGCAGGAAATACCTCACGGGTCATAGCTGAGAATCAGCTTGCAAAGCTGAAGTTGTTTTATGCAGATAACTTGCAAGCCCCCTCAGAATGATGTCCCTCACCTTTCCACATGCTCCTCTCTTCTCTAAGGCAGTCATTTCTGACCTGACAGTTGAGGTGTCCAACTCAGCTGAGCACCTTTTGCACTGTGTCCCTGAGCTGGTTGAGGCCTGCAGGTTCTGAAGCTCTTGCCTGATCAGATCAGGCACAACCTGGGCATGAGCTCACTCGTGGTCTCTTCTTTGCAAGTGAAGCCCCTCTGAGATGAAATCGCAAGTGTGGATCTGAGGCTGATTTGGACAAAGGTCCCCTGTTGTCAGTGAGGTGTGGATAAAAGGAAGTGAGGGTCAGTTCCTTGTAGGGTGGCCCAGGGCTGTCCCAGCAGGCCTTGCACAGTTCAGCTCACCCACCCATCATCAAAGTGTCCATTGGAGCCTGCAGTATGACTCCTTCTTGGTATCACACTATAAAAAAAAAAAAAAATTCTGTCTGGTACTAATACATCATGTACTACTTTGGAAAGGTTGATCTGCCAAAGGAAGCCTCCAGATAATGTCCATGGTGTCTCTGGCCAACAGGGGCAGAATGCCAGGCCTGGAGGAGACCTTGGTGAGGAGCTTTGTGCTGCTTGGTGACAGATCTGCCCCAGAGGACTAGACATGAGCCGTGCCTGCCTGCCTGCTGGCCATGGGCTGGTGGGGTGGCTGCAGCAGAGGTGCCCTCACAATCAGCACCCAGATGGGTCCCTGTCACCTGCGTCACCCCCTCCCCTCCCCAGGGCAGTCATTTCTGCTGGGTGGACTCTCTGAGGTGCTGGGTGACATCCCAAAGCCTGCTGGCCAGCACATCTGCTGAGGGCCAATCAGGCAGCTGCAGTGGAAGTGACCTCACAATCAGCACTGCAGCCATGTCCCCTTTGCCTGCCTCTCCCCATCCTCCTGCCCATATAGCATCTCTGGTGGGATGAGTGGTGGTGTGACTGTGTTCTTGTCCTCAGAATGGCTCCTACCAGAACCCAGCCCATGAGGTTGCTGTACAAGAGGTGACCTCACCATCAACACTGCACATGTGTCACTTTGATTTTCTCCCGTGCCCCTCTTCTGAGTCGTCCTCTCTTCTGGACCCCACAGTCAACATCCCAGCCATGTCCCCTTTGCTGGCACCTTCCCCTCCCCTGTCCCTGTGGAATTATACACACGTGGTTGGACAGCTCACGTGGCAGGGTGAAACTGGGTTCCTGGGGAAGGCAGGCTGGGATGGCGAGGAGGTGCATGTGCACTCTGAGAAAAGGAGGGGTGGCTGGAGTGCACAGGGCTTTGTGTTGGAGCAGGTGATGAGCCAGTTGAGACCTTGTGGTAAGGATAAGAGGACACAGCAGTGTGGGTAACATTCTGGTAGTGTTTCAGCTCATTCGGGATCTGTTTTGCAAGATCCCACAGGAGACTTCCCCGGAGGGCAGAGGGGCCATGAGGCCTTTGTAAAGACACACTAGGCAGAGGAGGAGAGGGCAGAGAGGCAGAAGAAGAGAGAGAAGACATATCAATTTGAATACGGTAGTTTCTCAGAACCAAGTTTCTCCATTCAGAGTGTTGGCAGGAAACATAGCATAAAGAATAACATATACATCTATATAAACATGTAAACTCATATAGAGTAATTTCTGTAGTGCATGCATATGGGGCTTCCAATAAAAAAAGAAAGCAAATATTCATTAGAAATGATAAAGAATGTTTGAAGATCTGAAAACAAAGATTTTTTTTCATTTCTTGCATAGAGCTATTTTTTGCATAGATTTCACCCAATGACGAGGACTTTACATTCAGGCCCTTATCAACAGATATAGAGGCCATTGCTGCCTGAGATGCCCTGTGTAGCTGTGTTGCCATGTGGTGCTGGGAAATGTGAGCCAGGAACTATGAGAACGATTCTGGAGCATTGGCTGATCAGCAGGAGAAGCATCTCAAGACCTCTCAGTGGGACAACTTTTTTCTTTCCATTGAAAGTGGACAAGTGCAGACAACTGGATTAGCCAGAGACATCTGCACTGAAGGGATGTGGCATTGGGTGAGATAATTCCCATCCCTGTTGTTGCCTCAAATGGAATCACACTTCATGACCATGCAGGGAATGAAAAGGGTTTGTGGCTAGATGTGTAGGGACTCCTTTAAGATGTCAGTGTAACAGAGGTACGTTGAGATTGGTGCAATTTCGGCCATCGATAAATAGAGTATTTTCACTGAAGCTGATCAGGCTGCTTTCTTCTATCAGTTGTGAGAGCTCGACACCTCATGTTGCGACTTGCTGTGTGCAAAGACTGAGTAGTGGCAAGGAAGATCTTGGGCAGGGAGTGGTTTGAGGGCAGTGGACTTGTGCGAGACACAGAACTATCCTTTTTAATAGTGTAGGCCTTATTATAGAAGAAATCTTTAGAAATTGCCAATAAAAAAGAAAGAAGAAAGAAATTAGATAATTATCTAAAATAAAAAAAAGATTTGTTGCACTTTTCAGCATTACAAACTTCTTTGTGTTCTTAATTTTCTTATTATCATTGTGTTCTTATTTTCTTCTTTTTTTACTTATCTTTTTTGTTTGGTTCTTTTTTGAAACACTGGTCTTTTGGGGAGATTCTTTTCTTTCTTTTTTTGAAGGGGAAAGTGATTTTCAGAGCTGGGGTTGGATGCAGTCACAGGGTGATGGATGGCTGTTGCCATTGTAGGTGCCCTGGTCCCCTCTGCCCAGCCTCCATCTGCAGCTCCGAGGGGCTCTGGTCTCCTGCAGGTCCCCTGTGAGAGCTGCCAGGCCCAGGCAGGTCCCCCAGAGACACTGGGGCCTCTCCAAGTGCCCCTGGGTGCTCGTGGTTGGACAGCTGAGCTCTGCCTGGAAAGGTGAAGAACTGTTTTCAACATTTCAAAAATAGGAACACCCTTTCCTCAGTTCAAATGATTGGCTAATTTTAATGTCAGTGTTTTCCTATGATGAAAGAGTGGAAATCTTCAGGAAGGGTATGAATCTGGGGAGAAGAAATATCGATCTGCCCTTGACCTTATGTTTCCACTGCTCTGTCTATTAGGCTATGGATGTAATCTCAGTGATCTCTCACATATTTCCACATGTCCTGATTAAACTGATCATTTCTAAAGTCATCTTTGCATCAGACTCTCTGGGCATAGGCATTTTCCAGAGTTTCCCAGTTTTCCTCCTCCCCTTGCTCTTTATCATTCAGGTACCTCTCATCTCTCCAGTTGCTGCTCTGAGCTGCTGGAGTCTGAAGCTTGCCTCGTCTTTCAGAAGTCTCCTTGTCTCTTTAGCCAGCTCCTTTGTTGCGTTTCTTGTCAATCCTTTCCTATCTATCTGTGGAAAGCATTTCAAGGCAGGTTATGCCTTGTGGGCAGTGGACCTCACTGGAGGCAGCGTGGACTTGGCATACAGTTGAGGAGTGCTTTTTTGTATCTTTTATTAAACTGTTCCAAATTATAATTTGTTTGTTTGCAATTAAGACAAACCCTTCTGTGTCTGTCTGCAGCTAGTTCTCGAAGGAAAGCAGGTGGGAACTGGTGCACATGAGCTGCACCATTCAGCTACAGCCTTGAGAGGAAAAAGGTTCAATTTTCACAAGAGTGACGTGAAGTCCCCAGTGGCTGCTGAGGGCAATGGCAGGGCTGGGGAGCTGGGGAGGAAGGTTCTCCATACAGGTCTCCTATCAAAAATACTGCTTTGCCTACATGCCCTGACTTCATTAGGAGACACTGTGGATCAGTATGAATTGGGGAATGTGGGTATGACTTATTCTGAAAAGTGAAGAATCAAGAAAGCTTAAGAAGCAGACATCTTTCTTTTTCAGGTGCTCATTGAAATCTGCCTAATTTCAATACACTGCTGCAAACTTTCCAATTAGCGACACAAGAATTGAAGTGCTGAAGAAAATTATGGAAAGAGGCATGGCTCCTTAGGGTTTATTTGCATTTTAAGACCGTTCGGCTGTATCTGGTGCTAAGCCCATGAACCTCAGATGCTGAGAAGAGACTGAAGAAACCTCTCAAGAAGCAAATCGGAAGTTTCTTGGAAAGATAATGGGTCCCACTGAGGGCCATTACCGACAAAACCTCCCCCGGGGCTGATTAGAGCCAAAAGTTGGAGGCCCTGATTGCAGGTAGGCAAAGGCAATGTGAGGGTGGCTGTGATGCCAAGTCCACCTTGATGTGTGTTACCAAGCAGAGTGAGCAGGAACTGACAGCCAGCCCCTGGATAGGGTTATGCTTTCCATCCTGCATTGCTCAGGGCTCTTCCTGGGGGCAGTGTGAGGGTGGGGTGCACAATGCCGAGTACAGGAGCATGATACAGCACCTCCTGGACTCCCAAGGGACAGGGAGGCAGCAAGGCCACAGTGCTTTAAGGAAACAGCGTCTTTTCATGGGCCTTGGTGTCAGAGACACCAGCTATAGCCAAAAGGACAAAGACCTAGCTGTGTTGGGAGCTTTCAGCCTTGGCAGTGCCCTCGGCCATCTCCACCACAGGCTGTCCTGTGCTTTCCCATGCCTGTGCCTGTTTCCCTGCAGCCTGTACACACCCAAGCTGCTTCCCCACCTTGCTCTCACTCTGGGATCTCCCCACCTCTCCTGATGTCTTCCTGTCCTCCCTTGCTTTTCCTTGAAACACAAAGGCAGGGGCTGATCCCAGACTCCCTCTGGGTGACCTGTTGCACCACAGCACTACCCTACGAGTGACATTCTTTTGACCTGAAGTCCAGTCTGAACCTCACAAGATGCAGTTTGTGGATCTTTCCCCTTCCCATGCTGTTTACCTATCCTAAGAAAACATCTATCATCTCTGAAACCACCCTTCGAGCAGTCACAGGCTGCTCCTATACTGCCCTTTGCCTCCACTTCAGCAGGCTAAAGAAGCCCAGGTCCCTCAACCTCTCCTCATGGATGGGTTTATTACTGCCTAGGAACAGGACTTGACACTTCTCTTGTAAATCTTCATGAGGTATTTGTTGTCCAAATCACCGGAGTTTCTCAAGATACTTCGCGACCAAAACTCCTCTGTGTCAAAACAAAACAAACAAACAAAAAAACAACCAACCAACCAACCAAAAAAACAAACCAAAGTAGTGCCAATGAGTTAAGGGTGAGCAGGGATGGGGTGGGCTGTATGGAATGGGATCAGGGTGGTAAAAGAGACAGACTTAGAAGACGTGGAAGAAAAAAAAAAAGGAAATTCAAAGTGAAGCCCAGGACTGATCAGGGCTGTCTTGGGGATTCCTGCCAAGAAGCCCTGCATCTGAATAATTCTGGCTGGAGGAGGACAAGAAAGCTGGCCTGCTTCCACTGTCACAGGGCACCTGTGTGCTTTTCCTGACATCCACAAGAGAAGATGGAGAGTGGGAAGAATCATGGACTCCTTCAGGGTGGAAGGGACCTCAGGAGATCTGTAGGCCAATCTCCTTGCTCCCAGCAGGGTCAGCTCTGGTGTCAGGCCAGGTTGCTCTGTCCTTCATCCAGTGTGGTCTTGGAAACCTGCAAGGGAGGACACTGCACAGCCTCTCTGGGCAACCACTTCCAATGCTCGACCATCCTCATAGTGGAAAAGCTTTTCCTTATCTCCTGCACAAACTTATGCCCATTGTCTCTTGTCCTCCCACCATGCACCCTGGTGAAGAGCCTGCCTCCATTCTTCTTGATGACCTCCTCATAGCCATTGGAGGGCTGTTATGAGATCCCTCCAAAGCCATCTCTTCTCCAAGTTGAACCAGCCCCATTTCCTCACAGAGCAAGTGCTCCAGTTCCTTGACTACTGTGAGGGCCCTTGGCCAAACTCGCTCCCAGTTATCCACCTCTTTCTTGTTCAGGGAACCCAAACCTGGATGCAGGGTTCTAGATGGGCTCTAATGAATACTGACTAGAAGGCGATCACCATTTCCCTGGACTTCCTGGCTGTGCTCCTGCTCATGCAGCCCACAATGCTTCTGGCCTTCTTTGCTGCCAGGGAACGCTGCTGCCTCATGTTTTGCCTCCTCTCCCCCAGCACCCTCACGTCCTTTTTCACAGAGCTGTTCCCCAGGCACTCAGGCCTCAGCCTGTAACACTGTGGAGTGTTGGTTTATCGCAGGTGCAAGCCCTGGCATTTGTCCTTGTTGAATTCCATGAGGTTCCTTACAGCCCATTCCTCCTGCCTGCCTAGGTCCCTCTGAATGGCAGTCCTCAAGCATATGAGTGACCCCCAACCCTCCACTTCCAGTTTGGGGTCATCTACAAGCATGATGAGTATTGCCTCCTGCGTGTAAGTAATACAGATGATAAACTGAACATCTTCCTGGAAAGACCCTCAGATGCTCTACTTCTCCCTGGCCTCCAGGAAGAGCACTACCCATTCACCACTGCCCTCTCAGCCTCTGATCATCCAAGCAGCTTTTTACCCATCCGGTTGTTTGCTCTTCTAGACTGTAACATTCTAACGTGCATGCAAGAATATTGTGGGAGACAGTGTCAAATACCTTGCTAAAGTCGAGGTAAAGTACATTTACCACACATCTGAGCTGCCCCTTCACACAAAAGACATCCTCCCTCCTCATCTTCTCTGACAGTCTCTCCTGAAGACATTGTACCCCACCAGCATTGCCCTCCAGTCATGTGAGCGATCCCACCACAACTCAGTCATTCCAATGATGTTTCACACCTGTTAAAGCTTCTACATCTCCATCTGCTCCTGCTTCTACCCCAGGCTGCATGCATTTGCATATATTAGTGTTGCAGAGCATCAGGTGTGCACAGAGAGCAGACTGGTTGTGGTGAGGCCTGTTACCAAGAGCCAAGGACACTGTGTGTGCAGTGGCCCCACTTCAGAGCAGAGCCATGCTGGCATGGATAGCAGGTGGCAATGTAATGGTGCAAGGAGGTTCCCACTGAGAGAGCAAAGCCTGCAGTGCCCAAGGCCAGGGAGAAATAGAGCTGAGCTGTGCAGCCCTGGCAGGAAAGGGCTTGTAGCACCTTGGGGCCTATGACAGAGGTGAACCAATCTCCAGGCAGGAGAAGGTGCCACTGAAGAAGTCCCTGGCACTGGGCAGCCTGTGATTTGGCACCCTGAGGTCATCATTAGCCCAGTCCTGGTCCATATTGTCCCGGTGTGAGAAGAGGTTCAGGCAGAGAGGAGCAAGAAGGGTTTGAGAGTGCAGAGACTAGAGCAGAGACCTTGGTGTGATGTGCCTCCCATTTATGCAGCACGCTTGAATGCAGATGGGATGGACTTTGCCTAAAGGCGGTGGTGGGATGCAGTTGTCTGGGCACAGGTAGGAAAGCCTGAGATAACCTGGGTTGTCTGCCCATCAGCCACTCCAGAGGGGCATGGTTTTCCCATAGGTGCCAGGATGTTATGCTAGAAACCCCAGGCATCTGACGTGGTCCTGCCAGCCTGTTTCTATGTCATTACATCAAGTGTCAGCACTGAATTCCATTAGCAGTTTGCACTGTAGGCATCTCCATGAGTCTCAGCATCATAGTGAGGGGTGCTCTAACAGTAGTGGCCATCTAGCGTCATCTAAGATGGCCAAGGAAATTCTCCACCTGGCCCCCACATCACTCTCTAGAAGGATATGCGTCTCCCAGTTGCTCCATGAGAGCAAGCAGAAACTGGCACGTGCCTGGGACCACCTCTGTCTCTTCCAATGTCACCAGGTGTTTTTGTGTGGGCACCTGACTCCCACCCTCCATTTCAGGTGATTACAACTGGAGCTTGGAGAAAGAGCTCCCATGCAGACATCTGTGTTGTGCACACTTCAGCTTGGACAAGGGGAATCCCACCTGCTGTGTGTTTGTGGAGTTCATGGGAGTTTGCTGAATCCCACTCCAGCCCAGGGACTTCCAAACCAGAATGAGGTGCCCACATTGACTCATCTGAATCAGCACCTGAACCAGGTGTCAATAAGCTCTCTTCTTGACACTTTCTACCTGTCCTGCCTAGTTAAGAGATGGGAATCGGGGCTTCCTGAGTGGGACATTTCCACCTCTTGCAGATAACCATCCTCTGATGAAACAATCTGTAGTGCTGCAATGAGTCTTCCTTCAGTGCTTAGAGAGGGACCATTGGTGATTATTTTAGTTTATTGGAGTGAACATTTCCCAGGAGGAGGGAGCACAAGGGACAGAGAGATTCATGAGCTCAACTGGGCCTCTGCTCCTGAGCGGGGCCGGGCTCCTTGGATGGAGGGAGCTCATGGCAAGTGGGCAGCACTGCCCAGAGACAGGTGTGTGCAGGAGCAGCTCCTCTGCAAAGAGTAGCAGGGCTCCAGGCACTGCCTGCTGCTGCTACATGAGAGGTGACAAGGCAGAGAGAAGGGAAAGGCAGTGGAGTGGGAGGAGAGAGGAGAGCTGCTTGTGGGAGAAATCTTCAGAGCCCTTGACATGGTAAGTCTCTGGCTGCAGGGAAATGCTACTGAGGTTCCTGGAGGGGTCTTGAAATCATTCCAGTCACATGATTAGATTTTTAAGGATGTCTCTCCCAGCTTCTCCTTTGCAGAGAAGGGGGATATGCTTCAGAGCAGGGATTCCCTGCCACACTGTCACAAGGACAGGGTGTGCAGCTCCATTCTGCCAAGGGTGGCTGCAGGGGTGTGAAGCCAGGGAGCACACACAGGTCTGTGCAGGGCTGTGATTCAGAGCAGTGTCGCTGTGCCCCAGGGTGCTGTGTGCCCGGGAGAGTGACTCTGATGCCTGCGAGGGTCAGCCCTCAGCCTGCCCAGGGAGCTCCCCACAGCACTACAGGGAGAACCTCTAGGAGAGAGGAGAGACCCCCAGAAGGGCAGC